>NC_079149.1:75606009-75927690 GCF_945859685.1 Eupeodes corollae | reverse complement strand
GCATCATAGCGTCGTGCCATTCGCAACATCATTACTTCACTTGAACATGCCTGAAAGTGGAAAAAAAGAGAATAAATGTTTTTATTAATTCAAATAATGAATAAATTAAAGTTAAACATAATTAAAAAAATTACTTCGATTAGATTTAAAAAATTAACGCTAATATGAAAGTTAAACACGAACATAGCTGTACACGTTTAATATCCTGGACACAGAGGAAATGGCCTTTTAATTGCATCATTAATGCTATTATAGTTTAAGTAATATGTATAAAAATCAATTTATATCTAAAGACTATGAATATACAATATTATTGCAGACAACATTGAAGAAAAACGAATACTACTAAAAAAAATGCCAATTCTTTCAAAAAAGAAATCTATAGATTTAAGAGAAAAATAGTTCTAAAATATAAATTATGTCTCTTTTTTATTGATTTTACTTAAAAAAAATATCCTATTCGTTTAATAAATAAGTATTTAACCCCTTCACTGTTCTTTTTGTAGATAAAATAAACAATTTTTCCTATTTTAAAATAAATTGCCTGAAATAAATTTGTATTCAAATGTAAGGTTACGTCTAGTTCCTTAACAAGGTTCTCTAAAAAAAAAAATTAAAAAAAGAGTTTATTTTTTTAATTTTTTGTCAGCTACGGAAATTGACTTTGACGATGACTTTTACATAATTGAAGATCCGTGGGAAAAAGTGGAGGCGGTGGGAGCTGCTTTCCAGCAAGTGTGCAAGGTGAATGTTAGCATTCGCTCCAACCACGACCCGGAAAACAGAGCCCTACTTTTAGGGCAGCAGTTTTACCTTCGAAATGATAGGACACAATGGCGATCTGAGAACCGCTGTTTCATGCGGTTCAATGACGATTCGTTGGCAAATGCCATAATCGCCGAGCCAACGGGACCAAGTTCGTTGTTAGTAATGAAGGTAGAGGTGCAGCTCATCTTCAATTCAATAAAAAACAAAAAGTCAGCAGGTCGATGGTATATCAAACGTTGTACTAAGACATTTACCGATGAGGGCAATTGACATTTATACGACACTCTTCAATAATGCATATTATCCAGTGCATTGGAAGACCGCTGTGGTTCATCCTCTCCCGAAAAAGGAAAAGGACAACTCCAACCCGTCAAATCTTCGGTCGATAAGTATTCTTACCTTATCTGCATCAGCAAAATTTTCGAGAAGATCATCAGTAGGGCTCTGACTAAGTGGGCTGCGGACAGCAAAATAATTCCGGATCATTACACAATTCATGCTGCGTCTAAACTAGTTTCTGATATCCAATGGAATAAATCAAAACAACAATGCACTGGTGCTGTTCTGGTTGATATGTAAAACGACTTTGGATCGTACGGTTAGAGGGTCTTTACCTAAAACTGAGCAGGCTTGGCATAAGCAAACCATCGTTGTATATACTTTATGATATGCTTAACAGTAGAAAGTTTGTTGTCAAAAGTGGCAATGTAACTTCTACCACACCATTCTCAATTAAAAATGGTCTTCAACAGGCAGCGGTGAATTCGCCGATTCTCTTCAGCTTTTACACCAGCAATCTGGAAGGTAGTCAAAGGCAAATTGCGTATAGAATGGCCCGAAAGGTTGAGCTTATTAGAATTCTCTTGCAGCGTGATTTCGACAAGATTCAGCGATATTGCGACGAATGGAAACTGAAAATAAATGTCCAGAAGTCGGAGACAATTCTGTTCCGGACTCCGTTGGCTAGGGCCACGAGGGATACGTGCAAGAATTGGCGCAAGATGGTTATCGTTGATCTTCACGGGCAGCCATTAGCAAGCAAAAGTGTAGTGAAGTACCTCAGTATCTGGTTAGATCAGTATTTATATTTCGACAGACATATAAATGCTGCTCTAACCAGGGTCAGAGGAGCCTTCGCTCTGACGAAACGGCTCTTTTACAGCAGTCGGCTTGACTTCAGAGTGAAGGTATTAAGCTACAAGGCCTACGACCGATGATCGTTTATGGTTGTCATGTGGGTTCATCGTTGCCCCTACCCAGACGCAGAAGTGGGGTTTTGGAGTGGCAGTGTTTACGACCCTGTACCGGCTTATATCGAACAGCCGAATCTTCTTACGTGCATTACTATTCCAACGAGGTCCTATACAACGGGGCTCTAATCATCAGTATTGACAATTACGTGATAAAACTTGTTCGAGTTCACATTGCAAGAGCTATGTCTTCGACCTATTTAATTTTTGGGGCGTTCTATCCGAAGGACAAGTATTTTGAGAGTGCAAGCTTGAGCGGCTTCATTCCTGCAGAGGCATTCCTTTTTACCACGTCAGACGACAAACCGTAGATAGGCGACTCCTGTATAATCGGGATGTCATGGCACAAGGTGGAGCAGAGCTCCTACAGTTCAGTAGGGCTGTGTTCGAACGAGACCGAAATGATAGGGTGAAGCAGGAGAACCAGTTTTGGTGGCTTCAATTGGCACGTCTTGATAGTGCGTAGTCGGGATGGAGTTTTAAGCCTTGGCCGGCTTACATACTTGTTTTATAGTTTTAGGGTTTAGTTTTAAGAAGAATAGTGCCACAAAAAAAAAGAAATAATTAAAAAAAATTGAAATAAAGAAAAAAAAAGAAAAATAAAAAATGAAAAACCGAAAATGTTAGATAGTTAGATTTGCTTGTGTGTTGTTCTTGTTGTTCTTGTTTTAAGAAGTTTTAAGGTAGAATAGGAAGTTTAAGTTAGTTTTAAGTTTTATATTAAGAACCTTATTTTAAGTAGATTTTAACTAAAAATGATAAATAATATTAATATAATTTTATTTTCTAATAAATAAAATTTAATTCAAGTAAAATAGATCCTAGGGCCGGAAAGGCATTAGTATTAGTTGTTACAGTTTAACTTAGAGTGTCCGTATGCGACCAGTAAGTTAGTTGTAGTTCGTTTAGCACTCTTACGGTCGATTTCTCATCAACTACAAACTCCATTTAGTTCACTAACAGCAAGTAGTGAACTAGGGCCTAGTGACTAACAACTTTCAACCATTCCTGTGTGCAAGTAATGTCAGGTATGGATATAAAGTTTCTGTAAAACATGGTTGGAAGAAGGCATGCGCGATGAATTGAGACCTCAGTATTGTTTGCCCGATAAAAAAGAAAGAAAACCCTCGAAACTGCACCAAATAAAACCTTCTCTGCACTAATATAAAAACGACTAAAGCCCATTGTCAACAACCTAATAGGTTCTGATCTTCAGTCCTGTGGCTTTAGACCAGGAAAAACACAGTCGATCAAATATTCAAATTACGACAGATCTCACCCACTATCTTTTCATCGATTTCAAGGAAGGACGAAATGTATTAACCCTACCAAACTTGTCTGTTTGTACAGGATGACCATGGAGAATTTTCGTTGCTTCATAAAGGTTGATAACAAATTAAACGAACCTTTCGGTGCCAAAAAAGGCTTACGAGGTGATGCACTGTCAAGTGCTTTCTTTAATATCTTCATTGAAAGAATAGTGCAGAGCTCCCACGTCAACTCTAGAGGCCATATCTTTCAAAAAACTGTAAAATTACTCGCTATGACATATTTGGAAGAACTCAGCGTAATTTCAATAAGACTTTTAGCTGCTAATAAGGGCAAAACAAAGTACATGCTGTCATTAAAAAAGGACCCTACAACACCGATGTCACGGTTAAAATCTAAAGGACTTTTTCTACCTTGGCTCAGCTAAGAATGCAGACAATGACAACATCAGTGATATCAAACAAAGAACTACTCTTAATAACCGCTGTTTCCTTAGGCTAAGTAAGGAAGTTCCATTTCAAACTGAGATTTAAATCAGAATTTCAACGCTTGAACCTCTTGAAGAAATTAATTTTGTATTAAACCGAATTTTGAGGACTAAAACTTTGCCAAGAAATCTTTTATTTATGTAATTAAGAAAACTTGCAATAAATGAGAATTGAATTAAAATAGAACACCTCAAGATCTACAAAGTCTAATAGAAAAGCTTGTTTTGTAGTTTCAGTTTAAAAACTTTGTATTCTCACGTATAAATATTGAAAAATTTAGGTAAAACATCTATTCCTATCTTCATTGATATCCGAATTATTTATTATTTATAGTTTTATACATAAATAGTCTCTGAATTTGAATCCGTCAAAATTATTGTAATATCTCTCGGAAGCACTTAATTTCAAAAAGACAGACTATTAACATAGGACATACCGTAGTTCTTATATTTTCAGAGGCAAAATTTTAAAAACTTTGACAATAGTATCGAGACGATAATTGATGTAGGGACGTTTTGAAGAGTCAATGTAGTACACACATTGACTATTAGTAGGAGTACTATAATACCTTTACGTATATTGATTATCTTTACTTTTGGATCAATTCTTACTTTACAATAAGTCATCCTACGTTTGATAAGTTGGGCTTATCGGTATAAAATGACAATACGTGCATATATCAGACATGAAAACTTAACTAAATTATTTGTTTTTTAACTATTCTATGTTTATCCTTTAAAAATATTTAATACACAAAATGTATGTATGTATCTATGCATTCACATACAAAATTTTTAAAAAATATCTCCACGTCTGAGTCTTGTTTTTTAAATCCATATTCTTTATTAAGTAAAACATAGAATGGTTTGGTTGCATCGATAAAAGTTTATTGGTTACGTGTTCATGTTTGATATACGGACGTATACTTACTTTTTGATACCTTGAAAAAATAATGAACATATGAATGATTTTAAATCAGATTGTATAGGGACAGGACTGAATCAACTTAAATTTTGTTTAAATACCTTTAACAGTGTTATTTGGTCCTCTTGTGGAATTTTGGTAAAAGCCGGCAGTCCCTTGGCGAATTCGACTATTAATTGTACTGTAAGGATTGTAATTTCGGTGATGTGTCTGAAGCTCACATCGTGTTGGCTCTCATTCTCATCCGGTGAACTCTGTTAAACACACAATTAAGACAGATTTAATTTTTGTATTTTTGAAACTTACTATCATTATCCGTTTGAGATCTTCTTCGGAAGGTTGTTCATAACCATCCTGGTACCAAATTAGTTTGTATATGACTGCTAATTGATTTAATGTTAATTGAGGTATATTTTTTGCTTGATTTTCAGCTAATAGGCTGTCAGGCAGTAGCTATTTAATGGTAAACAAATTACTTTAAGAATGCTTTAAAAACAATAAAAAAGGAAGCTTACTGGACATGTCGCATGCGAAGGCGCCTCACACTGCATCAACTCGAGAACTTCTTTTTTAATAACATCTGTTGTACTGACTGCCGGTGATACTTGTTGTTTATCCTTTTCTTTCTGTGCCTTCTTCTCACGCCTCTTTAAAGCACATTGATTTTCTGGAACTACACATTCTGGCCGCATGCCTACCGCAAGGCATTTTTTCAGTCTACACTCTTGACATTTACGTCGCATATACATGTCCATTTCGCAGGCATGGCCGAACTTACAACAATAGACCGCATTTTTGGTAACACTACGTCGAAAAAATCCTTTACATCCCTCACATGTAAGAGCGTTGTAATGATATCCTGATGCTCTATCTCCACACACCAGGCACAGTTCTTCTTGCAACCGTGGCGCTGGCCCTTTCTTTCCTTTTTTCGCATCACAGCCGTCGTTTGTAGTATAGCCATTGAGACTACTCGATGGTGACAGATCATCTCGACCTGCAAAGAAAAAAAACAATCGGAAATTTAATTAACAACTACTTAGTAAATATCTACAGAGGCAACTTTTGTATTAAATATGTCATGAAATGACTTAGAGCTTAAAATTGATGTCATGATTATCCAGCTTAATTCAAGACTAATTATACAAATCATAGTAAGACTTCTTCTGCAAGTAGTTGCTTTGATGGTCATCTATTGTGAGTACTTTTCATTGCATAAAAAAACAACAATTTTTAATTGAAACTAAGGGACTTCATTTAATTTTAGTTGGTTTTAAACTCTAAACTAAAACATGTTGAAAATATGTTTTTTTTTTAAATTTATTTCAAGGCGAAGATTTTTTTTGGCAAACAATTTTGCAAAGATTGTTCTTTATATATATATACTTTAGTTAAAAAATATTAAATACAAATTAAAATGTTTTGGTTTAGACAAATTAATAATTAATATCCCTAAATTCAATGCAGTATGGAATGAGTTGAAACGCAATTAGAAAGGTTTGTGTTTCGTTTCAAAATATACTACTTAACTTAGTTTGCAAAAATAGTTAATAGTGTAATTATCATTAACCCAGGTCAGGGCACTGTATATATATATACACTAAAGCAAACCATCAAAATTGTAGGAAGGAATTTTTCGAAGAATGAATCCAAAAACAAGTCTTTATTATAATTGACGAGCATGTTGTCCTGCATTAGTCTTATTTATTATTATTCATTGCGAATGTGGTGCCGAAGTAGAGTTTGCAATAATCGAAGATTTGTGGCTGTTCTGTTGAATTTGAATGTTTTCACTGTTTTGTGTAACCTTTCACCGTATATAATGACAACACTCACATCACTTTTATCGATTTTTTTTTTCAGTTTTTTTTTTGCAGATAAGTGCGATTTTTTCGATTGAAGATCGATCGAACATAAAGATGAAATCAATGAAGTTAATAAGGACAAAAAGTCGAAAATGTACGAATTTGAACCATTTATGTTAAACCATTGTTAAAGGCTTATTCTTATTTATAGAAAGTAAAATAAACATCCATTGATTTCCTTAAATGATTTTTTAACATAATATTGATGATGACGTAGCATTTGAATATAAACGCCTGCATTGCTTCTGTTCTTACGACCATCAATAAATCCCTGACCCAAAGCATAAGCATAAGCATTGCATTACATAACTAATAAAGTCTTGCAGTGTACGAAATAGAATCTAATTTCATCAAGTAGGGCCAGTCACCAGTATTCTTAAATATTAAATTTTGGGTTACACTGCATCCATGTCCAATTGAAATTTTTAATTTATTTAAGGCTCATTTAAACGCTTATTTAAATTTGTCAAAATTGTCTCCTTACCAGCTTTGTAAGGAGAAAAATTAGAAAGTTGATGAATTCAACAAAATCGAAAAGACTTCATTTTGGGTCTTTACATGTGATTAAAAAGAGAGAAGTAAAAACTATAGTTTTAGTGCTAGGATGTTTTTCTTTACAAAGTGAACAAAATTAACAATTGTCCCTTAATTTTGAATCACTGGCGCTGGTTCCTAGAAACTAACTGAAATAATTTGTGCTAGTAATCCAGTTGGGATGACGGATACCAGAGCAAAGAATAATAAACTAAATATACTAAATTTGCTAATGTTCAGTATCCAGGCAGTATTGGTCCTAATAGTTTCAACAATAAAAAGTTAACCGGGTATAAGGTCAAAATGGACGTAGTGAAACTAGTATTTCTTTAATTATTCTATAATATTGATTTTAATAGATACAAAATTAATTTTGAAACAAATTCTGACGATCATTATGATAAACACTGAATTTATAACTAACTTGAAAATAAGAAAATATGTTAGGTGACCGGGTACTAGGGATTTAACCGTGATCATATATTATTTTTAAGACATGAACTCACACTTTTTTAATGCCGATACAATTTGCTAGACCAAAGGGTGCCGGGGCAGCTAGTTTAAAACAACAACAAACTTAACTTTAATGTTTTTTTTTCTATTTTCTTATCATTTATTTTACTTAAATGAATTGGAGGAAAGGCAGATAGTTAAGAGACTTTATAACAAAAAAGCCATATAAATGACAGTTCGGATAAAAATATAAAAATGCATACACATAGAATAGAACATCACAAGGAAAGTTCTTGCAATTGTTGCTACAAAGCATAGATTTATCTATATGTGCCAACAGCTACATACAAACATAAAATAGGTACTTATATAAGTAGACATTTTGATTCATTATACCATAAAATAAAAAAGACTTCAAGGCGTTTCTGCTCGTTGACAAGAACAACATAAAAAACATTGAGCTCCCAAACAGAACAAACTTTGGCACGATACAATTTTTTCTACCCTAGAATAAATGCAAACACAAAATATGTTGAATGTACGTATATTAATATGTCATGCTGTGGGTTGGTCTTCATGCATATACATCCATATATATGTATGATGTTTTATTTTTTCTCTTTTGTTAAAACTCCTAGCCTAGGGTTTAAAAAAGTACGTAAAAAGCCATATAATAAAAAAGCAGTAGGATAATACATATAAGAGCAGGAGTGACGATGGTAATGCACTTGGTGTATTGTATGTGAGTTGAAGGAGCTTTTTGCAATCTTCGAAATGAAGGATTTTGTGTGCTATCTTATATACAGTTATATGTACATATAATATTTGTTGTATTTATTCAATGCTTTTATTATGTTTTTGAATTTCTCTTTTTTGTATAGGACGGCAAACTTTTTTGAGTTGGTATTTCACTCATTTTAGAACACAGATACATAGTATTTCTATGTTTGTAGACCTATTTATAGTTAAATGTACAAAAATACTAAAAGACAAAACTGCCAATATATTTATAAGAAAAATGCAATGAAACAAGGTGCATAATATAATGTCTCTGTCTTTTGTCTAAGCAATCTCAACCACTAATGATCCGGCTTTAATTATTAGTCCTATTCTGAATTTAACGTAGATCTTATATTCGATTCAATTATTCGATTCTAGTTAAAACTGCCTTTGCATTGTGTTATCCATCGGGTGAACTACATTATCCCAAACCCATTCACGTTAACACCTGTTTATGTGACAATCTTCAGAATGTTGGATAAATTGTTTGGATTCATAAAAATTTAATCGATTCCCCCTAAATAGAATTAATTTTTTTATTATTGTAATTTTTGGAAATGGGCAATATTGGACTTTTTATTCTAATTGTAAGCAGAGGAATACGAGTAAGAGAATCCTCAAACAGATATAGTTGTGAAATAGTGAATGAAAAAGAACGAACCTGGTGCAATTAACCAGTACCAGCTTTAATGAACATGAACCAGTACTTAAACTTAAACCAGAACTTTGAAATTAAATCTAATAAACAAAATATGTAAATACAAATGTAAAAGAATTTTACATTTGACTGATTTTTCACTAGGAAAGTAAAGACGTAACTAGATGCGAATTCCTTTTAAAGGACATAATGCAACTTAAACGTGTTAGTTACAAGAATGTATTATGTAGTCCACTTGGTTCATGTTAGTTATGAAACGTTTAAATTGTATCTGTTCCTTTCGATGTCAAAAAAGGCTTTAGACAAGGTGATGCGCTGTCATGCGATTTCTTTAACATCGTACTTGAAATAATAGTGCAGAGCTCCCACGTTAACACTGGAGGCGCTTTTTTTTCAAATGTGTATCCAATGCATATGTTGATGATATAATGGAATGGATAAGAAGATGGAACGGCCAAGGCTGTACGGCCACTTAGACATAGCCAGAAAGATAAAAGTCAAACGACTGAGACGGTTGGGTTGTGTAGAGCGCATGTAAATAAATGCTCCCACCCGGAAAGTCTCCCAAGGTGCTTTTTTCAAATGTTTATCCAATGCATATGTTGATGATACAATGGAATGGATAAGAAGATGGAACGGCCACGGCTGTACGGCCACGTAGACATAGCCAGAAAGATAAAAGCAAAACGACTAAGACGGCTGGGTTCTGTAGAGTGCATGTAAATTAATGCTCTCACCCTGAAAATCTTCCAATCCACGGCCACAGAACAGCGCAGTAGAGAAAGATCGCGGATCAGATGCCGCGCACAAGTGGAGAGTTACCTCACCAAACTTGGAGTGCGCAACTGGCGGCATCTAGCTAGGAAGCAGGCTAGATGGAGAAGTTTGTTAGGTGAGGTCATATTTCACACAAGACTATAGTGCTTCCTTAAGGAACTAAGTAAGTGCAATTTTAGGACGCCATCTTAATGATAGATTATATTTGTTTTAAAGTTTTGTTAACCAAATTTTTGGAACAATTGTTTTTTGTTTCCCAAAAAAAGCTTTCACCGAATTCTTTCCGAATAAGAATTTGCATGATATTTTTTCTGAATTTCCTTTCCATTAGTTTTTCGTTTTTTTTGTAAGAGTTAGTCTTAGGTAACTTGGCCTTATTTAACAGCAACTTATTAAAGATAGGGTTGACTTATGAACTGGTATTTTAATGTTTTACAATTAGCGGACACTGACATTTTTATTTCCTTTATACTTTTTATATATAAAAGTAACAATGAGAGCATTAGGAAAAGAGGAGGGATTCGAAAAAGAGGTGTCGGTGTACATTAGTTTTGAATTCTAAAGTACATGGAAAGATATAGCGTTTCAAAGCATTTCACATTCGCCTACGACGAATCCTCTTACTTCATAGTAGAGTCTAAGTTGGGCTTTAGGGTAAACTGGTGGACATTCTTAGAAGCGCAAGTATTAAGGTTAAGTTTTTCTAGACCTATTTCAGTAGAGCATATTCCGTTAAAATAACGGTAAAAAAGTATGGGGCAACAAAAGTGACGTAATTGATGTTATTGTCACCGTTAATTTTAAAAGCTCTTCTTTGAATACTCTCCTACAGTAAGTTTCTTGAGCACCAGTTTAGGGATTGGATTTATACTCAAATTTTGGAAGAATACACGTTCGGTAAATTGCAGCCAGATCAGAAGAAGATACACATTCTTCCATCGTCTCGATATCTCAAAAATCTTGTAGTATTTTTGGCGACAGCGCGTACCGAGAATATCGAGCAAGTGAGCGCTGCGTTAACATGTGGATGCTATTTTTCCCGGCTAATAATTAGTTAAATTTGTATTGGTTCAGTGTGCGCAGTTTCACAGTTTTTCAATATTAATATCAGTTTTACATTAATCACGCTCAATTATTAATAATAACAAAATATTTAAATGAATACAACATTTAACACCCAACTTTCCAGCAAGTACTACACTTAAGCTTCATTTGATATTGCCTTTCTCTGCTTTCATATTCATTGCTTTTTTCTTTTTTTTGCAAAGCATGCAATGATCTTGTTCTTTCTTTTGCCCACCTCACTCCGGGTACCATTTTATTGTGCCTAGTGCCCACATACATATGTATGTAAAAAAAAAATAATGTGGCGCAACAGTCCATGAAGAACCAGGGCCTAGTGACTTACAACTCTCAACTATTTCTGTGTGCAACTAATGTTGTCAGAGATACATATGTACGTTTCTTAAATAGCAACTTTCTTTTTATTTAACTTTGCAAGTGTCTTTATGTACTACGTTATGATGTAGTTTTCCTATGGGCTTTCGTATTTGAAAAAGCTTCTTTTATTTGTGTGCATTCGTCAATTTGTTTATTAAAAATGCTGACTGTTTTCTAAAAAGGAAAGTTAAATATATAGCAAATACTTATGTTGTTTTAAATAATGAATTTATCTTTATTAATAATTTAATATGAAATTAAAATTTGTTTTTATCTTGTACAAAATATTGTTGTTAACTTTCGGTAATATAAAATATCCCCACCAAAAATACTACACTGAAATTGTTTAATCTCAAGAAAAATATTTTAAAATTCAATTTTTGACTGAATACTTTTGCCGTTCAAGTGATGCGCTGCCTATGCCTAGTCAACTCTTTCAAAAGTCTGTCCAATTACTTGTATATATGCTGACGATACTAACATAATCGAAAAAAAACTCATTGCGGGGGTATTGTGAGCATTGAGACAGAGGTGGCAAAAAAGTGGCTAATGAGGGCACAAATATGAATGCACATGCTGTCATCAGAAAAGGACCTGTAATGCATACGCCTCGGGTAAACCGTCACGATCAACAGACGCAACTTTGTGGCAATTAAGAACTGTGGATACCTGTGCTTCGCTATAAACACAGAAAGGTGGCACACACAAGTAAAACACCCAACTTGTAGTGCGCAACTAGAGCTAGTTTGTTAGGTAAGGCTTTACTTCATACAGGCCCTAGAGCCAAATTAAATAAGTAAGTTGTTATAGTGTTTGGTCAATTTCAATTCCATAATTGAAAAATGGATGAAAAATGTTACCGTTTTGAATTCTAATGAATCTACTTCGTACCTCTATATATCTCTTAAAAAAAAGTATTGAGTCTCATGTTAATAAATTCGGCGCAACAACAAACATAATATAACTACAGAGGACCTGAGTACGATAACTTTGATGCCAAGAAAAAATAACGGTTTTTGGTAGAGAGGCTCAATACAAGCTTTTTACTATAGGAAGGGGTTCTATTTCCCCTCGTTTAGAAGAGAGGCATCATCTTATAAAAAATTAACTAAAACCTGAAAAAAGTTACTTTTGCATTTAAATAATCTGATTTTAAAAAAATAATTGATATTATACATATGTACATATACATATGTAATTGTATATACATGTCTCTTTTTTTTTTTGAACAGTTCTCAACGGACATGACTACGAGTCATGGAGTAACAGCTAACAAACCCCAGCAAAAGCTACATATTTTCTAACAAAACAAATACGTCTTACACAATAAACAAACAAACAAGCTTCCAAAAAAAACAGAAAAAAAAAGTATTTTATGCCCCAAACAACACACCAAATCTATCAAAATAGAGACTTTTCTTTTATAGAAAATACGACACTGAAGAAAAATGTAAGGACGATTTGCCATCTGTATTTAAATCACACACAGTGAGGTGCCTGCAACCGCCTTGCTTGGGCTTACTGTAATCTTCAGTGAACATTTAAATATTTGCAATGTTTCTTTTAAAATCAAAGAAGCTTTGGGGTTTAAATAACAAGTATAGTTTTAATGTTTTTCAACTATGTATATCAAAAACTAGACGGCGACTTAAAAAAAAGGAATGTTGTAAGTGTATAGTAAAAAAAAAAAATAGTTAGAACAATTAACTACCTACATTAATTGCTTTTGAAACGATATATATAATCACTAATCAAATAATACTCAAAGTGATTCTTTAAATTTTTTTTTTCCATAAATTTTGAATTTGAAGTCAATTATTTCAAAAACTGTTGACTTAAACAACATCATTTAAAATTTATTATAAATTGTAGTATTCTGGCTTTAGTAAAAATTATAATTTATAACTTTAAGTGTTGCCGTTCTCTTTTCTCCCGCTTAAACGAGGCCCCCTCCGACAGTAAAGAAGTGCTTGTATTAAGTCAAATGGTTAAAAGGTGAAAGTATCGTACACTCCCCCTACAAGGCTATACATTTCTAAATTTTGTAAAACAAAATTATGATTTGCCTTATTTTTTGTTAATGATTGATAAGTTTGCCATCTTTTCAAACAAGTTTATGTAAAAAAAAAAACAACATTCGAAATCTCCGAAATCTCAACAATTCAGGTATTCAGAATAGCAGAAATGGGACGATATTGCACTTTCAATACAAATTCTCACTAGCCACTCGAGGCATTCATTGACTCTTTAAGTAATAAAAGTCGTTCACATTCTACGGAGTACATTATCTTTATAGCATATAATGCACAGAAAATTAATCATGTAAAAATGTAAAAGTGACTTATTTCCTAAAATAAATGTGAGCTCTTTTCGAAGTATAAACCCAAACTCAATACGAATGCTGATTCGAATTGTGTTTAAATATGCTTGAATTATGTTTAAACAATGAATTTTGTGAGTGGCTCAAAAAACGAGCTAAACACTTTTCTGCAGTTCTGTTTTAGCTTCCTACAAAAAGATGCATCATAATCATTAACATTAAAACTGAATCTGAATGTACATATTATATAGATCATATTTATTCATCTTGTATGTATGTGCGTACATACCTTATATAAAATAGTCAGTATACATGTACATGTATACATGAACATACGAAAGATATGACATGTGCTTTGTGTTTATGCTTTTGTTTCGCCCCGACTTTGACCGAAATGGTTTTTCATGGGGAATGCATAATAGGAAAACGTCACCGCTGCGCGCGCGCCGGACACATGGTTTTTTCATTGCACAAAGTTCTTCATAGAATTGTATTGAATGCAATGGCAGGGCAAAAGCATCCATAGACACTGAAATTTGCCCATAGGCCCACTTCACCTATAGATATGTTTATGAAGAAAACAGTGACTGCATTCACATCGAACGGGTTGTTTGAGACTTTGGCACATATCGCATATTATGTTTGCATTGGGATACCAACGTTGAAAATGGTGGAATTTCCCCTATCAATTTGTTGCCGTGGTTTGTGGATGTGAATCCGTAGCAAGTATTTGAAGTTGACAGTGGTCATGAGTGTCAAGGCTGTGTCTAGATATTTTATTAGATAGGTAAGGGACAGTTGTTGACCTTCAAAAATGTTTTTTTTTTCTTCAAAATTTTAAAAATAAAACCACGAAAGTATTGGTTCTTTTGAAAAAAAAGTTTTTCGTATTAAATTTTTACCAACAAATATTTTTAAAATGGTACTCTTTTGTTTTTATATGTATTTGCGACACGCTTTAACAATTATCCACAATACAACCATGATATATGTATGTTCATGTGTAGATAATACAAATACGATGATATGTAGGGATGTTCCAATGTATGCCTGGGTAGGGTATAAAGAATAAATCTTAAACCTCTCTCGGGTTTACTTCCTGTTGTGCCCACCTACCTTCCAAAATGAATTAATTTGAACTTTAAACAAATTTCATGTAAATAAATAGCTTTTTTGTTTAAAAGCTGACAGACATGCGGAATTAACGCAACCAATTTTAACGCAACTTTTATCAACGTAATTTTAATCTTATAAGTTCGTTTTTACGAATACCATTTTGCGCTCGTTTTTACGAATACCAAACTGAAAATACAATAACAAATGCTTAGCAAAGCAAAAAAATTCGTTTTTAAGTTTGAGTTAGGGGGTCATTTCTCCAAGATCACCCTCCCAACATCCGCGCTTGAGAGGAATCTTTTCGGCTAGGGTTACTACCATGCAATATCAAGTTATATACGACACGGCGAAGACGACTACGACGACGAGGACGCGACGCGACGTCGCCATCGTTCCATAATGAAAATAGTGGGGAGCAGTGGATGTTATCGTCTAGTTAGGTATCTGTTTTCTTACCTATTCTCTTTCGCTTTCCTTGTTTGTGATGCGAGATGTGAATAATGCAAAATATTGTAGAGACGAGAGGGCGAACAATAGTTATCGTAATGGAGGAGTTCATGGAGTCCGTAGAGGAGAACTGGGCTGGGTATGTTGAATGACGATGATAATGACGAGAGTGAACGTTTAGCTTTCAAACCTCAAAATAAGAACTGACTTAAACAAAAAGAGCTTGGAGAAAAAGTGAATAGCATGTACCAACGTATACATACCTACACTCATGAGAAGAATAAGCTGCATTTAGAACATAAGTTGGGGAGAGAAGAGGTGTAGTAAAGCGATATGGCGTGCATTTCTGGGCAGTCCCAACGCAGCGACGGTGGAGAGAAGAGTCAACAACACAGTAGAGCAGTCAAAAGGAATACCATGTGTGAATGGAATGAATATTGTTTTTGTTATTGCTGTTTGTTGTTGAAAGTGTGTTTGGTTATGGAGCTCGGTAAACAAGACTTCCTTTCTGTTCTTCTTTTTTAGTGAGGTAGCTAAGAATACTTTAATGCGCTATGCGCATCATCCCACTTGGGACAATAGTTCGGTTCGGTACAAGGAGAATAGATAGAAAACCATTATATCTATCTATGCGATGTCATGGTTGTGATTTTGGCTTGAATTTCATGTAAAGCAAACTGAGAAGAATAATGTCCTTCGCCCATAACAACCTCAACCTATTGAGATGAACACACATCCTAAATAAGTAAATATGTAACGAAACTTTTACATTCTTTGAATAAAAACATTTTTATTTTTACATACAACAACTAGGTAAGTACGAATACCTCTTTGTATACTTTGTATAAATACGAAGTCTTTCACTAATATTAAGTGTGTATGTAGGTACAATGGAAACATTTTAAAAATGTGGAAATAACTAGACACAGTACCACTTAAGGGTTTAACGAAATACTGGCCGACAAGTTAGTGTTCTTGGCAACAAAATTGCACTTTTCTGATGCGTTTTGATCGCCTTTATAATTCTGCATCCAAAATCTTTCACGACAGGTTTTGGAAATAAGTATGGTGATGGAAAAAAAAACAAAAAACAAAAATTTCTTAAAACTCTCAATAATTTAAGGAAAATATATTATATTAAATTGTTACATTTCACTTCAACAAAAGAAAATTATTACAAACAATCTCTGAAGTATTTCCTACTATACCTACACTGGAAAAAAATTAAAGAAACCAATTAAGTATTATTATTGCAATAGAATTATTTAATGTTTAAAATTGTTCCTAATCATTAAATACATAGTCTGCACATTTATTTTAAACAGCATATTCCCATCTTTCAATATACAGTGCCTTGCATACGTATAACCGCACCTGAAAGAAATTTGTTTTATAGAAAACTTAAAATAGGAGGGAATCCTACTATTTTTTTTACTGAGTTGCATTACTGATCAAGCAAATTGAGAAGAAAATAAAGTACCTTTATCAGGTTATTTTCAGCGATGAAAAAAGTTTTAATCTTGAAGGACCAGAGGATTTTAGCGGATTTTGGCATACGATTTGAGGAAAGAACAAAATTTGTTTCCAAGAGGAACTTTGGTGGTGACATCTGTATGGTTTGAAGGGCCTTTTGCGACCGTGGATGGGTTCGGATCGAACAATATTAATTTGATGGAGTGGCCGTCACGTTCTCCAGACTGTAACCCCATCGAAAATCTTTGAAGAATTTTGGCCCCCAAAAAGTATGCCCCTAATAGGCAATTTACTAATGTTGCTGATCTGCAAGAGGCAGTTGTGACAGAATGGAACTCAATATTAAAAAATCTAGTGAACAGTAAGCCACAAAGAATTTTTAGCTTGGTCGAAATAGAAGCAACAAAATTGCATATTAGTTTTTTGTTAAAAATGAACTCAAAACAGAATATAGCAAAACAAAATGCGGTTATATTTTTGCAATACATTAAAATCTGTTTTTGATTTTTAAACACCAGGAGAGGAAATAAAGGTACATTATTTTCTACTCAATTTGCTTGAGCAGTGATGCAACTCATTAAAAAAATAGTAAAGAGTCACTCCCATTGTAGGTTTTTTATAAAACGCATTTTTTAGGTGCGGTTACACTAATGTAAGGCACTGTAAAACTAACCACCTTATCGCATGTCTTGAAAAGTATAAAATATCAGCAATTTGTTTTATTAAGATGTCCTTGTCTTTGGCTCTGCAGTTTCCTTTAAGTTCGTATATGTATGTATGTACATTATTTTAAAATCAAATAATTTTAATGGCCCTTCCATTAAGTGCATAATGTTCCAATCTGCATAACATAATGTATATTCCTTCTACATCTTTTATGAGTTGTCTGTTTAGATGTTTAGAGTCCGAATTTAGTCAACAGGGCATGATTTTCAATTAATTCAAAAATTGGACTAACTTCAGATGATGAAAAAACTAGCAAAGACTATCATCTCCGTGTATTCGAATTTAAAGTTTACTTTATCGTCTGACATGATTTTTTCATCTTATATGAACAAATTTTTGCTTTTGTTTTAATAAACAAACGATCAAAAACTCTTTATTCGATCACAATTAAACAGAGACTATAGTTCAGAAGTTTTTACTACTTTTTTCATCTTTTCTATTATTTTTTTCACTTAACAGAAAATGTAAAGCTTTTTTTTTCAAATGAAATTGGTTATGCTTTCCAAGCCTATTAGGATAGGCCTAAACATTCAGTTTGAATATTTTTAAATAATTTATATTAGTAGGTATATTAATGTATATTTAGAGTTAAGTTCCTTCAAAAAATCTACATAAGTTCTTAAATCATCATAATATAGATTAAAATAAATACTTATAACTAATACAAAATTCCAGAAACTACGTAAGATACTACAATGATTCTTAATGTCAAACATTTGTAAGTACTTAGCAAAATCTTTCCTTCTGTCACTTGAATTTTTAATTTTACGTAATAAGACCATGCTTTCTTTTACGATTTCTTTAGTATTCAGATGATGAAAGTCAATGTCGGTTTTTTGAAAAAATTGAAATTTAGTCATTGCAACATAAGTTGTTACTTAATTTTAAATTTGAAGTTCTGCGCTATGATTAAATAGAGATGACACAAGATGAGCTAAGTAAGCGTTTGTAAAGATTATTAACTTGTACCTATTCATCTGGAAATTGTTTGCGTAAAGCCGGACATCAACAAACGCGCACCTCTAATATGGCTACACGATATTTGATATTTGACTTTCAAAATGGACGTCGAAAAAGAAATAATGAAAAAAAGGTGCTGTGAAATAAAACAGATATTTATAGGTTCGAATCGACTTTATTTCCATCTGGTATAATGTCGAATTTCTTTTTGTTTTCATGTTCGATATTATTTCCAAATTTAAAATAAAAATATTAATAAGGTAGAACGCGTCGATGTTCACAAAAACGTATTTTTGATAATCGAATTTGCAAATTTAATTCGATTTTATTCCCAACAAAAATCTTTTTACCAATTACATTTGTTTAAAAAAGTTGCAGCATAAAATGACAAATTTTAAACCAAATACCTACAACCTAATTTTTTGTTAGTAATATGAGTATTATTTCTTTTCTTCTCTTACTGATGAATTCAGCTTTTCTTATGAACAAAATATAGTGTAAATTCTATACTTCCAAATAGTGTTAATAGGCTGAACAAGAAAAACCTACGTTTCTCTTTTATTTACACCATTTTTAAGTAAATAAAAAAATAAATTAAGTCGCGCAACAGTCCGTAGAGAATCAGGGCCTGGTGACTTACAACTCTCAACCATTCCTGTGTGCAAATAATTGTATGGACGGACGGGACCTACAGTTTATATTCCGAATCCGAACGGCTAATTTGAGAAAGCACTATTCTTCACTACAAGAATTACTTTTGTAGAATTTATCAATTCCTCGCAAGAGGCAGTACAGATATTTTCGAGAATACGGTATCATAAAAATTTTTCCACATTCCTTAGAAAAAAATGTAAGACAGTAGGATATATGTATTTCTAAATAAGAATGAATTGTTCTAAAAAGTTGTTAGTTTTAAAATTGTATGAACTGTTTTCATGAGCAAATGGATATTTTCCCTTTTTGTTTTTCTTTCGAGTTTTGGAGATATGTAGTATAAAATTAGCCAAATGCATACAATGTTGTTTAAGCATTTATCATCTGCCTTATACCTTTTGACAATATTCTGGTATAACGTTTGCGCGGGAAAAAATATAAATTAAATTGCACTTTTTCTAAAGATATTTAAAAAAAACAGTGTTTTGTTCATTCAGAATATTAGTATACAGTATTCCAAGTTTACAGTGTTTCGAAACATATAATCTAAGCCATACAGCATTATGACAAACAGTATCATATAGAATTTCTATCATACATAATTAAAACAAAAAGAATTTCGACCTGCTTTCTTTTTTAAATACTGTCCACAGTATAGTGTTCTACATTTACAGTGTTTTGAAATACAGCATTTAAGGCATACATCATTATGACAAACAGTATCATATACAAAACATGATTTCGACCCGCTTTATTTTTAAAGCTCTTTTTCTTTTTAATGCCATCATATGACAGGCGGACCTATTGCAAGGAGAACCATACTATTATGAATGCCTAGTTTAAAATTTACTTAATAGGTTCGTTTCCATTCCTGTCTGGCAGATTTTTCATAATTTCAGGCTTGTTTTCCAAAATAAAATCTCACGTGACTTCCTTTAGTCATTAAGAGACAAAGAACGAATATGAGTTCATAAATTTTCTTTTGATTCAATGATTTGGTTTTGATTTTTGGTCAATTTAGGTAGGTTTTGCATTCATTATGCGTTCGGTGTGTTGAGCATGATTTTATATCAATACGTAGTATTCCACCGTGTAAATAAATGTTCAGAATAAGTAATACAATCATACCATTTTTGAACATTTTTTAAGTGAATTATCGGGTTTTGTGTGTAAGAATTAAACAAATCAATGACTTGAATAAATTGAATGTCCAAAAAATTAGTGTTTTCTAATCTGTAGAAGTACCTTTGTAATTTGTCTCATGTTGTGAGTACTTAACTAACTTAAAAACAAACATTCATAAGAATAGCTTACTTATAAATAACTCATTGCTCCCATAACCCAGCACCTCCCAACAGTTTTGAAGATCTTGATATTTTTCTTTTAAAACTTTTTTAAGTGTTTCGTAAAGTTTAATTCAAAATTAAGCTTAGCCACGTTATACTTTTTTAGCTTCTTCCATGGAACTCAGATGAACTTTCAATATACTAGATCTTTCTAAATTTACTCGACAATTTTTTCAAAATTTCCAACTGAATTTAAAAACAAACAAAAAAAGATTTGTGAAGTACTGCGTTTAAATTCGTCAACCATTTAAAATGTTATTCACTATAAAGAGCACATTCTTATTTTTATTATTTATTACGCAAATTAAAATAATATTACTCATTCATACATACATACATATGTATATCTTCGTATGTAAGAATCTATATAACAACACCAAAAGTCGAAAAATATACTCCCGAAGTTCTGTCGTGCATGACAAGAATTGTTTTTACTCGCAAGTTGTTATTTGTCCTTTTGGTATTCTTCATTTTTCCGACAGGTTTTAATTCTATCATCTCTCCCCACTTATTTTAAATGGCTATCCCCATCGACTTGTATTCTTTTCAAGACCTTTCTAACTTACTTCTTTGCAATCAATTCACTTTTTCTGTATAGGTAAAACTTTAAGTACATATGTATGTATAGTATAAGTGCCTACACTATATCTTTAAATATCTTTAAAAATAATAATGACTTTCTGTATCATATGGGTTCTATAACGTAAGGCTGCGTGTGAAAAAGTATTATAAAATAGTTAAGTTAAGAAAGCAACGAAGCAAGCCAAGAGAACCGGATTAGGGGATCATTCTTGTATTTGCTCTTTTGTAGGCCACCAATGAATGTACCTTTGGTAAATATGTATAATCATATACACAGTCGGTACATACACACCTTCGTATTTTAGCCATTTAGTTAGATTCATTCGGAGATTTTGTTTTTCTGATGAAAGCATTTTTTTGTATATTTATATAAACTAATTTGCGAGGCACTAAGTTCTGTTAATAATTTCAAAGTTTGTTTTTATGGGTATGTACATAGTGACCACTTGTATATGACATTATTTATTTTAGAAACTGTTTCGAAATGGCCCATTACATGGTTTCATTGGTTGGTCTACAACTTAAATTTCAAGAATGTATGTGTTTATATATAAAGTATAGGTATACACCTATGTACATATCTATAACCGATGTAATTACAAAGATGAAAGATGGTTAAAAATTGATTGATCAATAATCAAAATATTTTGCTAGAAGAAATGTTAAGGCTTTTTCTAACAATGGTAAATTAATATAAAATGATGTTTATACAAAGTTTTAGCTCAAAAGAAACGAAGAAGTGGCTAAGGTAAAAACATATTTATTTTATTTTCTTGATATCATATACATACATAGTCGTTATACCCAAAATACTGGTTATTCCAAATTGCATTTTTGAAGTAGTTTTCGAAAAGTGAGAATTGAAAAACTAACAATTAATTTGTTAAAAGATTTCCAAATGCAATATAGATTGAAAGCAACATATAACAACATAATTTAATGATATTGAAATTTTTAAAGTTTTATTTTAAATAAACCATAAAATACAAAAAAAAATTGGAAAGCGAAAATATTTCATTCATTTGAACTAAGAACTCAATTGTCGGAATACCTTGAATTAAAGCCAAGTGAAATTAGACAAAATTTCAAGAACAGGCCTTTTTTCACTTTTGAAAAATGTACAATACTTAAACAAAGCAAAAATATTGGTTTTCTTTCACTTTCAAAAATATTATATGCAAATCTCAACATCTCACCTATCTCAAATCTAATAGTGTTCCCAACTAGGGGGGTTACACGGGACAGCATGCTCTCCCCTAACATACATTACCATAAAAGCAATAAGGCGAATATTTTTTTCATTTCACTTGTCCTTATTACACGGCACTTACATTGTCTGTAAACAATATTAATTTTAAAATATTAGCTCATTTAGTTTGGCGATCATCATTTTCTACACTACACAGGTGGGGGTCAAACTGATTTCCATGAAGATATAAGGAAGCTATTTGCGTTGGTGGCCATTGGGCACAAGTTATAGAATTCAGTGCAGCTCGATGATGAATGATACTTTTGCAATTTATAGTTATTGAAAAAGGCACAGCTTAGAACTGCACTGAGAAAATTCTTAACTTGTGAGCGAACGCAAGAAGCTACTGTTGACTTCCTTCCAAGATTAAATCTTTCGATAGATGGTCAACAATGGACTGTCTTCCTGTCTCATGGGTTCGAGGGCTTGACTTACTGATATAAATTATAAAAATCCATAGAAATCAGTATATATACAAATCGAATGACTATAAGCCGTCGGTATTTCATATAAGATAAAATAAGTCTGGAGTGGAAGTAAAAATCATTTTCTAAAAAACTGGTGTAATTGTAGATAAAGCTCGGCGGATTGAGTACCACATGAAGCCGGGCGGCCACTTCTAGGGTTATCTACCCTAGATGGCACCACATCAAATACCTAAATAAACACACCACTGAAGATGTGGTACCACGGGATATGTTGCAGCCCCATGGTTAATTCCATTAACATATATGGGATGGCCTCCTTGGGAGAGTATCGTGGTGGCTGTGGTTTATCCTATAAGCATAGGGTATTGAAAATTCTACGAAAATTCTATACCTTAATAATATGCTCCTTTTTCTTATTTATGTTTTTCCAAAACTCTGGAAACTCATATTTTTTCTAAAAAAAATCGGTTAGTTCTCCTTTTTTTAAGTGTAACAACATATAATAAACCTTAAAACTTCGTCACAATAAAATGCCATTGTTTGTGTGTCAAAATCAACACAGAAGTTCTGAACAATGTTTCGCCAAAGTATCCAGTCTGGATAGTTTTATTTTCAAACAATTTTGACCATACCCCTGGATATTGTATTATCGTTATGATGATTATAGACACGCGTAGATATTTTTTTTGAATTACAAGTGGAAATCGAATTACTAAAAAGTAACCATCACAGAGTTTAGGTTTTTAATAAATTACTTCATCCAAATCTAAGAACTTCCTTTATTTCAATCGGATAAAACAGGACATACCACCTGCTGATGTCAGAAGGTCTGTTTCCTAAAACCAATCGTGAAGAGTCCGTGTACTGTGCAGTATACATACACTTCATTTGCAGCTGCAGATGTGTTTCACCTTTTTTTAAATATATATTTCGATGGATGGTTTGGACTTTCTAAGGCTCTGTTTTTTGTTCAATTTACAAAGAAACTTGACTTAGTATAAAATAAATTTGAATTTTTTTATACAAATCAAACATATTTCAATGGTAAGGAATACTCTGTAGTTGCATGTCTAAGTATGGATTTCCGTATAATTTTGGATCATACTTACGACCTTTAAAGGGCAACAGATGGACCACTTTAGCCAGGAGTGGAACCAAACTTTTTGTATTATTCTTTCTTAACACACGAAAATGAGTCATTAGGTAATGTACATGTTTATTTAAATGTACAAGATAAGTGGGTTTATTAAAATTATTAAATTTAATTACCTTTTCGAAAAGGTAGAGCTCAACAAAAAACAATTCGAGTATCCATGATCGAGAGAATAATCCCGAAATGGTGCATACCCCCTTTTATACAAAAGTTTTTCATTTATTATAATTTTGTAGTTACTTTACTTTTATGAATACCACGACTTAATAGAAGTCCATCGATTTTTTGCAGAAATTATCTACGATAAATTAATATTTTTTTATTCCACGCACATACTTAGGGGATATGAATACCCTTATAATGATTAAACACACTGCGAGTAATTAGGAAGGGAGAATAGGATACGAAAACAGGTACCGATGCAATTTGGTTTAGAATGTATGCAAATTGTAATAAGTGGGAAATATTGGCCTGGCAAAGCCTTCAACATTCATGTAGTTCGACTAAAAAGAATCTCTGTACTTACAGTACGTCCAAAATTCGGCTCAAATGTTTCAGTTAGACAACCAATACATTTTAGATTTTTTTTTAAATTCTGTTCAAGAGACTCAAGTGGGTTATTGGTTTCGAGCGAATATAGGGTAAGTAAATAATACCCAGATCAAATGGGTAAACAATTCCCCATTGGATTGCTGTCACGATCAGAATTTAATGAGCTTAGCATACTCTGTCGTTGGTATTCCACATCCGAAGAACAAGGATGAACATCTAAAGACGAATATCAAAAGCTGAGGTTATTCTCATGAGCAAAACAATTTAGTGAGTTAAAAGTTTCAGACAAAAAATCATTTGTCGAATACAAAACGAAGCCTTCGGATACAAAACAAAGCCACGCATTTTCGATCTGAGAGCTTGATGCCAAACTCTATCAAATGCCTTTAAAATATCGAGTGCAATATTCCTGTTTTCTACAACATGATGTAAAGATTTGTTCACTGTTCGATGAGATAAACCCTGAGATCACCAGCGGACCTTTTGCTACGAAAGTCATACTGCCGGTCATGAAGAAGCTTTCGTTCTTCAAGATATTTCTTAAGCTGAAAATTAATATGTCTTGAAAAAAAGAGTCGTAAGTACAATTGAATGATAGTAAAAAGGTCTTTTTGGCAACAAGCTGTTTTCTACCATTCGGAAAGAAATATGCTCGTGCTAGCATACCCGTGCAGAAACTCTAGCCAACAAATTCTGTCAAGGAAGTTATTCAAAATTATTCATATTATGTCCCGCTTATGACTTGAACTATTTTAAATCAGTATGACCACTTTTTTCAGCATTGTTGTTTATTGTGTTTTTTTTTTTTAATAGACAAACAAGTCAAACTTTAAAGAGTTTTTTAGCGTATAAATAAACATTTCAACTCAAAAAACTCCCTTAATTTCAGAATTATAATAGAACTCTACGACTCATGATTCATAATTTAGTGTTATTATATGTATGGGAAGTAATAATGAAACCATTAATACAGAGCAAAATGAGTTTAAAATGAATACCTAGTAGTTTATTTTTAGAATGAATAATTTTTTTTCATCATTTATACCAACATTAACAATCACTAAAATTTGAGTTAACAAGTAAAATTTTACCTTTCTGTATAAAACGGAAAACTTCGCATTTATTTCAAATTTGTAAATTTCAACACAAACTTATTATGTATGTATGTATCTATGCACATTCAATCAACATAATGAAATGCTTTTAATAGGCCTCTTCTATGTATTTTTTTAAGGAAAACCTTTTCGTAAAGAAGTTACAAGTTCAAAAAAGAATGTAGAAAATAATTGTGTATCTACGGCTGTACGAAGAATATAGTGGTTGGTGTATTATTCAAAATAAATAACTCAAAACAAAAATAACAACAAATCCAAAAAAATAATAATTTTAAACAATAATTCCCATATCGTATTGTGGTTTTTCAAGTTATTCCGAATCAACCTGTTGGCCTTGATCGCGGATGACCAACAACGAATCACAGTACAATGACTTTATACAAATTTGTAAACTTAAACTTTTTGTGTTAGAATATTTGTAGTCATATATGGTTATAACCATATCTATAGTATTTAAGGCTTTAACAAAGGTAGATGAGTTTAAAAGATTCAACTTCACACCAATTTGAGTAAAGTTAATAACGATGTTTTTCTATTCTACCTGTTCCTGGTGAATAATTCTTAGTCTATGATAGAAAACTGTACGTATGTAGAGTTTGGTAGCTTTATTAAGTAGACTAGAATTCAGAGTCAGAGACAACAAACCAATAAAATTTAAGCATATACATTTTGTTGAACCCACCTGTTGTCGTGTTTGGATATACCAACCAAGGTCAGCAGAAAATACAATACGTCAGTTTGAAAAAAAAAATATTTTATGCAAATAAAGATCAAACAAAAATGTGAGTATTATATATGAGAGCAATTTTGCAGACCAGTTAATAATATTAAAGTAAAATTCACACGACCAATTAAAAACAAATACTTTTGGGCAAAGTATAAATAGTAAATTAAAAGTTATAAGTAATGCGAAGAAAACACTCAATTTTGGGATAGCATCAAATAAAAACTTATAAAGAACTGAATAATTATATTTTCTTGCGTACATTCATTATTCATATTTAGTTAAATCATTTTATGAACAAATGGAAGGCCAAATAAAGTTCAGTATCACCATAGTTTTAAATAAGCCTTTATATTCTTGCGTAGATCTAGTAAGTTATTTTTAGAACTTATTTAAAATAACACAATTTTCGAGGAGTTCTAATCTATAGATGAGAGGATGTAAAGGTTGAATTATAACTTTGTGTGAATTTGATACTAAAATAGTCTTACTATATAAGCGGAAAGATATTAACTTTTATAGCCGCAAAATACAGATTTATCAGATTTTTAAATTTAATTTCTAGTTCAAACATATTGAATCTACAAAATCGATTTTTAAAATATGCTGCAACTATATTCAGATCGTTTTTGAAATTACAAGACATGTGTACTTCCTTCTTTTTATGACGAAATTAATGTACTTATTATCTCAAAGTTTACATACTCTTTAGTTCTTATTACACTGCCATTCACTAGAATGTGGCCACACATTTTGGAAACTATTTTCGCTATGAACTGCTAAAAAAGCTTATACAAAAATGATCCACTTAAATGAGGCCATTGCGATAATTTCCGTGCAGGAGTTTACAAGTGCGATCTTTTAAAAGAATTTGTATGGAATATCTAAAAGATTGTTGAAAACAACTGTTTGAAAGACTTTGACATCTACAGAAAGATCAAACATAGATTCTTTGAAAGATTAAGAATTTCAGAACGTGAAAAAGTAAGTACAAAAGTTGTAGGCAATTTGTAGCAATATTGCTGATCCACAAAAATTTGAGAAAAATCAAAAATTATTTTAATAAAATTATCTAATAAAATTAAGAATTTTATTCCAAACTGTCTTTTACAGGTTATAACCTAAAATGGCGGAAAATCATTAGTAGTGTAAAAAAACGTTATAAATAAATGTTGGTAGACCATAAAATGTTAATGTTTTCATTTCTTTTTGAAATTTTGCATGTGGCCCTTCCTAGTGAAGTACTTTTTTATACCCTTTTTAAGGAGTTTATGTTTTGATCTTGGGTCCTTCGAACGCCCTTTGACCCTTTAATTTTATAAATTTGTAATAGGTAAATAAACAAGTGGTAAATTTTCCGGGTACAACTTACACCAGCTATAAAAAGCGAAAATCGGTTCCAAAATTTGTGGTCTCATCTTTGTGGTTGGCAGTGTATATTAAATTTTCACTTAACGGCAGATATACACTATACATTAACAAACTATATGTACTTCAAATTGTGTGACGAATATACGCGTAGGTAACGATTGTATGTTATATGTAAAGTATAAGAGGTACGACTATACAATACATATACCTTTAACCATGATTGTAAAAGCAGACGTGGAACGAATTATTGGTTATTTCCTTCACCGGTGTTTTCAAGTGCTCTTAAGAATAATAAATAGAAAAACTTTATAATTTTTTTTAATAGTCACTCACAAGTATATAGGAATTTGTAGCTACAATTGAATAATAATTTTTATTTTTTTTTTTGTCAAGCAATGTAAAATATTTTCACTCAGTGATACATTGTAGGAATATAGTAAACAAAAAATGAAGTTACTAAAAGAAGTAACTTTACAAGATACAATAAACTTTAATTAAATACAACAAAATTGGATGTAAGTTTAGTAAGTTATTTAAGTTTAGTTGGATTGTCCCTAGTTTTTGGTTTACTATATCTACGGTGACCATCCGTTCATTATAATAATGAACAATTCATTATTTGAAGAAAATGTTCACAATGAATTATTGTGTGTCGGAAAACATAAAAATGTTCATTACTTTAAAAAATGTTCATTATTTGTTCATTGTTTTACGACTTTTTGTTTTACGACTGTGTGAACACAATACTGTATGGCTTAGAAGATTTCCATTGGATAAAATGTTGTAAGCATAGTTAATTTGGCCCTACTGAGAATAGTAACGTCGACAATAGTTATAGCCGATACGCCAATGCCAGTATGGGAGTTAGGCCCATATTGACCGGTACAATGCTCCTAGCAGAAAAGTCTATACATTATTGTTATGTCCCTTATACTTACACTATTGACAGCAATCCAATAAGGGTATCGATTATCACGCCATAAATTATTGCGGGGAAAACTAGTAGCAGTGCGACATCTCCGATACTGAAGGCAATGCTGTCTCGTCAAACGTACTATGCGCCCTTGTGTTACAATCAAAGATTGTGGTACCATACAATATAGTACATAATCCCAAACTTATAGGAGATGTAGCAATACAATGTAGGATTTCACCGATACTTTTTTAGTATGGGACACCAGGCCATACTAGCATTGTCATAAATGCCATGAACTTCTTTCCGTGTACTCTCCCAATCACACAAGTCTGATCATATTATACATCCTTACATACAGGAGAAGTTTAACTAATACTCTTACACTTGCGCACAGGATGACTTTCACCACAGAAAATTAATTTTACAATGACAATGGTAAAAATTACTTTCATTGAATGTGAATGAAACTCATCTTTTTTGTATTTGGACTAGTTATGGCATTTTCCAAAAGTAATTTTGAGAGTGCAGTCCGACTGTTGGAATTATTACATTGTTGAAAAACCCTTTACTCCAAAAATAAATGAAGATCAAGGATTACACTCTTTCCTGGGACAAAGTGGAGTTAAGTTTAATGTATATTATGAAAAAGAGAAACAATATTTCATTTAATGACACTTATGTTTTCCACGAGTTTTCATGTGTAAAAAGTCGACTTCAGAAAAAAATGTTGAATGGAAGGAGAGTCAAATAAGTGCTGGAGATAGGTGGGTCGAAGTTTTCAAGTTTTTCAACAAAAAAATTATGGATACAGTATGAAAACATTTAAAAAATCGTAGATATTTTTGTATGCCCCTACAGAGAGAGTTTTCTCAATTTTAAACAATGGACAAACGAAAAAAAAAAAACAATATTAAAATTGAAACACCTGATTGTTTATTTTAATTTGCAAATGTTATTATGAATTAAATTGCATCGAATCCTAAATCTTAAATTATTTAAAAGGAAAGCCAGAATTAATTAAAAAATATGATTCTTCCGAAAAGTACTTATTTCAACAATATTAATATATTGTAATTCGGTGACAAAGTTGTTTGACTAGGAAATATGATATAAAAGAGTTTATGATTTTGTTTACTTTTTTTCGTTAATAAGTAAGAGACTGAAAGAATGTATTTTATTTTTTAATATTATATTATTATATTTAATTTTGCTTATCTATTGTGTTGACGTGTAAAGGTGTTTAAACGACGTCTTCTAAATTTATTTCCTAAATATAGAGTACCTAACCAAATTTAAATCTCTTGAGACTAACATTAGAGAATAAAAGAGGACGTGATGCGACACACACTGATAACTTCCCATCCCGTTTGTCGATTTATATTGACTAAAACTTTAACAAAATGTTTTTTTTTTGAAGTTTTTAATTTTAATTCCTGAATGTCGAAAACTATATTTTGTATACGATGAGACTAGTTTAAAGCCAATATCTTTAATTTTTAAAAAGTTTTAATAAACTGTCAATTCGATTTTTCTCTGAATTTTACTGAGTGTCAATTAGAATAATAAGTAATAATAGATGAAAGTTGATATTTATACTGGTTTCTTTGCTCTCTAAAAACGTTTTATTTAGATTCTAGGGACCTTAAGCGTAGCACAATGCCAAATTATCAATTCGACAAATTGGACCGACTACAATGAATTCCTATGGAAAGTTAAAAAATTAAAGGATTAAGGTTGTACCTTTTTTGTTTTTAACATGTGCTTTTACCTTTAATTTAATCCATTATCATTATCTTGTTATAAAATGATGCAGACATTAAAGGCTGGGCGACCGATAATACATTGAGGTCCTTACAGACGCAACATAAAAAAAAAATATCAAGGAATATATCCTTAAGCCTGCCAAAAAATTTATCTTTTACTATCTTCTTTGGTCATACTTCACATTATGCTCAAAAGTGTGCTGGGCTGTAAGCGCTGCTCGCTTTTGACCTTGACAGAGTTCATACTTGTACAAATTTTGCAGTCATGCAAGATTTTAATTTATGAATGTAAATCCACTGCGTTTTCTTTGCGTGACAGAAGTCGATTACTGTGTTCACAAAACCAGACTGACAGTCGAAATACGATGTTTTGCGGTGAATTTTGTTTTGTTGCGGGCATGTTGCATATTTTATTAACAGGGTAACTGGATCGAGTATTTTGTTAAGACAAGAAAAAATCCTATGGAAATGGGTCAATTTTCAAAAAAATTACTAAAAAAAGAAAAACAAATATTTAAAAATATAATGCTAAGACAAGCAGCGTCATGCCATATCATTTTGAAAAGCCAGAAACCCATTATTTAAATTAGTTTCAGCTGATTTAATTTATTAAAAGTATACAAAATAAAAGCAAGAGGGTAAGGAAATTAGACGAAAGGAACTTACATCCAGATTTCTATATTCTCAAAAATAGGTAAATCAAAAACAATTTTTGAGAATATAAAAGAATGTAGGTACCTACATTTAAGACTGTTGCGCCACCCAATTTACTTCTTTTTTTTAGGTACATTTAATCTGGATGCACTTATCCTATTTTTACTATAAAAATACACTATTTTTCTTAAGTTTGTTGTTTATTTTTTCTTCTTTCAAATTTAACTTATTCTTTATATTTTAATAAGAAACGTTTGGCGATGTGGAGGAGGAATTGGCTAGGGTGATAAATGATTATCAATTTTTGATGGTCAAATATAATAAGTTTCCCGCTTGTGTTACGTGATTCAACTTAATTTAATTTAAATTTCAGTTTAGCAATATCCAACTTAAATTGTCAAAATAATAGATACCATGGTCACTTTTTCACGGCTTATGTATATACGGGTATGTATGTTAATCGAGAGCCAAAATTAAAATCGAACGTTTTTAAAAACTCTTGATTTAATGCATACAAATGTGCTAAAATTGATAACCAAGTTCTACCAAATAAAACAAAATCAAGTCACTGACCTCTCAACAATGCTTTTGACCTTTTATTAAAATAAAATAAAAACAATTTTTAAGTGCGTTTATTACTTTTGTTGACGTATGTCCAGCTCTACATGCTAGTGGTTTTCATACAAAATTACATGTAGAAGGGTAACTTTTTTTTAACATACCTGCGAGTATTTATAGTAAACGACATTAAACAAAAAGCAAAGGTAAGAAAAATACACAAATAGTTCAACCAACAAATTGTTTTATTAGTTGGCGTTCTCTTTTCCACTCAATAGAAATTGAAATTCAACATCAACGATCATAAAACGCTTTTGGACATTAAAACTTTTAGTTTTAGTTATGTTGTATCATGACAACAGCGAGTGTACCTCAAGCTTTCAGTTTTTAAAGCTAATACTATTTCAAGTCTAATATATACTGGCTTCAAAATTTAGTCATCCATTGTTTCATTGTATGTTTTTTTGGAAGCCCTCCATAAACCATCAATTATTATATTTCATTCTGACAAGAACGATTACGGGCCAAACAGTGAACACGAAAGTTAATGGATTTTTTTGTTTACTAAAATATTTGTATATTAAGGGCTACGCAAATATATAGCTAGCTACGAATGTATATAGTATTGGTCATTTCATTCCTTAAATGGGAACAACCTATAATATATTCAATTTTTTAGATTACATATATTTTTTGCGTTACTGGCACTATTAAGAATGGTTTTGAGGTCATCGTCGCATGAAAATAAATTTTTACGAAGTATATTTGCAAAATGTTGTAGACATGCAATATTTTGCAGGTTGATTTGAGAAGTGACACATTTTATCACGCCTTCACGGTTTTTAAAATTACCGATGACTAAAATTGTCAATCAAGCAAATATTTTTCTTGTGATATTTATTTAACCCAGCAAATTTTGGCTGCTAGTAAGGTCGGATGATGTTGGTCTTATTTGATTCAGCCTTAATGGCTGGCTTCGAGGTTGCTTTAAATGACATTTTTTTTTTATTATTTCATCTTTCCAAAGAGCAAATATTTTGTTTGTTGACATTTTTTTTTACAGCTGTTGAGCTGTCAGAAAAAGCAAATGTTCAGATAATTGAACTAGAGCTTCCGTTTGGAGTCACATTACGTTACATTACGTTCTTTTCCTTACGATTTTCAAACGAAACGTGAGGTCGAAGCTCCATTGTGATGGCATGCATTGAATTCTTATCGTTGAACTCGTAAACGTCAGGTGAAGCCGAAGCTAAAGCGTGTTTGTGATTCAGCCATAAGGTTCATGTCAAGTTTATAAACTTATATTAGTCTAAATAAATATTTTAGTTCGATAAACCATACAAAAAATGGGTGGCGCAACAGTCCGTTGTGAACCATGGCCTAGTGACTTACAACTCTCATCCATTCCTGTGTGCGAGTACTGTTGTCAGGAATGGAAGGGACCTACAATCTTAGGCCGAATCCAAACGGCTAGTTTGAGAAAGCATTTTTTCATGACAAGAATTACTCTTGAAGGATTTGTCAATTCCTCGCAAGAGGCAGTACCCGCGAACATTTTTTTTTTAAAATTAAGGTGGAACAGGCAGGGATTGAACCCAAGACCCTTTGCATGACAGTCCAACGCACTAACCATCATGCCACGGGTACTACTACTACGATAAACCATAAATTATATAATTTTTGTAACTTTTGTACTTCTTAAAAACTTCTCAAGCAATTAAGCCATTATTTGTAATACCTTAATGTTAGAACCACATATCGCGTCACAGATACAAATCTTTCTTTCTAGAACCCACCTGAAGTGACTTTCGAGTGCAGTTCCTTGCTGCGATGTAAGGAATGTTTTAAAAATGGTTTAACACTTATTTTAGCCTTTGAACATACCTGGCAATTTATTTTCAAATTTTCAGAAATTAAATTCAAATGTGGAAGGTTTTGAAAATCAAGATGACCAAAACGTTGCCATTTTTAAAAATTTGTCTACATTCTTACATAAGCATTAATTCAAGGCTTGTTTTTAAAGCTACAAAGTATACAAATCTTCTTAAAGATTTCTTTAAACCAATAAAGGTTTTATTGATAAACATCATTTAAACAATGTTTGTAAGCTACTCAAATTGCTATGTATATGGCCTTGAACAGGCTGGCCGAGAGTGAAAAAGAAAGCTTGACAGTGTTTTGCATGACATCATGATATGATGGATATCAAAACGAAGATAGGCCAATACGGATAAAGGACCACTCGCTCATTTTTTGGATATACAAGTAACGCCTCAAGTTCGAAGAGAATCCATAAGCATTCATCAGATCAGAAGCCCTACTTAATGGATTTTCTCCAAAGCCATCGAATGATAGATTGTAAACCACAATTCTCTCCATATGGCTCTGTGCATAAAATTATGTAAGTTCGAAGACCAGGATTTCAAGATTTCCGGTTCCTATCACTTAATCACCTCACTTATTGGAGGTGATTGTTGTCCCAGAACAAAAACAACATGCGACTTTCAGCTCAATTGTACAAGGACATGAAAAGGTATCGAAGGTTATGTAGAGGAAGATTTGGCGGGTAAGGTCGACGACATAAAAACCTATAAGGATTATGTATTTGTAATGGCAGGATCTGCGATTTCCTGGGAATCAAAAAGTAGACTTCTCTTGCTCTCAGTAGCACAGAGACTAAGCATATGGCATAAGGAAGTCACTTATTTTATTAATAAACTATTTGAATTAGACAATAAAATGCATAATAATCTTATTGTTCTCTTGAAGGACAATATAGGTGCTCAACAACTTGCAAGGAACCACTCCTTAGAAGATAACATCAAACTGAATTACTCATTTACGGGACACATGATGGCCGACATACTAACGAAAAATCATGCTAAAGTAACGGGTATTTTGTAGTTTGAAAAGTATAGGGCTGAAATTGGACATCTGTCAAACTAAGTTATTAAACCAATATTGTTATTAGTTGAAAGTCTGAAATTTACGAAAATAGATCCCTTAAATATCGCCCAACGCATATAAATTGTTAAAAATGGTGATGCTGAAGAAATTTAAAGTGACTGGTAGGTTACAAATATTGTAAGTCCTGCGCATCATCGTTTAGCTCGTACCACTAAAAATATCGCTGCTGTAAGTGAAAGTGTTGCCGAAGATCCAAAATGTGTAGATTCCTCGTCACAAATAACAGCATAACAACTAAAGCCAGCTGACCATTCATAACGTTCGTAGATACGTCGAAAGGGTGCTTGAACAACAGGCGGAGCAAGGCGATTTTTCGAACAAAATTTTCTTCATCGGCGAATCATATTTCTCAATCGGTGGGCATGTTAATAAACAAAATTGTCGTATTTGGGGTTATGAGAACAAGTAACTGAAGAGAGGCCATTACATCCACAAAAAGTCACTGTTTAGTGCGCTCTTTGGTCCGGAGGTGTCGTTGGACCTTACTTCGTCGAAAACAACGATGGAACGACTATAAATAAATAAATTGGGTGGCGCAACAGTCTATGAAGAACCAGGGCCTAGTGACTTACAACTCTCAACCATTCCTGTGTGCGAGTAATGTTGTCAGGAATGGAGGGGACCTACAGTTTATATGCCGATTCCGAACGGCTAATTTGACAAGAGTTACTCTCGGAGAATTTGTCAATTCCTCGCAAGAGGCAGTACCCGTGAAAAGACTTTAGATGGCATAGGCAGGGATCGAACCCAAGACCTCTGGCATGACAGTCCAACGCACTAACCATCATGCCACGGGTACTACCGATGGAACGACTGTCACCATTAATTCGGAGCTTTATGGTCATATGGCAACCGACTTTTTTTGCCTGCTATTAAAGAATACTACTGCGAGAATATTTGATTTCAACAAGATGGTGCCACACAACTCATCCATTTTCTGGCCCCGTAATTGCTCTATGGTGGCGATATCAACTTGCTACCAAGATCATGCCATTTGACACCGCTGCACTTTTTTTTTGTAAAGCTACGCGAAAGACCGTATTTATGCAGATAAGTCTTTAACTCTTGAGCACTTAGAAACCAACATTCGTCAAGTTATGGATGAGATACCGCCCAATATTTGTCAAAAAGTGGTCTATGCTTGCAACAATTCGCGTGGTGGTCATTTAAATGATGTAGTGTTTTAAAATTAATTAATTCTTCAATTCCTCTTAAAACTTTATACATTAAACATTATATTACAAAAAAATCGTTCTTTTCTGAAATGAAAATTTTAGCATTTAACCCGTACGTTAGCAATTGAACGGTTTACCGAAAGTCCTAGCTTTCGAAATACATATTTTAAAAATCAGTTAATTGATCTTTCATCTTTCTCTCCAAATTTGAGAGTAGTAACTTTTATATTATCCATGTATTTTTTGTTCTATTTTTCCTTAAGTAATATTTATTGAAAATCTCTGAAATATTTAAAAAAGCAAACTGACTGTAAATATAATTAGGTACACAAAATGTCATACAAAAAATATTCAAAATAGTGAATCTTTTTTGATTTGTGTGTTCTAAATAATTTTTAAAAAATACATACATAGGCCAAGAAATCTTTTTTTTTTTAGATGAACGCAATACAAAAATGTGTTTTAAATTTGCATTTTAAAATAAAAAGCCATACATATCCACTCAAAGTGTTTCAAAGACATGATTTTTCTAAGGAATCAGAAAATGTAGGTCAATTTCGAGACATTATAATTTAAAATGATTCGTTTTCTGTTTCGCTTTCATAAGTCGAGAAGTATTTTTCTGAAGATAAGTAGGTATAGTTATTGGAAAATTACGCCGATCGTTCAAACCCTACATTTCTGACGACACCTACACGGATAAAAGGTGAGTCAAGAGATTTGTCTTGCTCGTTTATTGAACAGGTTCCCAACAAATAAAAACGTAGGTATACTTAGGTATTAAGACTCATGTGTAAATGCATAACTTTCTAAAAGGCGGAGAGTGGCAGTTCAGACAAAAAAAAACTTAAGAATGATTTCGACGGATAACAAAATTCCTCAACAACCTAATTTTTTTATTTTCTCTTTCATATTTCTGTATTTCGTTAATTTTTGTGTTCTTTAAAATCTATGATACGCGCAATCTCGAACAGTTAAAAAATGAGTAAGTGAGATACAAACACGAATGCGTTACGCACGATTAGGAGGGTTTCCTCAATTTGTTTTTGTTATAGTGGTTCTGTTAATAAATTTTAGGTCACGTGTTTGATCGTGTGTATTTTTTGGGAAAGATTGTGTACGCACAAAGAAACGAGAGAAAATAAATATTTATATACAAATGGAGGAAGAGAAAAAGCTTCGACCTAGATTTGCAAGTTTACAGAATTCATACTCTGAACAGCTGAATGAATTTTTATTTTGTTTGTTTGTTTTTTTTTTCACTTTTGATTGTTTGTTTTTAGTCAGGTATACGTATGAGCATACACAATATATAATATACTGTATTGTTGTGCGGGGTAGACCTAACCACAACCGAAGTATCCATGGTGAAAAATGAGAAGATGTGCTATGTGCGTTTATCGGCTATAGGGATCATACTTAGTTGTTTTGAAAAAATGAAAAAAATATATCGGTCAAGAACACAATTGATAAATTCATTTGATAGCGTTATAAATTGTACATATGCAAAGCTAAGTAAGCTTATAAAACTCTTAAACATTTCTTTTGTAAGTTTTACTAGTAAAAAGGTGTATGGGTTAAGAATTATAAGGGTTTTCCAATAGGGACTTGACAAGTCTACAAGTACGTTCGGGAATCTTTTTTCTTCGTACATATTGATTTTCGATACAAATATTTGCTTCAAACTACTTTCATCTTATAATTGTTATCAACATTCAATGAAATTTAGAGAAAACGGAATTGACAGTTCTTTACAAAAAATAAAAACCTAAACAAAAACTTGGTAAACACTGATTTTCGGCTCAAATATCTTTTAAAAAATTTAAGATATTGGATTCAAACTTATTTCATCTTATAGAAAATCTAGTTTTCAACATTCAGTATTTTTATTAAATTTTTTTTTAAAGGATCGCAAGAATGGTGCCCTTTCTAAGAAACAAAAATATAACTACGCGGTTTAAAGTCGCCCACAATCATTTTGATTGGAGAGGGCCAAAAGGAGGCAAAAAGTGGAGGAATGTTTTGTGGATGGACGAAACAATGATAAATTTGTTCGGAAGTGATAGTAGACAAACCGTTAGAAGGCTTTCTTTGAAAGAACTAAATACCAAATACTCTAGAAAACGATCAAGAATGGTGGCGGCAGTAGCATACTTTGGGGTTTATTTTATTGATATGACGTTGGACCAATACATTTGATTGAGGGTGAAATTGATCAAAATATGAATGTGAATATCATGAAGAATACAATGCCGCTTTATGCGGACGAGAACTTGCCTCTCAAAGTAATCAGCGTATTGGATTGGACATCCCGATCACTTGACTTAAAATCAATAGAACATTTTGCGGGTGGTTGAAAATGCGTGGTTGGGAAACATTTAAAAAAAAATAAAGCCGAACTGTGGAGGATGGTTAAACAGGAGTGGTACAGTATTTTAATTGACAGATGCCACCCATTATTTGTCTCAATGTCCAACAGATTTTGCACTGTAATTAAAGCTAAGGGCCAGACTACCAGATATTAAAATAATTTTTAAATCCAGAATAGCTTTGCATTTATTTTTTTTTAAATCTTTGTACCTATCTATTTTAATGTCCACGAAATGTGTTCCTTTTTTTTAAATAAATAAATAAATTGGGTGGCGCAACAGTCCGTTTGAGAACTAGGGCCTATTGACTGACAAATCTCTTCCATTCCTGTGTGCGAGTACTGTAGTCAGGGATGGATGTGACCTACATTTTTAAGCAGAATCCGAACGGCAAATTTGAGAAAGCACTTTCATAACAAGAATTACTCTTGGAGAATTGTTAAATTCCTCGCAAGAGGCAGTAACCGTGAAGAAACTTTCGGTGGCACATGCAGGGATCGAACCCAAGACCTCTCACATGAAAGTCCAACGCACTAACCATCTATCCTTTTTTTACATTTATGAATTTAAAATATTTTATGCTATAATTTTACTACAAATAATGGGTTATTTTAGTTTGAAAGAAAAAATCTAACAAAATGAAGAACAGACTTTAAAAAAAAAAAGTAAAAACTAAATTTTTAAAACTCTGGTGTTTCTATTTTAATGTCGATATATGTATGTAGATACACACACGCACAAATAGGATTTTTATTTTAGTCATTTTAAATGACTGGGAACAATAACAATAACTCCCAATTGTAAGGCATAAATCACAGATTTCAACTTTCAAGCCAACCGAATTTAATATATGTGTGTATGCACAAAGTACCTACATACCTACCGCATCTACTAAATAAATTTACTAAATTGACCTTGCAAAAATGTCTGCCCCATTTTACAAAAGTAAATATATATGTATCTACATTTACAAAAATAAACGAGCTCGATTATAATTGTTTAAAAAAAAAGCTACTGCCAGGAACGAACACAATTACAATTTAATTCAAATGGCATCGGTACAATAAACACGAGAGGAAAAATATTGTAAGTTATTTACCCCTAAGACAATGACGTTGAAAATAATAATAATAGTCTATTGAACCAACTGTCACAAGCGCAGCGCCGCCACGCCGCCTGTGAGCACCATGACCACCAACAAATTCCTTTTAAATTCCAACTTTAAAATCGCCGGTAATTTTAAAAGTTGAAATAGGTATAAATAATTTACAGAGACGTTCTACGTTTAGAAGTATTATTATGATAATATTAGGTTAATGACACTTTCTTTACTTTATTTGTTTTCACCACAGTTTCTGTTTTACTATCTATCTATCTATTATCTAACATGTTAGAATGAATAATGAAAGTTTTAAAATGTTGCATTACATAGGTATATGTACATATATGAAATGTGCATAGGTACATTAGACTGGGGTAAAATTATTGTGAAAATGTAACTTTAACAAAAAGGTCTCATCATAATTTTCGATTTGAATACTTTGTCTAATTTGTGTGTCAAAACTTCAAACCATTGAAGTAGAAAATTGACTGGTGATTAAAAAATAATGCATTCAAAATAAAATAAAAAAAAACAACAACACACATTTAGATTTTTGAATTTTACTCACATGAATTTCTTCTCAAGGCTTTCAAAAAAAAATATATTTTTTTGGTTCAGTCTAATGTACGTAAATATATGTACATATGTATGTGTGTTCTACCAACACACACTTTCGTCATTTAGTTATAAAAAAGCTCTTTTTACGTACTCAGAAAAATACACACAAACACAATTTTTCGACTATTTTCAATGCATGATTCACGATTCATCAAAAATCCATCGAAATAAAATGAGGACAGTTATTAGAGATTGCATTAGTACGTACCCCACACTACTGACATAGTTTCACCAATGAATATTGAAAAAGTTTGTAGGTACTGTAGATTGTACAGTGTACAGCAAAAAAGAGAGAACAGCGATAACAAAAAGTTTTTATTTATATTTAATAAGAAATAATTCCTATTTTAACTATACCTGAGATGCGATACAACACTGCGCAGCTAGGTTTACTAATCTTTGGCAAAATGTGTAAGTGTGTGCATTAAGTCAATGCACAGGGCACACACTTAAATACATAAAATATATTAAACAAAACAACAAAAGAAAATATATACTCAAAAAGAAAACGCAAGGCCTTGAACGAGGGTTCGTTCATGTGCAGTAGAAGTTTAAATAAAGTATATGATGTATATGTGCAGAAACAAAATACAAATATACATTACATATACATTGTAGGTAGGTATATACACATGTGCATTTTATTCGTTTAAATAAGAACATTCTTGTTTATTCTTTTAAATAGAGACAAGGGAAAATAAACTTTGTCTGTTAATATTTTCAAGTTGATTTAAAATAAAGCAACATTTTATAGGTACGTTTCTAAGTGTTTCCATTAAAAATGTTTTAACTTCACAATTTGTATTTAGATCATGTTTTCTGGCAATAGGTACCTAGGTCGATTTAAATTAAAAAGCATTTAAATAGTCAACTATCTTTACCTTTCTTGATCATAATTTTCATTATTTTGGTATTTAACTTCACATAGCAGGACAATCATCGATCTCCCCTATTATACCTATTACCTACATATATAAAAGTTCTCAATACATAAATAATGCAACTTTTGTTGGCAGAAAAAAACACACGACCTATAAGGTTATGTATACCTAATTTGTCCTGAAACTCATTTTTGCATCCTTGACCGTGGCCCATGTGTAAGAATAATTGTCTCCAATTGTTGGAGCACTATAAACTCTAAAAAATATTACTTTTGTTCTATAGTTTTGTAGCGCTGTTATTCATACATTAATGCACTTACCAAATTTATACCTACCATATATACAAATTGTAGGTACTATTCATGTTTGGTGCAAATAAAGAAAGTTAGGTTTCTAGTTTTAATACCTATCGCTTTAGTTGTAGTACAAAATTAAAATGTTAGTTCAAAGGAACAAATTTTCAGTTGAAAAGAACAAATTTCCAGACAACATAATATGTTACAATTTTGTGAGTTAAAGGACAGATAAACGAGCAAAACAAATCAGAATTTTTTAGCACAAACTGGCATAGTGCGAAGAAAATGTTTGTTTTATATAAAAACACTTTGGTTAAAATATAAAAAATAGGCTGGGATGCGACCCACACTGATAACTTCCTATTCCGACTGTCGATTTGTCTTGCTTAAAAGTTTGTAGGTTTTCGTGTTGGGTTAAAAAAAGTTGTAAGTTGAATTATTCTTAAAAATTTTTAAATTACCTACAATATTTTTTATATCAAGAAATAGTTTAGTTGGAAAATCTGATTTTGTTAAATAGATTTTTAGTCGGAAACGAATTTTTACCAATTTAATTAGCATTTCTTTAATTTTTACAAATTGGATGAATTAAATTAATTTGAGAGATATAATGAACCGAACATCAATTTTTACCAAATTTGCGTACTATTTCTTGTAGATTTTATTTTTTTATAAAAAAAAGTACTACTGAATAACAAAAACAATATTTTTTGTGAAATAAAAAAGTTTGAAGACGATATTTTTAATTTTTGAAAAGCTATTTGAGTCGAAAGTACATTTTTACTAAGTTTTAATATTGTTTTTCTGTTAGGTTATATTTTTTGTAAAAAAAAACTCGTAATTCGATTTTTTTCAAAATTTAACTAAATGTTGACAACAATATTTATTAAAAGAAAAAAAGTAGTTTAAAGCCAATATCTCAGAGTTTTAAAAAGATATTTGAGTCAAAAATCAATTTTTACCAACTTTAATTAAATTTTTTGTAAAAAAAAACTGTCTATTCGATTTTTCTTAAAATTTTTCAAAATGTTAAAAAAAACAATATTTCTTATAAGTTAAAATTAGTTGGAAGCCATAATCTCAAATTTTTGAAAAGCTACTTGAGTCGAAATTCAATGTTTACAAACTTTGAGTAATGTTTTTTTAGGATTTAATTTTTATTAAAAAAAAAACTGTGAATTCGATTCTCATAATTTTACCAGATGTTTAAAATAATTTTGCATTCGTAAAATTTTCGAGGTCAAATATTTTTTTTTCAGTTTTTTTAGTTTATAAAAAAAAACCGTTAATAGGATTTTTTCAAAAAATATACTTGTTTCGTATCATGTTACAATATACTATAATACATTTAATTCAAGTCCCTCGCGTTTTTGGTTCGTAAGATATTTAGGGTTAACCAAAATGTTCACCTTTTTTTAAACTGCTATGGTAAAAAAAAACCACACATGCAATTTTCTTGAGAGCCCTTTTTGCAGATTTCTGCCATATTATCTGTATAACAAAATTTATTTAAAGTCGATATCTCTTCTGGTTCTTGAGCTATGGAGGACGAAAAAAACGTCGCGAACGTACGCACACACGCACGCACAGACATCTTTCTAAAAATCTTTTATTTCGACTCTAGGGACCGTGAAACGTCGAGAAATGTCAAAATTTTCAATTTGACAAATCGGACCCATTACAATAAAAAGTTAAAAACTAATAACAACTTTATATAAAAGTAAGGTTGCAAAAGAAATGCACAATTTTTAAAATGTTCCTGTGTTAAGGTAGAACAGATGGAAGTTCTTATTAAACTTTGTGCCATCGTTAATCGCTAGAGATTCAAACACATCTGATTTATATTACCTTCTCCTCTTTTGTTTTCTGACTTTTTTTACATTGTGACACAAAAAATAAATAAAATGCACTTATAATATGGATCGTACAAGTTCGTTTTGTACCTAAAGAGTCTGTTTAAAAATATTTCAGATATTCTACAATTTAAAAATGTACCCGCAAAAACAGTCTGTTTTTAAACATTAAAACGCCATTTGATTTCTCAAAACATCCTAATTTTTCAACATTTTTAATTGAAAAAAATTTTGTTTTACGTATATTATTTTTTTACAAATACAAATTTTCAACTTTAGTTTAAAAAAAATGTTGGTATGCAGTTATTTAGAGCTTATCTAAACACGTTTTAAATTTTTTTTAAATTAAAATTAAAAATAAAAACAATATTTTTGATCAACAAAAAGAGAGTATAGAGGATTGTGCCGAAAAAAATATTGAAATCGGTGAGCTTAGTAAGACTAGTTCTTGAGAAAACTTAAAAACAAAATAACGGTTCTATGGAAGGTACCCTTCTGAAGCAATACAAAAATGCATTTATTGTATTGAAAGAAACTAAACTAAGAAAGAAAATTTTCGGCTCAAAACATTAATTTTCAAATTTGAACTCAATCTAACCAATCGGGGACACACTTTTTTGACCTCCCTACCATCGTAATGTCTTGTTTGATTAAAATATCGAGTTTTATATTTTGTATGAAAACTTGCCTTGTATGTATGTATGTATACATATAAGTATATAATAATATGTACATATGTCGCACTCTCTTCGGCATTATTGGAAAAACTAGAAATATGACACTTATGCTAAAGAAATAATGAGGATTTTAGTGAAAATTGGCAATTACACTTTTTTACATGTTAGGGAAAACTAAAGGACGTACTGATTATAAAGGAAGATAGTGTTTGTTTTTGTAACTTTGTGATCTTTGCTTAAAGATTGCTTAAATACATATGTAAAGTACCAATAATATAAGCAAGAACGTTTGTTTGTGTGCTAGATAAATATAGATATAAAACTTTAAAATTATATGGATTGCAGTAAGACTTCATAAGCAGACAAAATGTTGATATCTTCGAGCTGTTTTGGCTTGTCCTGCAAAAACCTTTGCAAGTGTATAATGTACAGGATTTACCAGATTTATTTCAAACGCATTCCAAAAAAAAAGGGTTTTCTAGGGGCGTTTCGAATATTCAGACTATGCAATTCGTTTTAAGTATAGTTGGTTAGTCAACATGATTCGTTGGAACGATACACAAAGCTCGATTTGTGTGAAAGGTTTGTCCGTTATATTTGAAAAATCTTCCTAGTTCATCACTCGTTTAAAAGGGAGTTTAGGTTTAAACGTCATGAAAAGAATCTTGTTATTGTTGAAGAATTTCAGCCAAAGCAACTTTTACGCTCAGTAGGAGGGCTCAATGCGATTTCTTGACACTACTGCTACTGGAGCCGGATTAATTTTAAAAAAATTAACAATTTGTTTGGCCTACTCGAAATCGTGATTTAATGTCACCTAATTTCTTTTTTGTGGACATCTAAAAACCAAGTGTACTCTGACAAACTAAGGAATACTGCAGATCTTAAAACTTCGATTGTCAAGAATATCAATGGATTTCAAAGGAAACGTTGGAAAAACAAATGAAACATTTTTATAAACGACTTAAAGAACGCAAACACCGGCGGCGCTGCGCGGCACAGGAAATTAGGTTCATCTAAAATGGCTTAGGTAGTATTCCATTTGCATTTTTAATTATTCAAATGCATCTACAAATCTTTTAGTACTCGTTGAACATAGTTTGAAGAAGTATTGCAGTAGCTGCCTATAAATGTTGCATTACCGCTAATTACTATATATCTAACAAACTATAGTGTTCATTTTGCTAGTTTTAGATAAAACCCTATACGTAAGTATTCAAAGTATGAAGATCTTATACGCTTTAAATGACTATTAAGTTATCATTACAAGCGGGTAATATTGAAAAAAAAGCTCGACAATTTATTAAAAAATGGACAACAAAACAATTACCTTAATGAAATGTTTATTTCAAATTTAAGATAATAAAACATTTAAAAAACTGTTACAAAACAACGGCAACACTCACAATAAAGTACTTTATAAAGATCTAAGGCCTAAATAAGCAAGGTATGCTATTAACAATGAAAAACGATATCAGTCAAATAAATGGTCACCACTGCTAAGGTTGTATCGCTATATAGCTTTTATGAAACTTTCCATGACCAATTTGCATATTGGCTGTTGAATTTTGGCATAGAAATTATCTTTCAAGTCAATATTCAAAAATGTTGAATCAGAAGATCTCGGTTGCCATATTGTGATCACATCTTTCAGAAATATGAAATCTTCTTGGAAGTCTTCTAACCATGACTTAAAAAAAAAACACATAAGTAGTCAATTTTAAAGCATAGTAAAAAAGTTTATTTATACATATGTGTATACATACACATACATATATACACATTCGTCCGCTCATTTGCATTTTTATAAGAACTGAGCTCTTTTGTTACAACTACTTTTATGAAAACATCAATGTAATTATGCAATGAATATAACTTCTGAATTTGAACGAGAAGGAGAACATTCTTGCTTCCTTTTTTATGTATTCTGTTTAGTTGTCTATTCCTCATCATTTATTTCATTATATTTTATACTCAAGACAAGAGTGCATGGATGCGTTAATTCAATATAGTATTCCTCGATTTCTTTGCGAATGGGAAAATGTTTAAACAAAAAAAAAAGAAACTGATAACTTTAATTGTGTTCGAAAACTTTCTTTCTTTGATTTTGCTTTTTACTTTCTTCTAGTGTAGGTATGATATTTTTTTAATAAGCTTGCAAGAGAAAGCTGTTTTTTTTATAACCTGGATTTTCTTCTTCTCGTCACTGAGATGTTTCTCATGCCTTTCTTTTTCATTAGCTCACACCATTAAAATTTATGAATGTAAACGTCATATTAGTGCGAACTGGAACTTGTGGTTGGTTACATATTCGGGTCATGTTCAGGGAAAATACATTAAAAAAAAAGAATTGTAGAATGGATACTAAAAAATGTATCTGTAAAATGATTATTAATTATGTTTTAATTTCATAAGGGAAAATTTAAGATGCACTCGTATAGCAAATAAAACAAATAAAACGGTTAAGGAGAATGGGCATTCTGGTCTACCTACTGCCCACAATTTAGATATATGGCGTTGGAAAGCTTAGCTCTGGTAAATAATTTGCTTCGATGAACACAAGGCTCTAGGTAGTATATGGAAAAACAAGTAAGGAACAAAATTTAAAGTAGTGCAAAAATCAATTGCAATAGTGTGTGACAGTGTTGGTTACTTTCGATGATCTTAATAGACCTCAAAGTAAATTTACTTTTGTTCCACTGGTCAATAATAGCAAATAAAAACATGGGTGACGTATAATTCAATTTGATTTAGGGAATTAAATGTAGGGGAATAATCATGCGTCCAGTGCCCACAAGACATGCAACGTTAGAAAGTTTAGTTCAAGAGCATGGTTTTTAAATATTCACATACAATTTGCAATCATGGGGTGTATTACAAAAACGATTGTTTCTTTTAACAGCATATAATTATATTTATTCAGCTAAGGAAACAAAGATATTTCTTGGTTTATCTAAAACACCCCGAAATATCTCTCCATTAAATATCATATACAATTTTCAAATATAAAACATTTTTTGTTTCGAATTTACATTTTTTTATTTTTTGGTCGCTCATTTAAGACAACTACCATTGTTAGGGAAATACAAAATATTCGTACGTTGGTATACTCCATAATACATATTTACTTTTATACATACAGCCATGGACAAAGAAATAGCATATCTAATGGAACAAACATTGAAACAAAAATTTCCGTCATAGTAAATGTTATTTGACTCAATGATGCTCAAATATTTGGGTGCATTAGCAGACAAAAGAAAAACAGTTGCTATTTAAGAAGAACATCAAAGAAAAGAGTTTTATGGATTTGATTTGGCCGGCGCAAAAGTCCAAAGTCCATATAAAATCTATGAAATGATGATATGGTTAAGATCCGGCAGCAAAAATTCAGAGGAACCTTGGATTGGAATTCTAGAATATGGTTAAATTCATATTTTTGTTCACTGTATAAAAGAATAATTAATTATTTTGTTTATATGTAAAGAAAAAACTACATAAATTTAAAAAGCAAGAGAGCTCTATTTCCCTGTCCATAGCTTTTTGTCTCATTACTATGTAGTCTAAGCTCCATGTGTTTTTTCCTTTCGTAGAATTACAAACTTTTTCAATAATGTAAATGCATTACACTACGACATTGCATCTTTAAAGTTATTATTGTGATACTTTAACTAATTTGTTTCAATATATTTTTTGAATGAATGAAGTTTGCTAGACAAGCCATCATCCCTATTTTAATATATTCATGTATTCATGCTTACATCCGACTTCGTGAAATCACGTTTTCAATATACATATAGCTTCAATGTATAATCGGAACCAAATTTACCTAGGTACATATACTATTTGTCAACACTAAGAAAATTAAATTAGAGTAAGAATCTATCTATTTAAGTTTCTTACAGAAAAAAATTATATTGGTCATCTAACATATTCATTTTTTCGAAATCTGCCGTTTCAAAGTCTATAATTCTATACTAATTTTTAATTCTACATTTCAGAGCAGTGCACAATCAAAATTCCTTTTGAATTTCTTGTTCGCCTTTCATTGCTAAGGGTTGAAGACGTTTCAGATTTTCTTCCTCGAATCCACGAATAACGATTAACAAATATTAATATGAGTGCAACACTACACTGTTGATGATACGCATAATGAGACTCGAATATCAAATAATGTTTCTCGTACCTTGTCCTGTATTTTTGTTAAACGATGAACAAAAACAGTTCAAGTTTCGAGAGCCTGAGCATGAGTTTTTGTTTTCATTACCCGTACGAGTATATGCACAGAATTCAAATACACACTTACCTATAAAAAAAAAGTAGGTTACTAGTACGAACATGACCTTTCCTTTACAAATAAATTCATTCTGCAATTCTTTTTATTATTTTCCTGTTCTTTTTTGTTTTGAGAAGTTCTTTGCGTGGTATTGGTAATCTGTGAATTTGTATGTGTGTTGCTACCAATATGCAACAATTAAGGGTGCTGTGACAAAAAATGTATTTTATATTTACTGTGCATGCAAATTTCAAAAAGTGCGAACTCACAGCATGAAGTTACTTAGGATTTGCATGAAAATAGGTTTGGCTAAGGATAAATAATTGAAAAAGTGGACACAACAAATACAAGTTCAAATATTAAAGCAATTAAAAAAAAAAAGGATTTTAAATTTGTACGTGTTATTTTATAATTCGAAGCCATCGAGTTCACGACGCTTTGCAACGCGCGCCGCTGTGTCAAAACACTAAAAGAATCAGAACTAAATATTACTAACATATTTATTTTAAGTTTTTAATCATTTCTTATTTTAAAATTGTTCTCTATAAAATGTTTAATACTATTTCTTTGTTCCCTTATTTAAAGTAATATTTTACCTTTTCTCATTTTTTCTATATTAAAACTGAACTATTATTAATTTATTAATGTCACGGAGTTTAATTTAAAAAAAAATGTTTATGAAACGAAAATACAAACAAATTAAACACAACACATTTTATTCCCAACTGAATATACTTAAACAATCACTACTATTTCATTGCACATTTCTATATATAATATATATTGCAATTTCTACAAAATAAAAAATAAGGAACCAAAATATCATAACAGTTCTTTTAAAAAAGCGTTTCCGACAACAACTACGAGTATGTGTATTATGTTCGTTGGAAGAAACATTTTTATACTAGCTGGAATCTTATTTATATCATGCCTTTTTATTTATATTCAAAAATTATTATAATTTATTATAATATTTATTTACAGGACCTCAACTTTTGGAAATATTGCCTAAGACGGAAGAACGGATGAATATGGTACATTTAAAATCTACTTTTTTTCAGCACAAAATGGTTCAAGCTTCGAAAGCGTATGTGAATCTTTCATTCGAATTAGTCATTTAAAATTTCAATTTGCTGTCATACAGTAATCATTTTTAGTAATTATCGATGATTGCTTCTCAAGGGAATTCTTTAGCTATAAGCTTCATAAAAGGATGACCACCAAAAAAAAACGAACACTTAGGTAAACTTCAAAAAACAATGCAATTCAATCAAAAGTATTGTGATGAATTCGATGTCTAATTTTTTTTGCAACTTCTTTGGAAATTCTGTGTTAAGTCTACTTTCCTGCATGATGCGTTCTACAGCTGTTTCGCCTGCAACAATACTTTTGCAGTTTTTAATAGCATGAATTCATTAACTTTGTATTTTCTCATTAAAGTTTTTCTTTTCTAAAAGTCTTTTCAAACGGATATTTTCTGGTTTAGTTTTTTAGAGGAAGCATGGGCGACTTAACCTACTTTTTTTTTATAAAATTCTTGTTTTTCTGTTAATATCTCAGGAGTGAAAGGAAACAAAAGAATTACAAATACATATTATACATCTATGTATGTTTTATATTTTTAAAGCAAGTTTCAGAAATTATCGTAATCATCAGCGCCTAATATCTTGAAAAATGTCACTCTTAGCGGCTTTACATAAATAGTTTTTTAGTTTGAGGTGGAAGAGGTTGTTGCGTTTGTTGGGTTCTTAGTTTTTTTAAACAGAGCATTATATCAACAACAAAAATTCAACAAAGTTGAATTTCATATCCTAGGGTTTGGTGTATGGATATAATAAAAAAAATACTTAATACATAAATATTAATATCCAAAATAAGGAGATCCAAGTTAATTCAAGAGTACAGAACATGAAAAGACGTTTTATCGCTAGGAACAAAATCGTTTTATTTAGACTTATCGAAGTGAACAACAAATTCAAGCTGTATTGGTATAATAGAAAATATGTCTTTAATTAAAAGTTTTGCGGAACCTTAATAAGGTGCATTAAATAAAAAGATTTATCCAACTTACAAAATTCATTTGATACTATTTTTTTCATAATTAATTGATCATACTCGTATTCCTATGATATTTGATTGAATTATTTCTTACAGAAAAATAACAAAATATTTGTCAAAAAATTAATGGTAAGTAGTTTAATTGGATGAAAATACATTATTTTGTTTAACCAATTCCAAACATTGTATTTATTAAATCGATGCTGACTTATAATTTGAACTTACCTGATGAAATTGAATTAGCCGAATCACTTCTTGGAGTATGATGATTTACATTCTGCTGCATGGATGGCAGTGGTATTATTGTTGTTTGTGCTGGCAGCGATGTGCATCCTTGCACTGATGTTATAACACTATGCTGGTGTGGATTGTATGGCATTTCATTATAAAGCCATAAATCCTGATCGCCATAATCCGGCGAATCCAATGAAGTAGGTGACATAATCATTCCGGAAGGCATAACTAAACCGTTAGATGAAGAAGTTACTTCAGAAGAAGAATCTTCCAAAATACGTAAACTAAATCCACCATTATTTGACCAACGTCGTTTCATCATTGCAAGCTTGCACTTAAAGCCGTTTAGATAAAATTATTTTACTTTTGTATGATATTTAAGAAAAACACTATTATTTTTTTTAAAGCCCGTTTTTATAATAAATATTTTAAATCAATTGTTTATCGAATTGGATAGCAATTTCAAACATAAGGCTGTTATCACTAATAAAAAGGCAATACTTTTTCCATGTTTTGTATTAAGTTTTAACTATCAGATGTTCATTTCAAAACTGTAAGTTAATCAGGGTACCAGACAAATTATATTTTTATTATGAGCTATTCTATAAAATATATCGAATATTTTATAAAATGAATCAAAGTACCAACTTAAATAATGACTTTAAACAAAATTAAACCGAAATAATAATCCTGAAATAATAATCGAAGAGACGGAATGTTTATGTATCATAACTATATGTTGTATAGAAGAAAGGTGGTTTTAAGTCCTTTTACTTGTGCGACAAAATAGAAACAAAATTGCAATTTGTGTGGACTGTAATAAAAAAAAAATACAAATAGAATTACACGATACAATAAAAAAAAAAGGGCAACACGTGATTTTTGAATATTTGTGGAGATATCTTCTAGTTTTTAATTCCTGAATTATTAAATATTCATAAAAATTGCAAAATATACGAAAAATACCTAAACCAGTTTATATTATATTAACGTTTTTGGTGTTTTTATTCCATTTAAATTTGTTTTACTTTATACCAAAGGGCAACGATCAAGTTTCCATCGATCACAATGATTTGAAGTAATATGAAAACCTACCGTGGGCTTCTGACATAATTTGTTCTTTCCTTCGTTTATCTGTCTTTTAAAAATGTTATTGTCGTGTCACCTGATATTCTTATTTTTCTAAGTTGCAATATCTCTACTTTTTACATAATAAAATGTAATAAAGTTAAGTAAATGTATGAAGGTAATTTTTAACTCCTTTTCGTTTAATTTCTTATTTTGTTTTGCCATTATAACAAAGTTAACTTAAATTAAAAGCAAAGAAATACAACATTTCCCTATAGTTTCTCACTTTCAACCACTAAATATTTTCCTTGGCTTCGTACAAAAAATATCTTATATTACTTTCATGCAAGACACGAGACACACAAACAAAACATAATAAGCAGATAGGTAACTTGAAAGCAAAGTTTCATTAATTTTTCAGCACAAAAATAAATCGTAAGAAATATTTCCGAAAACGTGTGTCTTTTAATAAAACTTACCTGTGGGACATTATAATTTTTAATTTCTGATTCAACGTTGGTCATTCAACTGGCTAATACTCATGCAAATAAAGCTATAGTAACTATTACAAACACAAAACAAATTTACTAGGTATGCATACACGAATAATTTAAAAAAAAAACCTGACACTGAAACAATATTATATCAATAAAGCTGAAACAGATACTAATTTTAATTTTTAAGAAGTCTCATACTCATCAAATAATGAAGCTCTGCTGAAAGCCAAAGCCCGTGGGGAGTGGGAGGGGGACACATGCAAAATTGAGTTTGGCTTGTGCTCTTTTGTTTTTATTTCGATCTTTTTAAAAATATATAAAATTGAAATAACTGAACTGAATTAAATTACCTAAGTTTAGGAATTCAGCAAAATAAGGAATATTACGTATGTGAAATTTTCGATGCACCTTTTATCAGATCCCAAGATTTTTCAATTAATTGTTTGAAGCGGTAAGAAAATGTACTACTATTCTAAAATCAATGCTCTTTTATTAAAAACAATTTTCCTCTTATACTTCTACCAATATATTTTCTACTTCAAAAATACGGAAAAAACTCGAACTGCATGGTACTTATTTGACACGTGTTCAAATTACAAGACAATTTATGTAAATAAATTACTGTTAGAATAGTCGGAATACTCGAATTATCAAGTTTCTATAGTACTACTCTTTCCAATTGTTAAGAATACAAGCTAAAATAATGACATATTCTACATTTTAAACTTTAAAAGCGTATTTTTCAACCATCACTTCAACGTCATTCATCTGTAACAAATGTTTGAAGGCTTTTATATTTGCTAGAAATAGGAGTAGGATAGCTACTAACTTACTTCCAAAATGTTAAGTTTCTTTTTGGTGTGCTCAACTTATCTTCCATTTGATTCCGAATTCATTTATTTAGCGATATCAGGCATCGAAAAATGCAACATATCCGTCAACTTTTTACCAGGTATAGATTAGCTTCAATAAATGAGTTTCAGATCATTTTTATGGTAGTATGGTTTCTTCACATAATTCATTAATAAAACTAAAGAAAATGTTACATTTTTGATTGTATCCTTAATTGTATTTTTTTTTTTGAAAATATATACATACCTATTACTTTCCGCCCTTACAAAAATTCCCTGATTACGGCCCTCAAAAAGGCCGGCTTGTACTGAAAGTTGTTTTACTAACACTAACACAAGGCTTCTGCTACTTTGTAAATTGTTTTGTCTGTATAAATATATGTATGTATATACAAATGTATGTACATTAAAAACAACATAAATACAAACAAATAATGGTAATAAAATAAAACTCGATTGAATGTCTTTAATGTTTTAAACAATAAACAAGCTTTAGGCCAAAGTCAACCGAAAGCAACTACGTCATTTGGTATGTCTGATGTATTTGTGGCCTGAGCTCTTTGCACTTTAGGCCTGGAATCAAGATAAACAAGTTTATCTTGCAGTCTTGGTTTAGTTTTTTGTTGTCTTAACTTGGATCGAGAAACCTTACTTCAATGCCATTGATTTTGTTGTTATTCCAGCCTAACTAAAAGTCAAAAACAAAGAAGAAAAGTTTAAATACATATGGATAGACCATTGGATTGGCAAACTGGTTCTTTTTTGATAGAGATAGAGAAATTGATATGTCCAGGTATAACATATATGGGAAGTTTATTTTTAAGATCGGAAAAACTTTGAAGAATCTTTTACTTTATTTTTTACAAATACGTATGCTGTGGACCGATTTTGCAAAAAAAAAAAAAACGGGGTTTATTTGCGGGTGCTGGAATGGCACTTAATAATCTCACCCAACAGCCTAATGTAATTTACGTTATTAGTGCTATTCATTTTGGCTTTGTTTCATTGATTCGTTTAAAGTTTTAGACGACCTGATTCAGATATTCCTTATTTACTTTCCTTTAAACAATGTAGGTTAGTAAACATTTATTTATTTTAATCTGAAAAATTAAAATACATGTACCTATCTTTATACTTTTATTTAGTTTATTAGCTTTTTTTAATGAATTCAAGATTAATTTAGAGAAAACAAATTAAATCAGGAGGCTAATAGCTATCAAAACATTTTCTGCGTACCTCTCTAATTTTTAGTTTCTAATATTGTTATAGCACAAAAATAATTTTTCATATTTAGTTTTTCCTTAGATTTAGTAAATGACTTTAAATCTTTGAAATAAGATTCTTTCTAATTATTGTTTCTATTTAACAGCTGATTTATGTGGATGCTACTTAACCACGTATCTCATTTTTAATCTATTATTAAGAATTTGAAAGCAAGTATTTAACTTCTTTTAATTAACAATATCATTTTCTTATTCGATAATTAAAAAATACATACGTGATGGACTTTGTAAGTAGTTACCTTGTACACTAATATATGTCCCGAAATTCAAGGCTAATTAGTTAAGTATGCGTAGTAAATAATCAAAGTTCTGACTTGAATTGTGACACATCGGCAACAAATATTTATCTTTAGACTTTTCCAATATTTGAAGACTAAATAAAGTCTTATCTTGCATTTAATAACAACAAAGAAATAATATATTTTTTTTAAGTATTACCTACATATGTATGTACTCCTCCTCTCTAGATACGATCATCAATCCATATTCCTTTGTATCAAAAAAAAAAAAACATTTCTTTTTTTCCAAAATACATTGACTTAGTCTCAAACAATCACGATAAGAATTTATTTTTTCTAGGTGGTTTAATTGCACTCAAACACAAAGAGATAAATCTAGTACAAAGAAATAACATATACAGTTTACAATTCTAAATGAAAGTGAAAACAGCAATAAAGTTCATATAGGTACTAAATGCACAGTATACCTACTTCTTCTATATAATTTATAATTATACTTTGATAGTATATATGCACATAGCTCGTTAATAAATATGCTCAATTTTTGTACATACAAATATTTATAAATTGACCAAAATAATATGCATGTGTGATGCTTTTGCAGTAAATGACTGACTTCATTTTTATTATTTTTCTCTTGAATTTGCCCCTGAGAGGTCATCAACATTTGCTGATGTTATATAGATATAATATAATAAGAATAACTCAAATAGGAGCAGAGTGGAAAAAATTGTACTTGAAAATGTATTTTTGTACAGTGTGTTTACTAAAGCGCATTGTTGAGAACAAATCACAAGAGAAACTGCGCAGAAATGTTATAAATACTAAAACTTTTTCAGTTGGGACTGCGTTAACAAGTTTGAACATATCTACACATGGCAGACTATTTTAACAAAAATAACAAGTTTTTAATAATTGTAGTTTATCATTTAATTAAATATACATACTATACGTAACGTAGGTATATTGAAATAAAAGCAAAAAAAATGAATCTTATATTTTATTATAAGAACTTGGTACATATGTATGTATATTTATTTTCACATATTAAAATTTCCAAAATAAAAGCTTAGTTAATATTTTATACTTTTGAGCTCTAGTGTAATTTTGGGAGAAAATAGATCGTTGTTAAAAAAAAAGGACAAATTATTTGACTTTATCTCAGTCCTAACGAACTTTTTCAAGTTCTTTACATATCGGCTTACATGAAATATCATTTACTATTTTTAAAAGCCACAAAAAGGAAGTATGTATGGGTATGGGTCGCACGTACCCTCCTAATTATATTTTCCTGCAAAAAAATAAGTGCCTACATGCCGTTAAAACTATATAGGTATATAGGGGACATCAATTTCAAAGTTGGTAGTGGGCGTCCCCGCAAAACAACTTCCACACAAGGTCGTGCAATATTAGGCACTTAAAAGCCAATCCCTTGAGAATTGCAGTGGAAGTTGTTCAGTATGTCAACTATTATTTTGATGCTAACGTTCGGATACATACATAGATAAGCAATGATGAGTGTATCTTCAGATGGCACACGTTATGTGCGAAGGTTCCCAGGACCGAGGTAGAACCCCATATATCAGGTAAGGCTATTGTTATATTAGCGGCCGAATGAATTCTCAAACGCATACAAAAATATTAAAAAGGCATATGCCTCCACATTTGGGGCCAAATATATCAGGTAACTTTTTATTCCAACACGATAATGACGGTTGATAAGAATCTTCTTAGAACTAGAGAATGTTGATGTTTGGATTGGCGCCGCAATCTACCAACCTCAATCCCATAGAAAATGTACGGGATCTTATAGATAGGAAGACAAAAAAGCGAAAACATTCGAATTCTAGGGAGCTAAGGGAACATTTAAGGAAAGAACGATACCAAATATCTCTATACCTATTAGTAACCTTGGTTGACTCAATGTCCTAGCTTGCCAGCCGCACTTTTAGGGACACTTTTATTGTTTGAATATTTTTGAGTTAGAATTGGTGAGAATGGGGTTTACATAAAGAACAAAAACACTTTCAAAAGATGTATCCAAAACTTCAAAGCAATTAAAAGTGATATGGCTTGAAATGCAACCATACTACTTTGTTTGCATTTTTTTATTCTGTGTGCACGAAAATATGTAGCTCTTCTTGTTTCTGGGCTCACAATGATAATACAGCAATATTTAATCCAAAATATTTTTATTGTTTTGAACATAGAACAACCAATTTTGGAAACAGTTTATCACTTTGAATAAAGGACATCTAAAACGTAATTCAGCACCAACTTAAATTTCTCAGTTCTTTCAACTAGTTAAATGGATTCCCTAATTTATTGGGAAGAGCTTCAATCAGATAGAAGATATTATGAGTTTTCTGCCATAGCCATTGAATTTCGTAAGCATTTCCTACAAAATCGTATTTTCAGCGTGTATATATGTTCCAATATGGATGCACCTTTTTCTTAATGCGTAACCTCATTCTTTCCACACTAATTTGTAGGGTAGTCTCTTATCCCTGATCTTTTGTTTCTGGCATCACCATAAAATGCATCGTACCTATAAAAAATGTCTTAATTTTTGTATTACAACTATTTCACTCTTTTTAAAATACCGATACGATGAACAACTAAAAAATATTTTTATTTTAAAGTTTAACTTATACCCCAGCAAGTGCAAGAATGTTCATTTTGTATGAGTATGTAAGTAATAATTTGTTTGAATGGAAAATACACCATCTATTAAAACCAAAGCTCTTAAATGTTAAGAAATTTAATATTTTAACTGCAACTGATCTTTTTTTATACAAACAGATTGACTTTGAATAAGATAATTCATATTTTTTCTTAAAGCTTTGAGTGCACTTATGCATACATTATAAATAAAAGTTCTATTTCTATATTCAAAAAAAAAAATTGGTTATGAATCAGCATACCTACATGTTTTACGAACTTCAGAAGGATAAGAAAATAAATTAATTGAAGTTATTTATGTATCAAACAAGATCCCCAAAACCAAAGAATAACTTCAATTTGTTTGCAGATTTACAAAAAATGATTCCGTTTAATATGTTTTTCTGTATTTTCTACCAAAGAAGCTCACAAAATTCTCTAAAAAATTCATAGATTTAGTTATTAATATAAATAATGAAAGTAATAAGTCAAATACAAATTGAAAACCTACCTTGGTATTTATGCATCTTTATTTTTTAGTATACAAAAATAAAATCCATACTTCAATCTCTGTGTTTCTCTAGAAAATAATTCAAACTAAGACCTACAGTTTAAGCCAAATAATTAACCCACAAAACAAACAAAAGCATTTTTTCTTAATATCAATTGTGCTTCTGTATCTCTTCTTTGATGACCATTAACAACTGTCGACTATGAAAGAAAAACACATGTCGATCGAAAAAGAAATGTTCCTTTGTTATGAAACTGCTTGCATTTATAGGTACCTTGGTCCTACGGTCGTAGTGCAAGTGGATAAATAAAACATTTCAGTGGCTTAGTTGCATAATCACAACTGAATGTAAATCTTTAAAATTTAGGCAACATGGCTTTCTCATGTCTTCTTTAGATATAGGTATCCAGGTTGGTTTGAGTTCAAAATCTTTTAAATTCTAATATACATAGCAAGATGTTGTTAATGGTCAGTGGATTAACAACATTTTCACTAGGTACCTATATACATATGTACTACCTACTTATTTCTAAAGGTATAGGTTCGTATCTTATCTTCGTTCAGTAATTTTAATGAGAGTCTTATCAGCGTTATAGAAATTTAAAACCTAAATCTTTTTAAAAGAGTTCTAAAATTCAGTAGCAAGTAGATACTACAAAAATTAATAAATCAACGTTTAAGTTGCACCTAAAACGGGGCGACTTTCCATTACCGCAGCACGAATTTCCTTCTGATTTTTTTTTACAGTTAGGTAGGGGTCTCAATAGAACATGTTATAAATATTAGGGCGAGGAAACAACTTTAAGTCATACAACAAAATATTTTCTTTTTCGGGCTTAACCCTACTTTTTTTGTATTGCATTTTTTGAGCCTAAAACAAGTTTTTTTTTAATTGATAGAACAGCCAGCGTACTAACAGCTAGGTATGTAAGGGGGGGCATGCTGCCCCCCTTGGGGTCACTATAGGATTTGGGGTGGGTGAGAGTTTGGGTATATGCAAAGTACTTTTCCATTTGAGCACTAAAATAAAAGAAATTACCAAGAAAAAAAAACAACTATGGCAACACTGAACAAAAAACAGGGAAGAAATGTCAAAATCAACCATTTTTGAGTGTTTTGTATGGAAAAAAGTGAACTTTAAAAATTAATTAAAAATAGAAATAAATGTTTCCTCGCTCTAAAATTGCTATATGTAGTTATTATTTATTTGCACATATCTATCGAATAAAAAAAACTGCGAGTCGAAATTCGTGCTGCGGTAATGGAAAGTTGAGCCGATACGTTTATTATAGCTACTGGTAGTTAGGTATATCTAATATTTTCCTGATAAATCTTCCGAATTCTACATCTTTTCTAACACCCTTTTACATATGTTCAAAATGCATTATCAATTAAATGATGCATCCTTGATAAATAGATATAAATTTGTACAAATACAAAATTTAGTGAAATATTAAAAAAAAAAAACCAAAAGATATCTCCGCAATTCATTCAAACGCAGCTCAGATATATGTATGTATGTATATGTTAATACCAAATATCTCTGCTGGCGCACATATCATAAGTAAGACTTTTACCTTGAATACCTCGTTCTAATCCACATGTAAAAAAATCTTGATAATCCAATTGTTGATTGTAGAACTCCATTTAATATCCAAAATAAAGGAGGGTTTAAAAAGATTTTAAAAATCAACCTTGAGTTTTGAATATAACACAAAAGAACAAGCGAAGTAAACGTTAATTTATCCAATAAACAGAAAAAAGCAAATGAGTTGTTTAGGAAAACTTTAAAGGGCACAAACAAAACAAACACTAGCTTAATTTGTCTCTTGATTCTTTTCTTGATAATATGCTGAACAACACACTATTTTTTATATTTTCGAAATTGATTTGAAAAACAATTGAACACAAAATTTACACTAAAATGTATTGTATTTAAAATCAACTTATCATATTTCAAAAATATATTATCAACATTTTTCGACAGTTGAATGCACTAAGTTAATGCACAACACCACCACGGTTGGATAGGTGGACGATAGAAACAGACAACACAAAAATCTGCGACAGACGACGAAACAAGTACATAACACCGATAAATAGATGCAAGGTGTAGCAGAAGCATATACAAAACAGATACCAGATAGCTTGCGCACCCTCTAACACAGTTTCAAATTTTCTTATACATAATATGTATTTATGTACATTTATTTTATTTTTTGTTTTTGTTTCTTGCTCCTCTTTTAATAATGTTCGTTTTCGTATTGTTTTTTGTTTGGGAATTGACTTTTTCTCTTTTACTTTTCGTCTTTGTTGTCGTCGTCTGCGTCTAGGTTAGGTAGGCCGGTGGTGCACGAACCCCCCTGGAGATATACGCCGCCAACAACCATCTAAAAATCAGCTATCCAAGTTATGTATGTGCAGTTGCTGTAGCCCACACATAGAAAGTTTTTCTTCTTTGAATGACTTTCAGTGCATGCGTGCACCTTTGTGAATAACTTATTTTTTTTTTAACAGGATTTTAAGTAGGTATATGGTATACATTTTTGTTTAAATCTTTAACAATCAGTCCACTCCACAGTCATAAGATTTGACTATAAATAGAACATATATGAGATAGGTACACCATTCGATCACACAACACTGACTTTCATTTGTAATATTACGATGCGGCGACTACGGCACGGCGACATTACACATAAATCTTTTTGGGATTCCATAAGACGCAAGTATGCGTGCTAAGAAACTATTTGCGATATTCCAATACAATCATACATCGAAATATGAAATGAAATTCTATTTCAGTTTTTGATGCATTAAGTGCAAACTTCACAATTCCTTTTAACTCAATCTTTATTTTTGCCAATGAGGTAGGTATATTCTTTCATACTTTTAAAACCATAATATGTGCGGCGTTCAAGCATTTTTATTTATTCAATTGAAGAATAGCTAGTTCATAAAAATTATATTAAACCGGAAAATGCATTATAATTTTGCAGTCATTCTCATTCACCGGATGAGATGAGAATGCACAAATAAAAAAAACTTTAGTAGGGAGAATTCTACGACGCCGAGTAATATATTGGACAACCACAGCTAACGATGGGCAAACAAATACTAAATCAACCAACCGAACCGAATACTATGTGAGAAAAACTTCATGATGAAGAAGTAAAATGCAAGAATCAACAAGAATAAAACAAAACAAAACCAAATGAAATACCGACACACTAGTTCATTTTTTTTGTTTCAGTGTATGAGTAGGGAGTTTCATAGATGTGTGGTGTGGTGGGGCGCACACATTTACAATACAAACATATTCTAATGCAAACGTGTTTGTATGCACGAATCAATATAAAGAAGAAGTGAAGATTGAAAAATATCACAAAATTCAGATTCAGAGTCAGAATTGAAAATCAAAATTAAATACTTCAAGTCATGTCTGTATGATCATAAAATGAAAAATTAAGTTAGTATACCTACATATGTATGTACAATTTAAAAATATCTTAATTTTATTGTTTTAATGGCTAATACTCAACTTATTGCTACAGGAAACTGGAGTTTCCTTTTATTTCTTTTATAAGAAACTTAGATCTAAAACATATACCTACATACCTACCAGCATACTTACACCTACTAAGTTACAGAATGACCTCATGTCTGAGTAGCTCATCTGAAAAGTTAGAGCTATGCCCAAACAGAGGTTAAAAGTAGGTATAATGTATACAGAAACTATAGACATAGGTCACTTATTTTATTTTTTATATTTCGTTTCTACCTTGTTATGATTTTTAGTCAGTATTTTTATAGGGTAAGTTCTCGTGAGCAGGTAATGAATGCGCAGCGCAAGTTCAAGTGTATTGTTGACTATAGCGTTGGGTTGGGATTGGGATTTCGTCGTCGTTTGTATTAGTGCAGTGTTGTCGTCTGATGCTACCATCGTGACGTTTAGTCGGCGGACGTTAGTATAGACATTAAAGAAAATGTATGGAAAATCACACTCCACACCAAAACACAAAGGCGACGCGACGGCAACCATGGGGTCAGTTTGTCAGTACAATAGTAGGTGAGTAGAATTTTGAGCTGAAAAGAAAAATTCGAGCGGCAGCGCAGTGCGAATGCCGAATGCGAAAGAGCACTAGAGCAGAGGTTTCTAACCTGTCTGTCAAACTCTAAACACAAGGGGAGCATATTATAATTTAAGCGACAAAAAAATATAAACGTATTTTTGTAGAGAAGCGAGAAAGGTACCTACCAGTATTCTCTTCAATGCCTTATTTTGCTATATTTAAGTGGTAGTAGTTTGACCAGACGTCTGCTTCTTGGCCTATGAACTTTGTACCCGGTACCTTTTTCAAGATTGAAATTAATTTTGGTGGGCTTTTAAATTAGTTTTTATTTTTATGCCATCCCTGCAATTACTCGCACACAGGAATAGTTGAGAGTTGTAAGTCACTAGGCCTTGGTTCTCTACGGACTGTTGCGCCACCTAATTTAATCTATTTGAATGCAACCAGCTAAATTAACGTAGTGTTGCTATACACTCGCACATACGAATATTACTTACTTAAGGTAGCGCTACAGTCCTGGGCCTCAACCAACAGTGGTCTCTATAGCCATCTAGGTCCCTAGCTAGCTGTCTCCAGTTTCACATGACAAGTTTGTTGAGGTCCTCTCCCACCTGCGTGCCCCCTGGTCTTCGTCTACTGCGCCGTCGTCCCTCAAGATTAAATTCGAAGGCCTTCATGGCTGGAGCGTTGATGTCCATAACCCAGGGATCTTAGTCGTTCGACTTTTATTCTTTTAACCAGGTCATTGTCGCTTTTCATCGTTGTACCTTCTCCTTCATTCTCCATCTATGCAGACGGGACCAACAAATTACCCGAAGAATTTTTCTGTCGAAGCATCCTAAGACGCTCTTATTTTCTATGACAAAGTCCAAGCCTCAGCGCTATAAATGAGAAAAATGAGGGACAATGAGCGTCTTATAGATGGTGACTTTATATGCTCGAGATAGTACTTTACTACTCAATTGTCTTCTAAGTCAAAGCAAGCAGTGATTTGCAATAGTTATTCTCATTTACTGCTTGAACGTTAAAGCTGTTCATGCTGACATTTTGTCCAAGACGTCATTCTTGTTGAAATAATTGTTTTTCCTCTTTTTTGTTTTAATTGTTTTAAAGGGTAATAGTTTAAAGATTAGAAAAAAAGCATTTATTCCAAAATAAAGAGGATAAGTGAAATTTTTCTAGAGAATTGGGACTATATAACTTCAAAATAGTTGAACCTGAAAGTTAACAGTTTTCTCGAGAAAATCTATGGCTCCGTACAAAATGAAAACGCGGATCATTTCTGGTCATTCCCAAATACAAATGCAAATTTGCAGCTCTCATTCATTCTTATGTGGGAGTAATGTCAGAAATTTAGAGGGCCCACAGTTTTATGCTGAATCCAAACGGATAATTTGAGAAACACTTTCCATGACAAGAATTACTTTTCGAGGCAACCAATACATGAGCAAAAACAACTTATAATAAAACAGTCAGGAATTGAACCTAGACTGGCTGTGGTATAAAATTAGGAATTCAAAGAACCTCAAATCTGTTTAAAGGAGGAAATCTTCCTATGTTTATTAAGATAGATTGTTAAAAATAGATAGATTTATAAAATACCTCCTAAATATTTGTTTACTTGCAACATATACATATACATATACATATATAAATTATATGGCAAGTATTGCTAGTATATTGGCAAGTATATTCGTAAAAAACGTCGAACTAGAGTTTTAAATCAAACATGAAAAAAGTGGGTCCCATGATTCCTTCCGTCTGTCTGTCCACGCCCACGTTTCAACTTGTAGATTACAAATTTAAACCCATTCGCGGTTTTTTAAATTATTAAAATATACTAAACGCATATTTATAAGCTCTAAATAACTGCATTCTAGAAATGTTTTTAGGCCCAAGAAAAAAAAATGTATCTATACAAAATGAATACAAACAAACTACTCTAAAAATGTTTAAATAATTTTTAACTTCCCTTAGGATGTTATTATTTTAAGAAATTAAATGGCATTTAAATTTTTGAAAACAAACATTTTTTTACAGGAAGATTTTTAAATCCCAACATACAGGTAATATTTTAAAACAGACACTTTGCATCGCTTTTTTGATACAGGACACGCACTTTTCATTGCAATCAGGAATAAACATTTTAGTATTCGGGTAGGACTAACCATTGTAGTTTAACTTTATTCCACAAAAAATGTTTGGGGAACTTCAAAATAATATCCAAAGGGTAGTGTGCATCATTGAACACTTTTATAACTTATTTATCACCATGTAGACGCTCAGAGAAGCTACAAGGCGCAGTAGCGAAGAGCAAATACGTAGGTAACAGCTTCAAATATAAACAAAATTAGATAATAGTATACATATGTATGTATGTACGTACGTACCTACAATATATAAATCACTTACATTGACAAACATATGTACAATATTGTAGATACAGTATATTGGTGCATATTATTTTTGAGGTTGGGATGGGAATCAAAGCGGGAACGGGTGGCAATAATGGGTCTGTGGTATGGAATGGGTGACGGTGTGATGGTGGTGGTAGTCCACTTATGATGACTGATGCATTATTTAACCGAATAGAGGTCACTGCTCACTGGCTGTTATAGGGGCAATTTTCTAATCAGACAGCTCGTCAAGGTTATCGTACTGCTGCATAGCAATGTTGAAAAAAAAAATTGTGTACACGTGGGAGGAGAAGGGGAAAAGTTTATTGTCGATCATCGCATACTGATGTAGAATATTTTTAAACTGGAGATGGCGTGTGATTTTAGTTTGTTTTCATGGCTTAATGCTTTTATATAGCAAATAAAGTTGAAATAATTTCAAATTTAAATTATAATTATTTGGACAAAGGTATCCTTTGTATATATCAAAAAAGTTCAACATTTATGACTTTTCTTAAACGCATGAATCCACAACCCATACTTTTTTACAAGGTTTAGCAAGAGTAAATGGAAAATAAACTTATCACTGAATCCCGTAGTGTTTCCAAGCAGGGAGGTTTGCAGAAGTCATTGTGCCCCTATACATATTATTTATACGCTATCATGCTGGATGCTAATCCTATATTTATGCAAACAAACTTTAAACCAGAAGACATAACACTATCTATGTAGTTTTTAGTGTTCGATTACAAAATTATAGGTCTATCAAATAATAAATGCCAATTTAATACTTAATTTTCAATTAAACACAAAAATGTATCAAAACTTAAATTTTTTATTTTGTTTTGGCGAAATTATGAGTTGCATGTGCATTTTTCAAAGTATATTGATACAAATAATTTAATTTGAATTTTTAATTAAAGAACAGACTTTTCAAACCAGCAGTGTAGTAATTTATTGTATTTTGTTCGTGTTTAATAAATTTCGAAGTCAAGTACTCAAAAGAAATCGACTGATAGTTTGCTGAGAGACATTTTTTAAGTTCATTTAATCGAGAGAAAATAAAATGAAAGACATAATTTCTTTGAAATCTTAATACGTAAAGTATATTCAACAAAAAATGTAAGTGCAAATAGAAATTTGTTTCAAGTCTAACATAAAAATAGGTCTTACCAGAGGCGTGTAAGTGCGTAAGGCTGTCATGCCAGAGGTCTTGGGTTTGATTTTTGCCTGGGCCATCTTAAGTTATATTCACGGGTATTGCGTCTTGCGAAGAATTGACATATCGTCTTATTCTTGTAATGAAAAGTGCTTTCTCAAGTAAGCCGTTCGGATTCGGCTTAAGACTGCGGGACCCTTATATCACTGAAAACATTACCCGCACCTTTGAGAGTTGTAAGTCACTAGGTCATAGTTCTCAACGGACTGTTGGGCCACCTAATATATTTTTTATAACGGAATTTATTAAAAACTAGATACTCCTTTAGGGATGTTTATAGGTCTTTCTAACTCCAAATAGATCCAAAATTACATTGTATGTGCCGGTAAACCTCGATCGAAAACCTATTTTGGTTATTAATTCCATATATTTATATGCATATATTAAATGAATTATAAAAATATAAATTTCTGGTAAAAAAGTAACAACAACAAAAAAAACTGATAACATTCGAGCTTTTCATATCTTTGATCAAGTTTGTTCACCTGCAATCAATTAAAAACAAGTGTTGTTTTGTAAATGGAAACATTTGAAAAATATTTTTGTCAACAAATGTCCAAAGTGTATCAGAACGCCAAATTTTATATTTTTCAAGATGTGACATCAAAATACATACAAAAATGTAGATAGTACACTTAATTAGGTGGACGTCGAAATTATACACTTATACATGACCAATGTTCCATAATGATGCCTTGCCCATATAGTGTAACAAGTCAGAAGATAATCAGTGAGACAAGTTGCGCAACTGCATTGTATTGTAGATACTAGTAGTTTTAGGGAATCAATTCTTTCTTCTATACGTTAGATAAAGTGCACAATGACTAGTCTGATTGTTGGTGTAGTGGAGCCTAGAAAGAAAATCATCATCATTTGGACTAATAAACATAACGTCTGAAATTGAATTAGTTTGCATACATGCTTTGATAAAACTACTTTTAGCAAATCACAAAGCTTAAAAGATGATTTACTTAACTTTAGACGATTTTAACATCTTAACAATTTGTTAAAGTTAAAATCACGGAATGGCTACTTTATCTTTTAGCAAGTTGTTTAATCCATATGACATCTGTACAGTAAAACGAAACGAAAGATTCAAAATTTTAGACTTCCTTAGTAATATGCTAAATATTTAGCAAATTGCTAACTAGTAAATTGTTAAGCCTTTAACAATGGGTTGTGTAAAATTTTGCACTTTTTTTGTCAGTGACGCACTTTCCATTTTTTCTATTATAACCGAACTAAAAGCATTGTATTTAAATACATAAGTAAAGTGGGTTTCGCAACAGTTCGTTGAGAGCTAGGGCCTAGTGACTTACAACTCTCAACCATTCCTGTGTGAGAGTACTGTTATCAGGGATGGAGGGGACCTACTGTTTTTCAGACGAATCCGAACGGCTAATTTGAGAAAGCACTTTGCATGACAAGAATTACCCTTGGAGATATTGTCAACTCCTCGCAAGAAGCATTACTAAGGAAAAAACTTTAGATGGCACAGGCAGGGATTGAACCCAAGACCTCTGGCATGACAAAACAACGCACTAACCACGGGTACTTCATGAATTTTATTTATAAACCACAAATTAAATAAAGTATGTGATATAATAAAATGTAAAATAATAACTAAAATGGCTTAAAATATTTCAGAATAATGACATGAATATAAAAAAAATTGTCGAATAACAGCAACAAACAAACTTTAAAATGCGAAATAAATTTAAGCTTCATTTTGATTAGTGAACATTTCATTGAAGTAATATTGACCTTCAATATTATAGTTATAAATGTAAAACTTAAATTTTGTTTTTATAGGTAAAAGTAAAATTATTTAATTATATATTTCAAAGATACCCTTGTCCCCTGTATTTTGAATACACATACCTGTGTATATGATTGCAATTTCAGGTACAGTGACCTATTTTTATGTTCATAAATCATTATTTCTTTGTCAATGTTAGTGCAAAGTTTTTATCCGTTCAATGAGATTTCTAAAATCCATAATCAAGCATTGTTATTACCACACATAACTTTCACGGTAATTTCATTCAATTATAGCAACAGCCTAAAGGCATAACTACACCTACTTTGTAAAAAGCATATCCAAAACTTTAATTTCAATTTCAGTTCGGACAGTTTTTGCTTTTATTTTATTTTGTATCCATACTTACGTAACATAAGCTGTTTTGAAAATAAGCTATGCATACAAAAAAAATCATCAACAACACTAAAAGTAAAAAAAAAAACTTAACAATAAGCGATTCAATTATAAAGAAATAAAAATACAAAAAAAACTTTAAATTGCACTATCACAACATAGTCAATAGTCTTGACTTTAAAATGATGACGAAACGAACACCCCTTTTTTGTTTGCAAAAATATAACTACAATACGTTGTATATAAATTTAACCGAACCATTTTTCATTTTCATAATATACTGTGCTATTTTTGTAATTTATTTACTCATAGATAGAAACATGTTCGTACATTACGAAAGAGCACATTGAACTAAATGAACGTGGACTTAAAGAAACTATAAGACTTATTTGTATTGGCACTTGTAGGTAGCCTTAGCTATGTTAAGTGATTCTACGATTATGTACTCGAATAGACTCTCGTTCTCGGCCGAATGCCAAACTATTTTCTTCGACATATTCAATGAATTAGAACTAAGATTCGCGGTCATCAAATAAGTTACAGGACTATGGCGTTTTAATTTGTAAATTGGAGAGAAAATTGCTTGTTTTTTTCTTCGGCAGGAACTACAAGGAACCACTTTTGGTATTTTTGAAACAGGAGCTACTGAAGTTCAACAATTTGTTTAGACAGGGTGTCCAGGTTAATTTGATTGCATTATTATATTTTATAAGATCAAAGGGAACGGTTCGAACGACAGAAGCAATTCAGACATGAACACCAAATTTTCCAATACTTACTAAACTAGTCGATGAAATTTCCAACTTCATAGCCAAAGTAGTTTCTGAGCACTTCAAAAATAGCAAACACAGTACCTAACTGTCTGGCTGACTGACGGTAAATCTAAATTATAATGGGTCTGATAGGGACAATTTGGGAAATTTACATTCTTGTTTAAAAAATACATTATTGTTTAAAATGTTAATTAAAGTATGTACTGGTACTGGTACTGGCACTTGGCTGGTACTGGTGCCCAAGTACCGTGTACTTGATTTTTTCAAGTACTTGAAAATTTAAAGCTTTGTCCACCAAGTCAAGAATTTTGCTAAAAGACAACACAATATTTCTCATAATTAAGGTGTTTTAAGAAGTACCATCTTCTTAAGTTTAATCCCTGCCAGTTCCATCTAAAGTTTTTTTTCTATTGGAATTGGCAAATCTATTATTCTCATTAAAAGTTTTTTCTCAAATTTATGACTCCTCTTAAAAATTGTAAGTCCCCAAGAGTTGTAAGTCACAAAGCTCTGATTCTTTACAATCTGTTCTACCAACTAGTTTAATTTTTAATAATTTCCTTCTATTCATATGAATTTAAAAATTGCTGATTAAGTCTTTAGTTAATTTTAATTTAATTATTAAAAGTACAAAAGTTGATAGACAATTTAAAAAGGATTCTTATTATATCGCCATAGATTCAAAGAGAATCGCGTTAAAACAATTCCTACTAAATTAGGTATTATGGAATTGATATTTAGTGAAAACTGTATTAAGTCAGTACTTGTCGTAGTAATGAAAGTTTAACAAAAAGCAAAACATATTTAAAAGCAGCGCGACCATAGCGTACACCAAAGTAACGACAACAGCAATCATACTTAAAACAATGACAATGCAATTCAATTCAATGTCAATGCAATTAACAGAAGACTAAAACGGAATGTGATCTATATAAATTCGTTTTAATAGCCAATCGCATAATCAGGAATATTTAAACTAAGGAATAGCAAAACACATACTTATAAATAATAATTGTGTATTAACAAAAATGACATCAGCTTAGCGATTATCGGGAACACGGGCTGTCTTTAAATTGAGAAAAGATATATATAAAGGTTAATGTTTGATAACTCTATGCGTAGTGGCGTTAGGATTGACAGGACAACAGGATAATATAATATGAGAAATTCTAACTCGGTACGATTAAACATTTTTCGAACTACACTTTTTAGGAATTCTTACACTATTGTGTCTCGCAAATTATACAATAGTCTACCAGCTGAATTACGAAGCATTAGAAACCGTCCACAGTTCCTAAAATCAGTTAAATTATGGCTTCTTAATTTCGATACTTATAACATTGAATCTTTGTTAAACTACGTCATTTGATAATATTTATTCCCTTTGTTTATTTACGTATATAATAATTAAAATTTTGTTTATGCAGTTCAAATCAATCATAGTGATCATTTCATAAAAAACTTTTTTCTCTATTTCTGTTCTTTAATCATATTCGTTATTTATAATCTGTCCACCCCACAATATAAAAATTTGTAAATGTGGCATTAATTCAATTTTAACTTAAAATTCAAATGCTACAACCTATTCCCTCTAATTAAGTGTACAAAATACATATATTATTAAATTATAAATAAGATATCTAAAAATTGTTAGGAGAATATGATATTAATAAATAAATAATAAAAAATAAATTTGCTATATTAAAAAATGAAATTATAAAGTACGATACGTAAAACCTTTATATTTGTTGAAAACTAACCCCAACTTTTTAAATAACTAAAAGAAACGTGGCAGAGGTAAATTTTAGATGGACTTATAATTTTAAATATAAATGTAATAAACTAAACCTGGCAAAAGTAAACTTTAGATGGACTTAATATATTAAATATAAAAGTGAATTAAAGGATTTTTTAAGTACTCCGGTATTTGGTCAACATTGAGTTAAACGTCAAATTAACAAAAGATTCGTTCCAAAAATAGACGTTGATAATGTCAGTTGATATCATTCTGAAGATATCATCTGCAAAAATCAGTAAGAGAAATTATTACGAAACACATAATTAAGAATTGAGCTAAATAACAAGAAAATTGGAAAACCTACTGAAAGATGTTTTTGTGATCTTTCAGTTTTCATTTGAATTTACAAACCTTCACTTTGAAACAAAACCGATTTATCAGATTTTCACACAAACATTTAAAAATCCCTATTTTGAAAATAATTAGTATGTGTATTAAGCTTCACACCATCTTTTATTTACTACATTTCATTTTAACGTTTTTCTTGTACAAGCTAAAGCTTGGTAATTGAATCAATTATGTAACTAAGACAATTAATTTTCTTTTGCCCATATAAATAAATAAATCAATATAATTAATACTATGTGCATATAAACCATCTACATGCTTTTAATAATAATTTATGATAAATCTATTTGTTTCTTATTGTGTTCCCGATACATACAACCCTTCATCTTTTCAACCAAAATAAAACACTCATCGAAAACACCCACCTGTTTGCTACTGCTGCGGGTCTCTTGTGACATAGACACGCACTCGAAGTAATCTATTCTACCTCTCTCGCACAGCCACATACCATGAGTAAGTCAATTCCATCCCCTACATACGCATGAATATACATACATACACAATCGACCGGCCGACCGACGCGACGCGACGGCGGCATACAAACTGCTTTAGATTAGATTTCCAAAATAAAATTGCGTGGGACATGCAAGTGGCATCGTGCCCCATATTTTATGCTCATTTCCTAGATAACACTTTCTCTGTATAAGATGTGGTGGAGCTCGATAAACTGTATACATTTGATATACCAGACACTGAGGTAGGTTTTTTAGACAAATACGAAAAATATACCCACACATTGAACATACCCAAAGAGTGACAGTACGAATTGGGGTCATGGCTACCCCAGGGAATTAAGGTCAGAGGCAGAACTCAATTACCTACTATCTCGCCGTTTCTGTTTGTTGTACACGAAATACTTTGCGCCGATTTTTTTATTTAACAATTGGCTGATAGTGTGAGGATTATAGATAAAGTTTCAATCATCATTTTCGGTTTAGAGAACACACTCACACTAGCTCGGAACTAATTGAGAACTTTTGAATGAGAAAGTGGCATTATTTACTTTTTTATCTGGTGTTTTCTTTGTATTTTTCTTTATGAAAAAAATTTTGTACAATAAACATAACATTATAACGTTGCGTATAATTAAATTGTGAATTGAATTTGTTTGCTTTTGTTGGGGTAGGAATTATTACTTTATTATGCACATAGATAATAGCAAAAATGGAAATACAGAAAATATTTCCAGTAATGGAGATAAAGTGTGTTCATTGTATAAAAAATCTATAATAGAATAGAAACTATTTGTGGTTTGTTAAGTGGACAGTTTTTCGTCTATAAAACATGCATACATGTATCACTTTGTTTTTGAAATATGTAGTAAGGTACTTTTTGTTGTATTTTCTTTAAAATTTTAAATTTTCTTTAAAATTTTCCTCATAAGAACAAGTTCATCTCTTCTTCTTTCACGCCGCTGCTTTTCCGCTTGTTCTTTTCCATGAGGGTTTTTTATTATTTTTCTTCAGGTACATAAGTAGGTCATTAGTTTGATAAATAACACATCAAAAACATAAACGTTGAAAAAGAATGCAGATGTAGTGTAGTTATGCCAAGTTTGAAATTTCCTTTTTTTTTATAATTTATAGGCACCCAAGGGGTTATTAGTACCCTTTATATATTTATATTTAAACACAGTCCGAGCATAAGAAAAATAGGGAAGGATTTAAGAGGAGATACCGATGTACATTGGCCTTAAAATTCTGAACATCAAAATGGGAGGGAAAAACAGAGTAGGCCAAAGTATACTACATTCTCGATGTGCGATTTAAGAAAGAATCTCTATACTGGACAGTAAATGGGCTCAAGGGTAAGCTGATGAACATTCCTGGAAGTGCGAGTATTACGGCTGAATCTTTTAAGGGGTGGAATGCAACTGGCTTATTCAACAAAACATTGTTTGTAAAAACATCGATAAAACAACGAAAGACATGAAACATTGCGGCAGTGTTCTAGCGACGTTAATGTTTCAATTATAGATCTATATTTTTTTTTATTATATTCTATCATTTTTAAAGCCCTTTTTTGTATTCTTTCCAAGAGATTTAAACTTGTTTTAGGGGCACATGCCCAGATATGCGAATTATATTCAAGCTTTTGACGGATGAATCTTTGTAAATTACAGCCAGATCAGAAGGGGTGACAAATTTAAAAATTTCTTGCACCGTGCATTGAAGAGAACCTAAGCACCTGGCAGCATTTTTGGCCATAGCAAATATATGATCATTCCATAAAAGGTGATCTGTGATACACATACCGAGTACTGACAATTGATTAGTTTCCTGGATGCAAGTGCCACTCATAGATAGTGGCATCGGGGGGGTGTTACGCTTTAACGACAGGAGATTATGTTTAATGTCAATTTATTTTAGCAGTGAGATATGAAAGTAACAAATTAATTCTTTAATGAATACAAAATTGGTATATTCTAAAATCTCAATATCTACTTGAGTCAGAAATCATTAGAAAGGAAAAAAAGCTGGAAAACAAAATTTAAACTATAGGCTTGAAAATAAAATAATATACACATATTACACAATAATTTCTAAATCTGCAGACATAACAATTGCAAATTAAAAATTATGCATTAAAAAGTGTAAATAGTGAGGTATAAATAGGGGCGTGTATATACAATTGTAGGTTTAGGTTCATGAATGGCCTTTCTGGATTCGAAACATGAATGTAAGCGGTTTAGTTGAATATAAATATTTGACATAATTTTAGAGATATGTATTATATTCGTCGCTCTTTCTTTTACTTGAATGATTTTATTTAAATATATTTTAAATTATCAAGAAACTTCATCCGATAAAAGGTTTCTGACGGGTTACTTTTAACTATGAGCTTTAAAAAAAATTACTTAAACATGCACATTCAACCAATTATTTTTGTAAACAAAGTATATATATAATATAAACTATATATTTATATTATGGTCGTTCTTATTTTGAAAAAAAAAATTAAATAAAGTGCACGACTGGGTCGTACGAACTTGCTCAATTATCCAAAGAGTCTGTTTAAAAATATTTCCTGTATTTAAGATTTTAGATAAAATGTACCTGCAAAATTGATCGAACTAGCCTCAAATATATAAATCTTGACGAATGTTGAATTTTTTAATTCGTTGGATTTCAGGAATGCCATCACATACCATGCGATTGAAAATTGACTCACTTATAATTTTTCTTCAGAATTTAAATGCATTTTAGCTATGCAACGGTACAAGATAAGTCATAAAAAATGCAATGTTCATGAAGTTACAATTTACTTACTTAAGGTGGCGCTACAGTCCTGTGTGCACTAGGGCCTCGAAGTTACAATTTTTAAGATGAATAATCTCATTGACTCACCCATTCCATTTAGATGACTGGAATTTCAAATTTGGTATGACTATCAATAAGTCAAACAATATAGATTTGTGGATAAGCCGGTCTGTCCACATTACATGTGACGAGTTATCGCGTTAGAAAACCGTCAAATGTATTAATTTTAATCCTCAGGATTTAGATAAAACTAAATAAATATAATTGATTATAACGAATTTAGAAAACAAATTTCAGAATAATGAAATCATTTCATAAAATGTTTAATATCATAAGCGCTTGATATATCATATAGGAAAACGTCTGTCGGGTCTTCAATCCTTTTGATATACAAAAACTGACTGTTTGGTGTGCTTTAGGGGTTGCTGAAATATTTGGTCCGTACTTCTTTACAAACGATGTTGGCCATTACGTTACAGTAGGGTGTCCATAACGTGTTTGAAAAAAAGAGAACATTTTCAAAAATTCAACCTTCAACTGTTATACTCTGCCCGCTCACCTCACCATCATCCAAATAAAAGATATGATCAAATGTTCGTTTCATAAAAAATATATTTATAAAAGAAGCATTAACTCAAAACTAATAATAATAAATAACAATAAATAACAATAATTAGTAAAACTTAAATAAATCTAGGTATACCTGCACTACATACATTTAATTTTATTTGTAGATAAGAAAATTCTTAAAAGAAGTTTAATAAGTCAAATTTAATTTACCGCTAGAATATTTTGTCATGAAAACAGCAGCAAACATTGGGTCACTTTTATTTTAGTATGAATTCAGGTCTAGACAATATTTTTTTGCGTTTAGATTGATGAAATGTCAGATGGAAATGAAAAAACAGAAAAGAAACACAAAAAATGCAACCAACATTTGGTGGTGAGTTTATGCAGACGGTTAGAAGAGTACAGATGTGGTGCGGTAAATTTTGCAATAATTACGTATTCCTATTCCTATTGGTTGACAAATGGAAAATATTCCGAATTGAAATGTCTTATTTAAAAAGCACTATTTGAAGGCAAAAATTACTCTTAGAAGATTTGTCCATTCTTTGCAAGAGACATTTCAACACTCGTGAAGAAAAAACAACTTTTAAGTTGCACATGCAGAACATGATCAAGATTAAGTTTTGTACTAACCATTACGTATAGTAGTTTTTTTTTATACATACCGATCAAATTAAATATTCTTTAAAGTATTAAATGATTCAGAAAATAAAGGAATTACTCATATTTTGACTGAAGTTATTATTTTTAATTTATATGATATTGAACAGTGTTCTTTCTTTTCATTCATATAAAAAACTATGTATTTATTTTTATATGAAAAAACAAACGAAAATATAATCAAAAACAAAGTCGGTGTACATACCTTCCTTTAAACTGATATTTCACCTGAGGAGAGGGGCAAACGATAAAAAATAATCACATGAGTAAAGGGTCATACGTTTTGTTCAAGGCCAACTGTAAGAAGGCAACAGCAACTCTAAGTGCCTACATTATAAAAGGCCATCAAATTGTGAGCTTGGAAAGCTCTTGTTTCTTTTTCTTAAGTCACTCTGACTGATAATGATGTGTGTGAATTCTTGTTTTTTTTCTGTTCTGTTTTAATTTGTATTCTTTTTTTTTATTTCTTGTTTAAAACTAAAAAAATATAAACCTAATTAAATTACCTTTTTAATAAAAATGTAGTAAACGAATGCTAAACAAAATCAGAAATGACATCATTTCAAAATTTGGAGTACGCTCAAGGTAAAGTTTTATTATTAAGCTAAAAAGAAAAACCCAGATAAAAAAATTGGGATAAAATAATAAATGCACATTAAATAAATCAGAAACATAAAATCGTTAGAAATTTACATTAGAAATCTATTTCAAAAATTTTAAAGATGTTGATTTGATTGTTTTTGTTTACAATTAGCGAACACTGAAAGGGTTTTCTATACCTTTAATATGTCAGACACGGGAAGGGTTGGATAGGTGCTGCCGGTGTACATTGATTTTAAATTCCTGAGCATTGCAACGATAGAGAAAGGAAGAGCGTGGCAAGGCATTCCACATTCGCGTAGTACGGCTAAAAAATGAATCTCTGTACTTTATAGTACGACCGAAGTTGGGCTTAAGGGTAAACTGATGGGCATTCTTAGGAGATCGGCGGTATTAAGGTTAAATTTTTTTAAGGGAGGAATGCAACTGGCTATTTCACTAGAGCTAAGTCCGTTAAAATAACGGTAAAAAGGGTAAGACAAGAGACTTTACGACGATGTTCAAGTGACGTAATCGTGTTGATGATGTTAATGTCTCGAATCATTTTAAAAGCTCTTCTTTGAGTACTGTCTAAAAGGCTGACTGGAGCCCAAGCCCAGAGATGAGAGTTATATTCAAGATGCGGACGTATATATGTAGGTTTTGTAGATTTTAGCCAGATCAGACGGAGGGAAAAATGTCTTGCATCTTCTAAAAAAACCTAGACATCTTGTGGCATTTTTGGCGACATCGCGTATGTGATCGTTTCACAAAAGGTGGCTGGTGATGCACATTCCGAAGATGTCAAGATTTTCAGTTTCGTTGATACAAGTGCTATACCCATAGATAGTGGCAAAGAGGGTTTATCTCGCTAGAAATTATACTTTCAACTTATTTGTTTATTTTAAAAAATACAAAGACGAAGACTTTTAATTTCGTGTTTTTCTTCCGCTGTGTGGTCTCGTCAAAATATAGAATCAAACAGAAAAGATCGTTGGACAAAGTTTCGTATTTTGCCTCTTTCTCCCGTTTTTTTTATCTTTGAACTTTCACACAGGGTGAACAGCACATTATCAAATACGAATCGACAAAATTAAAAATATTAAAAGTCATACTTTAAATATCTATTTAAAATCTTCCTAAAAGAATTGCGAAAGTAACTGTCCATCTTGTGATAAAATCTCTGATTACGTGGTTGACTCCACTATGTTTAGTGAAATTTTTAGAGCAATTATTCATGTTCAATGTCTTGACGATTTGTTTAGTAGCATCAAACTTCTTTAATGAACAGAAATCATACTACTATTTTTGTGACGAATGCGACATTTCCGATGTATGCAAAATATCGAAGAAAACCGCTATATCTATATATAGTGATTATACACATTGTCTCGACCAATTGCAACTTAGTTCAACTTTAACGAATATGCAACAACTTCCTTTTCTAATGTCTCTGCGTTTCTTTAACCGTCTTCACAGTATCAACGACTTTTTGCTTTGAAACAGCTATGCAATCATCAACCTCAACCAAATTTATAATAGTTCTGCCACCATATGTCGCCACAAAACGTACAAATAATGATAATAATCAAATTAATGAGTCGATATCTCCTATTTTATCTAGACTTAGGGTTGTAGAAAGACTAAAAGTGTTACTTCTGTCTTAACTTGACTCCTTAACGAATGGCCTCGATATCAAAAAGTACTTGTAAGAAAATGTAGGAACCACATCCATACTAAACGTTGAAAGAACTCTTCCTTTAAAATGCGTGTCCCCGATTCTTTTTTTCATGTACTGAATCTTTCTAGCCAGTTGGTTTAATAACTCATGAATAGACCGATTAAACATGTTACAAGTCAGAATCCTTTTCGCACCTTAATAAGATATTAATATATTATCAAAATGTAAATGGCATTCGGACAAATACTAATACGATCTACAAAAATGCAAAGAACAATATCAATGTTCTATTGGAACCTGAAAATAAAATTTTGATCGTAGGTGACTTTAAAATAAAATGTATGACAATAAATTCTACATTACTTTTAAATGATACCAATATTTATGAGCTTTTATTAACTGTTAGTATGTATTCTAGTAGATTGAAACAGTCCAAGGGAAAAATCGTTTAGTCATCATAACACTCCATCTGGTATTATTCTCCAATACCGTGAGTGCTGAAATTGCAATATTAGCCTCCGATATTAAACTAATAGATGAAGATCGACCTCATCCCGCGCTAGATATTGCGCTTAACTTAAACATATCTTCTCCATATCAAAAACCTATTAACAAACTTGAGTTTAATTTTGGTTAGGGCAATTTTGTAGAACTTTTAAATTTGTCATATACCATTGACTGGAACCAATTATTTTTTTAATACACTATTAACGATATGTGTAATGTTTTTTACAATACACTCTTTAGCTATTTTTACAAAACAATTCCTCTTAATTTGGTTTGATTCACATCTCAAAATCATTTCATATCCGTTATGGTGTTCTATTTAATGCGTCTTTAAATATTTCGGTTTTTCCTGACATCTGGAAAAGTGCATTCATTATACCTGTGTACAAAAAAGGTTCTTAAAATAAAGTACTAAACTATAATTAAGTTTTTTCTTTAAGTTCCAAGGGTTTATGTTTTTTAGTGTCTTAACAAAATTCTTTTAATAAAAATGTTTTATTAGGACTTATTGCAAATATTTTGAATGGAACAAGAATTATTGATATACTCGACGGCGACATTAAATGCAGTATCGGCACTATATATATGCCACCTAGAGTTGCAAGTTCTGGTCTTATATAACACCGATAAAAGAAGAAATGTGTTATCGAGTACCAAAATTAATAATTTGCGGAGATTTAAATATTAACCTCCTTCAACCCTCCTCTAATTGTTTTAAGACTTCAATGAATTCTATGGGGCTCTCTTTCGTGAATAATATTGAACCAACACATTTTAAGCCTAACTGTGTCCCTTCCTTTCTTGATGTTTTCCTTGTAAGCGATGTTAGTCTTGTTAAATGTTCTAGTCAGTTATCCGTCAAAGTGTTTTCATATCATGATCTGGTTTTTCAACTTTTGGTCTATATCTTGAAAAAGAATCTCCGCAATACTTCGAGTATCGTGATTTTCGTAACAATAATGTCGAATCTTTATTTAGTGATTGCTCATCTATTGACTTGTACTCATTTTTTGCAACATCAAACGTTGATTATCAAATTGAATGTCTTACTGTTGCAATTACTTATCTTTTTGATAAACACGTTGCCATTATAACTCGTCAAATTTGGCGTAGTTGTCCCTGGCTTTCTCTTGAGATCATTAATGCTATGAAAACAAGAGACGTTTCATACCGACTTTGGAAACGATTTGGTTGCCTAGAAATGCTTCGGCAATTCAAAACATCTCGGAACATTGTAACTAAATTAATAAAATTATATAAATACAGTTTTTATAACAATAGGTTCAACTCATATCGTTCCTTCAAGTATTTTTGGAAAGGTGTCAAGAGTATTGGTTTAAATGGAGATTCTTCTATTCCCGATGACAACATTGATTTAGAGGAGTTGAATCTAAAGTTTTCCACTAACCCAACAGAATTCCCAACTGGGCAATCTGGTGTTTCGAAAAAGGATAGAGTCAATGCTTTTTCTGTTTGTTCGGTAGATGAATATCAAGTAGGTAATGCAATATTTTCTATTAAATCCAAATCGACTGGACTTGACAACATACACCCAAACTTTTTAAAAATCCTTCTTCCTTTCATACTTCCTCACATAACCCACATTTTCAACACTATCATAATGACCTCCATTTATCCCACCTCCTGAAAAAATCTAAATTTATACCCATCCCTAAACGAGGAAAGAAAATGGAATACAGAACAGTAACTATCCTTCCTTTTTTATCTGAGGCTTTTGAAACTCTCTTAAGTAACCAGATCAAAAATTATATTGAAGATACACGTCTTCTTAACCCTCTTCAATCGGGATTTAGATCTGGATTCAGCTGCATCTCAGCCCTTTTAAAAGTTTCTGAAGTTATAAGACACGATTTAGACTATAATTATACAACTGTGATAACCCTACTTGACTTTTCCAAAGCATTCGATTGCGTTAACTCTAGCCTTCTCTGTGATAAACTAAAGACTTATTTCAATTTGTCTGACACAACCAAAAATCTTGTTTATTAGTACTTGACTAATCGCAATCAAGCCGCATCCTGTAACGGTAAAATGTCTTCGTTTCTTCCTGTCAACATAGGTGTTACTCAAGGATCTATCCTTGGCCCTTTACTGTTCTCTATGTTTATTAATGATTTGCCATCTGTTTTATCTTATTGCCAGTTTCACATCTACGCTGATGATGTACAATTGCATATAAGCTTTCCTATCGGTATGATTGAAGATGCGATAGAAGAAATAAACATTGATTTATGCTCAATATTCGATTGGTCAACTCGCAATGAACTTGTACTTAATCCAGAAAAACAAAACCTTTTCCAATATGTAAAAATAGACGCCACCTTGAAAATTGTCCACCCCTTAACTTGAATGCCTGCAAAATCGAATATGTCACTAATGCAAGAAACCTAGGTATAACTTTCAACAGTAGACCAATGTGGGACACCCATATCGATATTGTTATCTCCAAAATGTATGCTTCACTCCGAGGACTATCCGTTACTAGATCAATTCTGCCTACTCAAGTTAAATTAAAGCTGGTTAAATCACTTATTATACCAATAGTACCGTATGGGTATGAGATATTTGCAGATCCTGACTCCAACTCGCTTCGTAAGCTAAAGGTAGCATTCAATGCCATTGCTCGGTTTGTTTTCAACCTCCGAACAAACGATCACGTTTCGTCTCAGGGACGTCAACTTTTAAATTGCAACTTGGAAGCTTTTTTTAAATATCGATGTTGTTTCCTTCTCTTCAAACAAATTTTTAATTTTTTTTGACTCTAAATCATTTGTTTAATAAGCTTGATCTTCCAATCGTTTCACCTTGCTGCGCTCCCCCAGGTTTACCTGTTTGACATCAAGGAGGCAATTTTTCGTTTATGCTGTCAGACTGTGGAATAAGGTTTCATCAACTTTGTTTTAAATATTTCTCAAATTTGAACTGAGGTAACTTTTTTGTAATTAGGTAACTTTTATACAATTATTGCTTCTTCTTCTTGCGAATTTAGTTTTTTAATTTTGTTTTTAACTGATTGTTACTTAATAAATTATTAATAGTTTGCTACAGTTGTTTTAAACATAGTGTTTGCATACTTACATTATCCTAAATAAATATTGTATTATATCTATATCTATATATTGATGTACAGCTGTTTTTGTAATCAATAAATATCAAAATAAATATCAAATACCAAACAAATTCATCTATTTCTATTAAGTATTAATAGAAATTAAACTATTAATTAAACTTTTTAATAACAAATCATTTAATTTTTTGCCAAAAACTTATTAAATATTCAATTATTTTACCTACACATCTTGTTCTGACATTTTCCTGCAGAGCGGCAACAGAAATAAAATGACTGCAGGTTTGATCGCATTTCAGCTGACAGACTGTTTTTCCTTTAACAGAATTACAGACTGCAGTGTGTTTTTATGAACGCAAATCTTGCATTCCTGCTACATTTTTACATTAATGAACTTAACCATGGTTTCGAAAAAATGACGTGGACAAGTATGATTGAGTATTTTCTAATTTTAGTAAAGCTTTTGTTGTGTCACAAAACTCTAATTTCAAAGCTATACAATCAACATTTTAAAAACAATTTAAAAAATATGTAGAATTTATGGTGTTGCGTTTCGCAATTAATGTTCGGATCAATTTGCTGTCAATTCTGGCGTCCCTACTTTTTTTCAGGTTTTTAATAATATTTGAGACAAACATCTATTTGTACCAGTTTTTATTAGTTTAAGGTTCTCACTTTTTGAAAAAGTGTCAATTACATAATATTATCATTAAAAAAAAACCGTTGGTTGTTTTTATTTAGAGTCAACTAAAATAAATGTATACTATATAATGTGATGTAATACCGTATAATTAAAACAAAAACTAATAGCTTTTTTAAAAATCAAAAAATAAAAATATCTGTTTTTGACATTTTGTAAAATTTTTAGAAAAATCGAATTGCTTTTGTCTATAAGAAATAAAAACTTTCTTAAAGATCTGCTAACATTGATTTGTTTTATTATTATTATACATATGTGAATATTATTGCGTAATTTTACTAAATTGTTTTAAAAAATTATATTGCCAATTTTTATTAAACACGAAAATTCACAAACACAACAAAAAACTGATAAAAAATGGTTTTCGACTTAGAAAACAAAGAAAGTTATTGGATTCGGACTTTTAATATTCTGTTAAAGTTTTTAGAAAAATCGAAAGACGGGCACGTATGGGAGGTTATCAGTGTAGTTCGCATAAAAACCTCTTGTGTTTAGCGACGAAGCTCATTTTTGGCTCAATGGGCACGTAAATAAGCAGAATTGTCGATTTCGGAGTGAATATCAGCCAGAAGCATTGCAAGAGCTACCCATACATCCAGAAAAAGTCACAGTTTGGTGCGGTTCATGGGCTGGTGGCATAATTAGACCGTACTTCTTTAAAGATGATGCGAATCGTACACTAACTGTGAATGGTGAGCGCTACCGTGAGATGATATCTAACCTTTTTGTGCCCAAAATGCATGAGCTTGACTTGCATGACATGTGGTTTCAAGAAGATGGTGCCACATGCCACACAGCACGTGCAACAATGGACTTATTGAGAGGCGAGTTCGGTGAAAATTTTATTTCAAGTTTGGGACCGGTCGATTGGCCAACTAAATTGTCCGATTTAACGCCTTTGGACTATTTTTTGTGAGGTTATGTTAAAGCTCATATCTTTACAGACAAGCCCGCTTCAATTGCAAATTGGAAGACAACATTGAATCACTTATTCGTGAGATACCGGCTGAAATGTTGGAAAGAGTATGCCAAAATTGGACTAAGCGGATGGACCATTTGAAGCGCAGTCAAGGTCAACATTTGCATGGAATAATCTTTAAACATTAAATTATATGGACCGCACTATCGATTCAAATAAAGATTTTATGCATTTTTCTGAATTGTTTGTGATTTTATTTAAACTTTCCTATATCTTTTAAAAAATCACCCTTTAGGTTATAGATATGACATAACAAGCTATAGTAGACCTGATTTTCAACTTTTCATATTCATATTATGTGTCCCAAGAAGGAACTTATTCCATCCAAACACAAACAATTCTAGATTATCAAATAATTCTCAATCCACAAATACAAATACCTTAATGCAGAGATTAAATTTCAATCTTGATTATATAGCATTGATAAAAGTTTAAAGTGGTTTTAGAAACCATAAGAGTGAAACTACTGGTATTATTTGTCTCTCTCTGCTGCATATTTACGCACAAAGGTAATTTAACAGCTAAGAAAAAGCAAAAGATATTTTTAGTTCTCAAGAACATTCGACTCCACTGCAATAGTTCTGGTTTACCAATTCCCATCTGTTTTGTCATGCAACTTGCTTTGATACTTAAGACGAACAATACCATAACATACCAGCTACTCTATTCATTAATGTCTTAAAATGGATCTTGTTTTTCATTTTCTATGCGTCCTTAGCTCTTTTTAATTAATTTTTAAGTTTTCTTTAGAAATCGTAACAGATAAGGAGATGAAAAAAAACACTAAACTGCAGATATTCAACAACCTTAACCTTACCTTACTTAAGGTAGCTTCTATTTTCCGGTAAGTCACATCAGATCTTGCATTACCAGATTTAGCACAGCACAATTGTTTCGACACAACAACTCGACCTTGATGATCTTTGTCGCAAAGAGTGCCTAGGATCTAATTCATCATCCCAATAAGCAATATATATAAATCTAAATACCAATATATTTGCAGATATTAATTCTCAAATATGACAAAAAGGCAAGGTCAAAAAGCAAATGAAGTACCTCAATTTAACAAGGTTGAAAATATACGTAAAGAGCAACCTACGTTGGAATACAATTCTTTACGTACATATATTACTTTCGGATTAAAAGTGACTGCATTTTTAATTACGGACTTATATTTTTTTTACAGATTCATAAGGAGATAATTCATAGATTTTCTGAAGACCATTAAATTACAGTAGCAAGTGCAAGAATTTATTCTACATGATATCAGCTGAAGAGTTTATAAAACAATAGCTCCCGCGTCATTTATATAAAACTCTCCACCAAAGTTCTACTTTGCCAGAGTTTTTTTCTAGTTCCGCTTCATGCTTTACGCGGAAGCTTTAGTTTTATAAACTCTTTAGCTGATAACATGTAAAATAAAGTTTAAACAAATATTAATATTTACGATTTCCAGAGGCATGATCATTTTATAGTAATATCTGTCATTTAAGCAGACCTGTGCTTTGTTGTTTTTACCTCTGTTCTTATTTTTAAAAATGTGATCTAAAAAAATAAACTTACCCATTTTTCCATTTGGGCTATATGGATCGTAACTTCCAGTAGACATTGGTGATGCATATCCATTTGACATATTCGTGTTATAACTATGATTTTGAGAGCCGGGCGAAGGGCTCAGAGGGGGCGCCGAACCGGGTACGCTACTCGGACTAGGGGATGATATCCAATCTTCGGGTCTAAAATTAAAAACAAAACAGCATGTCATATCAATTCTACTTAGATTTTATTTATAAATTTGTACCCTTCTATTCGCACCCTTTTAGTCGGCACAAACACCAGATGGCCGTTTGTTGAATTTACACTTGTTGAAGCTGAGGCTGCGCTGCTCACTGAACTGTTATTAAGGGGGCCACTTGCACTCAAAACCACGTTGCCGTTTCCACTTACGCCTACTGTTCCCCCACTGCCTCCTACAATACTGACGACACTTATTCCGGGAGCTCCAGTGGAAACAGTTGGCAAAACCAAATCATGCAATGGTTCCGATTTGATGGCAGTTAAAATTTTCAAATCGTCACTGTTTACATTTAGTCCAATGTTTTCATTCAATACACTATTGCCACAATCACCACCATCTCCACTGTCACCACTAAGCAGGTGATGACCTCCACCGGTCTGGTGTATTATCAGATGTTGGTTATTGGCAGATGAGAGCTGTTGCGATGAATGTGGATGATGGGTTTGAATTTGTTGCTGCTGCTGTGATTGTGGCGGATGCTGGACATTAAGTCGGTACATCATGGATGACAGATTCATTTAAATCGTATTTATTTTGAATATTGACTTACTGTAAAGCCAATAGAAAGGATAGAAATCTTTTGATTTTATTTTCTTCTTCACTCCTAATACACTTTAAACCATCACATTATGTATTTCAAGAACAGCCTGCTGTTTCAAGCCTGGAAGTATAAAAATAAAAGAAAATGTATTTTTTTTTCAAACATGCAAATAGCACAGAATGAGGTCATTCATCAAGTATTAAAGACATCGATTTGGTTACGTAAATTTCTAAGTTGAACTGCTCATACCCCATATATTTTTCATCAATAGAAAGTATACATACTCGTAGATACAAGATGTGTACATTTGTATGTACATACGTGCACTAGATTTGCTAAAATAGGCCCTGTGTAGCAAATGACCCTTTCCATCACTACCCACAACCATAACCATTCGTCTTTGTGTTCCCATTTTCCACTACATTTTTGCACTTGCACTTGGGCCAATTCCAATACACATACATACATACCTACAGACATTTGTAGCATCTTCATTGAGAGTGACATTTTAAGCCCTCTCAGTGGATATACATTTAGCACCACTGACAAGATGAACAGAGTATCACAGTAGACTGCTCCGTATGTGATGGAAAGAGAAAGTGAGGTAAACTGAGTAATTTTCCCAATATGATCAATAGTCTAGTTTTGTAGGCTGAGAAACATGTGGGACAATAAAAGCTAAACTGTTTTTTTTTTTCTAATGTAAGATTTCATTAAAAATGAACCTTAACAGGTAATGTTAATCACTGTGGAAAGTAAAGGGTGATTTTTTAAACAGCTGACGCACGTTTCTTGTTTTACTTCACTGTCAAACATCTTTAGAACAACGCTTGCAAATTATTGAATTTTATAAATTGCTCTGTTAAATGGTTATGTTAAAACTCATGTCTAACAGACAAGCCCGCTTCAATTGACGCATTGGAAGACAACATTGAAGCATTTATTCCTGAGATACCGGCCTAAATGTTGGAAAGAGTATGCCAAAATTGGACTAAGCGGATGGACCATTTGAGGTGCAGTCAAGTTCAACATTGGCATGAAATAATCTTTAAACGTTTTTCTAAATCTTGTTTTTATCAAACTTTCTTACAGCTTTTGAAAAATCACCCTTTATAAGAAAAATATTTTCATCTTCATTTCAAGAAGAAAACCTTATTAAAATTGTATCTCGGTTTTTAAATAAAAAATAATTACATCTTTATTAATTTTCTGCATGCCGACGTAGCCTCATGATGTAGTGCTTAGTGGCCTGTTCACCAAATTGTAATTCGAAATCAAACTTAAATAATTACTTTAACTTGAGACTCTTTTTTTTTATTTGTATTTCATCTTTATAACAATTTAAGACTTTATGTACATTCAACCTGTATATACAAGCAAATTTTTGTTCGTATGATCTAAATAGAAATTAATTACATTTGCTTTTGTTTTCAGGTCAACGATAGTTGATAAAACTCGAGCAGTCCGTGGCCAACACAACATTTGAAAAGATCTATAAAATAATATTAGCATAGATTTGTTTACTGTTGAATTTAAGATAACAAACAGGGGACTTTAAATAACTTCTTTAGAATAAAGCCTTGGTCTAGCAAATACAGCAAATAGCCACCTTAAATAAATTATTAAGGAGTAATAAGCTTAGTGCAGTCAAATATTAGGTACGCTGCAGACCAGAAGTCGTTAAAGAACTCAGAAAGATTTAAAACTTGTCAAATGAATAAATTTAGTTATAATAAAGCTCGTGAAGAACAGAACCTTTTGACTTACAGCTCAACTACATAAGTGTCTAAGTAATTTCGGAAATGAAAGGGACCTACAGTTTTGTGCCATCTAAAATTGAAAAGCATTTGAAAAATACTTTTAATATAGCAAGAATTACACTTGCCCAGAAAAATTTTTTTAAATACAGCACCGATACTACTACTGCGGAGATAAGCATAACCAAAAGTAAGTATGAATATCTCCAGATCTTGCAAAAAAGAAGGCTATTGCATTATTATATCACAATCACTTAGGTATAATGACGTTAGCTTCACAAACTAAAGTGAAGTACTACTAAATACAGGCCTGCCATTCCACCTAAAGGGTTTTTCAATTGGCGTGGGTAGATTTTGGCGCCCGTGGCGATCATTTTGTTTGGTGACATCTATCAAATTTTTTGTTTATTATTCAGTTGCTTATGCCAAATCATCATGGCATTTACGGTAGACGTGGTGGCCCTTCACAGACGACTCTTCAACGTTTGGTGGCCAAATTTAAGACGAACGCTTCAATAAACTCAGCCAACACCCGTACGTTCAAGGAACGCAAGATCGGCCGAGGACATCACAGCAGAACCCGAGGCAGTCTATTCCTCGCCGTGCACAAGAACTAGGCGCAAGAACTTTCGCCGGGCCTACACCTGTATAAGATCCAACTAACCCAGGACCTCAAAATGCTTGACCATACACAACGCCGCCGTTAGTTCGCTGACTGGGCTTCGAACACATCCTCAAATTGAGAATGGTTGACGATAAATTATGCAATGCCTTCACATACTTCTTCCCAACAGCTTGGTTATATTTGTGGAGCAAAGCCCAGTAACATGAATGATATTCAAAGCTCTTTACAAAGAACCATAAACGAACAATTTCTAGATTTCGGCATATCTCCACTGCATGCGTGGATAACATTCTTTGAATATTTCAGTCATCTAGCATATAGTTTAGATTTTAAAAAATGGCGAACCGAAAATAGTGAGAAACCTCTTTTGGACGCCAAAAAAAACCGAATACAAGCAGACTTCGAAACCATTGGACTGATAGTTGGCAAGCCAAAACAAGGTGGTGCAAATCAAATGAAAACAATACTCCTAGTATATTTTTGCAAATCCTTCTTTATCGTCGCAGATAACTGGCGTTAAGCAATCTTTACTTGAAAGATGCGCTGTAATTTTGAAAACTTTGGCAAGTTGTTTTGCAATTAATGAGAATCCTTCCAATTATATGCGCAAGATACAGCTCGTGAATTTGTTGAAGAATATCCTTAGTACCCATTGCCATCGTCTGTACCCAAAGTCCTTATTCACGGAGGACAAATTGTGAAACATGCCATATTGCCTATAGGAAGACGTTACATTTTTTCGGTCGAACAATACTAGAAAAATATACTTTTAACGTCAGACCCTTTACTTTCTAACGAAAGAAATTATTTAAAAAAAAATCGACATTGTCTCAAGATATTTTGAATTTATTGTTTTAATATTTAAAAATAAACAAAAAATACTATACTACTAATAAAATTAAATAATATTTAAAATAAATCGCTGGTTTTGTGTTCTATCATTTAAAATTAATTTTTGAGCTTTGACCGCCCTTCCCATACAAACGAAACCACTATGCGGCGGCGTAATTGGTCCGTACTTTTTTGAAAACGACGTTAGTGAGTCGGTTACCGCAAGGGTGATGTGAATTGCAAACCAAATTCATGCGATTTTATCCCGCTAGAGTTTTTCTGGAAGTCGCAGGTCTATGCAAATAAAATACAATCGTTCAATGCCCTAAAGATGAACATAACACAGGTTATCGCTCATATTCACCCTATCTATGCGAAAGAGTCTTTGAAAATTGGACCACTCGGATCAGTCCAACCAAAAGGAGCTGAGGCGGGCATTTGAATTATGTCATATTTCACACTAAATGATCCCACGACCCGTCAACAATTTAGGGACCACCTCTCACATGAAATGAGAACAATCAGCAGCACAGAACATGACGACATCGAACACCATTGGAATGCTGTGAAAAATGTTTTCATTTCAGGTGCTGAATAGTCGGTCGAAAAAAAAAGCAAGAACACTTGTCTTTCAAAAGAATCTTGGGCAAGTATCAACGAACGCAAACAGTTAAGGGCTCGAATAACTGCTGCACGAGAGGAAGAAAGATACGAGCTGGAGTCCTCGTATTCGCATGAAAAAGAGAGAGGTTCACAACAGTGCAGTGCTGCAAACATGTGTGACAGCAGGACCGTTTACAGAATAAGCAATTAGCTGACCGGTACACACAGCTCAAAGGAACACCTGGTGAAAGAAGTGGACGGTACTGTGATAAGTTCGGTGGATGAGCAAGTCAGAAGGTGGAAAAAACACTTTTCCTCAGTTTTAAACCGAATGTTTGCAAACAAAGTGCAGCCGATACTTTCTGAAGCGCCTGAAGAAACTAATCCCGAAATCCGCACCGCACCTCCCAGTAAAGATGAGATCATGTCGCAATTAAAGCACTTAAGAAGAACAGAGCGGTAAGACTTGATGAAATTCCCACAGAGCTTTTACTAGCACCTCCAACGTCACCAAGCAAACTGCTTCATCCGCTCATAAAAGAAGCCCGGACCACCCAAAGCTTCCCCTTAAGTGGAAGAAGGGAATTATCGTCAAGCTCCCAAAAAATTAGATCTTACGAAGTTCGACAACTGGAGAGGAATTTGCGTTCTACCTGCCGTTGCCGGAATAGTATCAAAAGTCATACTGCAACGCATCAGAGAACGAGGCACCACTCGATGCCAAACACGCAGGATTCCGCGCTGTATCCTCCTGTATTAATCATATCATCCCCGGAAACACACGATGGGGCGTAGGCGTAATAAAGGCCCTATGTCCCTAAGGGGTCCCAACGGACTTAACAGGTCTGAGGACCTAAGTAATATATTTCACACTTTATGGCATACATGCGCCTTTCAAATAAAATAAAATGCACGACTGGGTCGCACGAACTTGCTCCTGTATGCTAAGAGTCTGTTTAAAAAAGTACTTATATAAGATTTAAAAATATATCTGTAAAATAAGTTTCTCTTCAAAGTTATAAATGCCATTTGATTTGTCAAAAAAACCGCACGTTCTTTGTATATGAAAACCATAGTACTCTCATGAGCAGAAACTTTGAGGGCGACCAGATACCGAGTCGTTGGTGTGGCGTTAGTATCGAAAGTGGAGAAATTCAGAGGGAGCGAGAAAAAAATATTATTTCCATTCCCATAAGCAGCCAACAGAGTAAGGGAGATAATTAATTTTCGACCCAAAAAGTCTACACAATTTCCTTCATTCTATTTGATCTAACCTTGGATATGTTTTCACATAAAGAGCTTCCATATGAAGGTTGATGAATTTGCACTATGTACTAATTTAGATAAAAGCTAGGAATGCAATTACAATTTTGTTAAAATAATGCGCTCTTTCGGGCTCATGCACAGTTAAAATATTAAAAAAAAAAACTATTTTAAGATTCGAAATTTCGACCGAAAAACAAGTTTGTCTTCAAAAATTTAAATGTCATTTTATAAATAAAAAAGCATTTGATTTTTCAAAATTTTTTTTTGAAAATCGTTAGAGCGGTTTTTTTTTTAAATTAATTTTTTATATATAAAATTTTTAAATTTTGTTCTAAAAATATTTTTGGTACGCAGTTGTTTAGAGATTATTAATATACGCTATACATTTGAATTTCATAAAAAAATGTTGACCCGTTTTTGAGATATCGAATTTTGAAAAAATAAAATTCAATATTTTTTAAAAAATCCAAACAATAAAAAATTGCACTTTTGATAATCAAATATTGTTAAAGCAATATAAGAGCTCATTCAGAAAAAAAATTATTGAAATCGGATCATAAGTTGCTGAGAAAATTAAAAAACAAAATAACGGTTCTATGAGCGGTACCTTTCCTGAGCAATACAAAAATATGGTTTTCTTATAAAAAGAAGCCAAGTTAAAAAATAAAATTTTAGAGAAAATTTAAAAAAAATCTATCGGTTTGTTTTTGAGAAAATTCGAATTTTCTGTTTTTGACCAAAAAAATTGTATGGGGGCCACTGTTAGTTTTGTTCTTAAAAAAAAATGAAAAAAACGCCTAACGCGAATCTGCTCAAAACCTTAACTTCCAAGTTTGAACTCAATCGACCCAATGGTTTAGGCTGTAGGAGCGTGGACAGACAGACAAAACCGACCGGACGGAATCGCGGGACCCACTTTTTTCGACTTCTCTACCATCGTAATATCATGTTTGATTAAAATCTCGAGTTCGAAATTTTGCACGAATGCAAAACTTGCCATATAGTTCCTATATGTCGCAAGTAAAAATAATTTTGTTAATACCTCTCACACAGCTTGTTTTATCCAATTTCAACATCTGCCCGCCCTTATTGAAAAAAACCTTTATATTCTTAGTAAGAAAAATTACAGGTCAATGAGGCTAAGCTATTTTTAATGAAATGATGAAAAAATATTTATATCTTCCTACTTTCTAAAAAGATATTAAGTAATAAATAAAAATAAAGACTCTTAATCTACGCCAACACACTTATAGAGCGGTAAGATCCATGCAAATCGAAACTACATACACTTTTCATTAAGTCTTAAATATGTAGTTAAGAAGTCGAAATGTACTAAATAATACTTTTAAATAATTATTCATAATTTGAAATTACTTCATTCAATTCGCTCTGAATTGTCAAATTGTATTATATTTGAGTCGCGGGAGTTTCGAATAAGAATACTATCTAAATATTACCAAACCATATTGAATTTTTGATTATAATAATAACCAACTTATTTATGTGAGAAATATGTTTTCATGTTAAGTTTAGATACAAAATGGTTTTTAGCTTTGTGTACTTAAGGAATATTGACATCGTGCATCGTGCGCGTCTTATTTTAATTTGATGCCTCAAAAAAGCTGCACTTATGTTTTTTTCCTCTTAAGACATTTCAATTGAAAATTAATTCTTTGTGTATTTTTTGGATACATTTTGGCGCCAGCCAAATCTGCAACTCTTACCTGAAACTTCGAACTACGTACATAGGAACACACAGACATGTCTTTTAAAACCATTTATTAAGGTTTTAAGAATTTCTAATCCTATTGGATGTAATGCATGCTGGATATAAAATTTGTTTGTTATTCATATTATTTTTTTAGCCTTGTTTTAATTTATTCTTGCCAGAGTTGTAAGTGCATACAAATCTTCGACTAAGAGATTAAACAAACGAAAACTTTGAAAAATTTAAATAAAGAATTTTCGTTTAAGTGTGCATATTTCTTAGTTAGTCCTTAAATTCTAATTTAAGACAGCTAAAACTTAGCCTTATGTTATCCCATTTAAAACAACTTTAAAGCTGAGGACAGCAAGAATTTATTTTGAAGAACCTTCTAGATATTTTCTTAAAGAAAAAAAGAACAATTCATAAGAACCAAAAAATATTATTAATTATTATTATGTGTGCATTCATAGATACATACGAGTATATGAACATACAAATAGTGAACTTATATGTACATGTTTTAAACAAAAAAACTTGTTTCTTATTTCTCAGATATTAAGTTTGAAGTTAAGACATAATGAGAAATCATAATTCCCTTCCCCTTTGTGTTTGTGTTAAATATTTCCAAAAATGACAACACCACCCAACAAAAACAAACATGAATATAAAGTATTTGGCTTGCTCCACACTAGAATGTATTGCGACCCTCAATGATAAACTAGGTCAATGCAGCAGTTTAATGCACTAAAGTGCATTGAACAACGTTTTCGTTTACCTTCTCGAAAAGCTCCAACGACATCATAAACAACAAAGTCGACGTTATGGAAGTATCTCCTTGAGCAAAAAGCTCTTACTAGTGTGAGTATAGAGGAAAAAGGACTGGTGGCCATTTTTATATATCACCCACCAACTACTGTTAATCATTACATTTTATAGCCAACTCGCATGTGCAATGGCCTCTTGCATAAAACACACACATACATAGATGTGTTTTGATCACTAATATAAATCTGAAGGCGCTTGGCTTCGTGCAACACCCTTGTGATTGTTTGCGGATTAAGTAAGAGAAAACAGCAAACATAACGAAGAAATGCATGTATGATTGTCAGTACAAAAGCCAGTCCAACAAGGAACGAGGACGTCGAACGGCTTTCTCAGCAAAGCTGCTTTTTTTCCACGTAAAAGTCTTCTTTAATCACGTTAGGGTAGCTTTCCTTGTGAAAGAAAACTAGGGATGGTGTAATCCGGAAAAACGGCCTGAAACTACCCCCAACTCGTAGTCGGTTATTGCAATGCAATGTCTTGTCAATGTAATTAAAAAAAAAAGCAAAATATACTAGTATCGTGAAACACTTCAACTACGCTTTTTTGTCATTTTTCTTTATACTGCCTAATCCCGTACAACAATACCAGAAAATAAAAGGGGTTAAGGCCTTATAGCTTTAATTAACCAAAGGGTTGGAGACCAGCTCAATGCAACTTTAGTTAAGTATGGCGTTGTGGTAATTTCGTTGGTGAACACTGTTTACGACCGGAGGCTGCGCTTTACTCGACTAACGCAGGTGATAACAATTGCAACTTCTCCTACAGAAGTCTTATTACCACTACAGTTTTACTTTTCATGAACTATTTTCGTAGTTTTACTTTGGCATTATTGCGAGCTTTGGTATTTTTTAGCCTTCTTTTTTTTTGGAAATAGGTTGGTGACTCTATTATATACACGTTTTGTATATTTTGAACCTTATTTTTTCACAAGTGTAGTTTGAATACCTATGCATGTACATGTAACTACATATACATGTATATTTTTTTAGCCTGATTTTCGTTTCAAATCTTTGGGTGGTTAAAATAGCGTATAGGAATAGAAAATAATTATGTAAACAAGAAAATAAACTTATGAGGAGTTGTTTGTAAAATATCTCCATTCCGAAAGTTCATACAAAATCTTCTTACATGTCAACAATTTACATTGTCTAAAAAATGAATAAATTGGGTGGCGCAACAGTATGTTGAGAACTAGGGCCTAGTGACTTACAACTCTCAACCATTCCTGTGTGCGAATGCTGTTGTCAGGCATGGAGGGGACCTACAGTTTCAAGCCGAATCCGAATGACTAATTATGACAAGAATTACTCTTGGAAAGTTTGTCAATTCCTAGCAATAGGCAGTACCCGTGGAAAAAACTTAGATGGCATAGGCACGGATTGAACCCAAGACCTCTGGCATGACAGTCCAACACATTTTTTTTTTTTTTTTTTTTTTAAATTCATTTTTATTTATTCCATCTTAAACCTATCTTAAAGCTAGACAAAAATTCATAAAACTAGCCTAATTATCCATAACTTACAACTAACTTAATGGTCCCATACGGACACTCTAAGCTAAACTATAACACTAATGACTAATGCCTTTCGGCCTTAAGATCTATTTTACTTCAATTTAAATTTTATTTGTTTTGTTTTTATTAGAAAATTTTGAAAAAAACTAATATCAATAACCTTTTTTTATTTATTTTTACTTACAATCTACTTAAAATAAGGTCCTTAAATAAAACTTAAAAACTAACTTAATCTACCTATTCTACCTATAAACTACTTAAAACTAGAACAACCACAGCAGCAAATCTAACTATCTAACATTTTTGTTTTTCATATTTTGTTGTCTATTTTTTTTATTATTTTTTTTAATCCATGTTTTTTTTTTTTTTTAATGTTCTTTTTTTAATTTTTTTTTTTTTTTTTTGTATTTTTTGTATTTTTTTTTCTATTTCTTTTCGTGCCACCATGCCTATTCTACTTAAAACTAAACCCTAATACTATTAAACAAGTATGTAAGCCGGCCAAGGCTTAAAACCCCATCCCGACTACCCACTATCAAGTGCCGATTGAAGCCACCAAAACTGGTTCTCCTGCTTCACCCTATCAGTCCAACACATTAACCATCATGCCACGGGTTCTACTATTGACATTGTTTGCATGATAAAACCTCAAGCGAAATAACTACAACATTTCGGTCGCCTCAGCTCAATAATTTAAAAATACATTCAAATTATCAATTAGTATTTATGCTAGAAATTTACATATAAATTTAAATACTTTTTACCAAAATACGAATTATATTTTTTTTATTTAAAAAAAAAAGGAAAGCTCAGATTTTCGCAATTAATATAATTATTAAACCAACTTTGCAATTACAAAAAATGTAAAATGAAAATTGTCTTCAAAATCTGGTCATACTACATTATCTTTAACTTATTGTTACTTACAATAAGAGTTTTTTTTATTTGGTTAACAACATCACCTTCTACGATACAAATACGTCACATCTATTGGACTACATTTTTCCAATGACTTAATTAAAAGTAAGCCTTATCGAAAAGTAGCTTTTAATTTACCTTTGTATCACCGAAATCAAGCAAAACTAAGCGCGGTTAGTAGAACTATGGATTACATTATTAAAAACCTACCTTGAGCTGTTGTAAGAGGCCAGTTATATGTAGCTGTCATTGAAATCAATCCGGGACGTTTTTGTAAATGAATATTTTACTGTGTTTCCTCTAGATTATAAATACAATTTATAAACTGAATGATTGAGAATCACACAAAGATTTTTTTGGAATATAAAAAGTTGAATTGCACAGTTATTTTTCGCTAAACATTTATTTTTCTATTTTCCTGAACAGCTAGTACTTGACTGTTTAAAAGTGTAGAGAATCGTTCCACTAAAGCACTTTTCACATGAGCACAGCCAACTAACAACGAATGAACGAATATTCGTCGATTTTGACATTTCTTTCACATGAGAGTTTTTAATTCGTTGCGAATGAAGCCACAGCCGAACACCATTCGCCACCGAAACCAAAACATGGATGATATTTTAGGTTAAGTACGCGAGATTATTTTATTCGTTGCGAGTGTGGATAATGTGGAACGCGAATAAAGTTTGACAGTTCGTATCAACTATAATTTTTTTCGCAACGAATAAATTTGTTTTTTTAAATTTATTAATATATTATATTGAAAAGTAAAAGTATCTATCGTAAATCAAATAGAAACTATATTCCTATCGTTTTGTTAAGAATTTGTGTGGAAATATGTCTTCAAACGTATATAAACTCACACTTTTTAATTCATTCGTCGTTCGTTGGTCGCGCTCATGTCAATACTATTTAATTTGTGTTCCAATTTCACACAATTCCAATGACAGATTTCTGTCACTAAAATTTTGTCGATGGATTCAATCAGGGCTAAGGTGATAATAGACTATAATATTTTTTATAGTCGAATTGACTTTAATTTTCATTGAGTTGACAATCGAATTGAATTGCTTACTTAATTCAATTCGATTGAACACTTTCAGATTCAAATTGTCAAAATTCATTGTTGCCATGGTGAAATTTTAAATTGATTCCTATGAAACATCTAAATAAATGTATCAAATTGGCTGTGTTTGAATAATATTCTCACTTTTCTCAGGAATGTGTTTTTTGAACGAAAAATACCTAACTAAGAAAATCATCCAGTCGTTTGTGTAAGGCGTCTAGTAGCTCTATTCGGAATAAACATACTTGTTTGAAAACGACTATAACATTTTTGTTGTGACAGCTTTTTGTATCAATTTGACTATCACCTTACAAAGATCAAATTCGTTAATTTTGATTGTCAATTATCAATAATCAGCTTAGCCGATTCCACCCCAGGTTTTTTTTTTAATGACAGAAATTTTGAATGATTCTAAGGTGCAGTGTCTCTACTCCTTACATTTAAATTTGGCGTAGTATGAAATGAAATGTAGTATCAGATCCTATACCGTTTCCATATATTGTAACAGTATAAAGTCATTCCGATTACAACTTGTTTGATACTTATATTAAAAACAAGTTCTTATCATTTTGTTTTTGTCGTTTTTGTAGGTTTTCGTCTTTTGTTAACAAAGTTGTCAGTTGAATTTTTCTAAGAAATAATAAAATGACCAACAATATTTTGCATATGATGAAATAGTTTGATTTCAAAATCTAGCGTAAGAATATAAAATAACTCATGTTATGTCTTCCAAGCTTTGTCAAACAATATAACAGACCCAGACAACATTTGATTTAATTGTAAAAATATACAGACCTAAATACATACTTTTTTGAATTTGTATTTTAAAACAGTAACATAACAACATATACAAAACAAACGAAAAGCTAAAAGGACTGGGATGAAAAAGTAACATTCTCATTTTGCCAAATCAAAGGTGAACATTTTGTAATAAAGGCATTCATGCCAAAAATACATATTACAGACAAACATCAGTCCAAGGCAAAATGTACACGATTAGAGGGTGGTACTGCCATTGTTGCAATGGTAATGGTTTGATGCACTAAATCTAGATTACAGACGACGGCGTATAGTCTTGTTTACTTCCAACGAAATTGAATAGGTCAGGTCACGTCAGCAGTATATAAGGGGTATAGATGAAGAGAGCGATAGAGACAAGAGAAATGATATGAGAGTATGGAGAGAGAGATTTTGATTGAGTATTTACAAGACCTATTTGTCTGTCTGATAAAGTTGTAGCTGCTGGATGGGTCTACTGTAGTTATAAAGTAGGTAAACTGAATGTTGACGAGTCTTTCGTAAATCTTGAACTATAGACTACATTATGCCCAATATTGGTCTTGTCGAAAACTAGCGAACTTTAAAAGTATTTGTTATGTGCACGGGCGCGAAAAAAATGATGAGTAATTCTCGAAGAAGAAAGGAGAATTTTTAGAAAGAAGGGATGAAAAAATGCCAAGTGTCGTTACCCCCTTCTTTCGTTCAAAAAAATATCCTTTCTATTTCATGAATCAATTTTCTTTTTACGCTCATGTATGCCAGTGCTATGAAAGTTTATTTTTAATTTTAATGTGATGGTTGCTGTTAGGAAACACATTATGTTAAGGTTAATATAGATATGTTTATAGGTAAGGTACGTAACACATAGGTTTATTTTTTTGCAATTTACTTGGGAATACGTTTTTTGCTAATCAGATGTAGTCTCCACCTTAAGATGGACATTCACCTGTTTGAATTTGACAGGTCTGATTTGTTTGTCATTCGAGGGTATTTGGATTTCCAAACGTTGAATAAATTTTTCAGAGTTTTGATATAACTTTATATTTTATATATATTAATATACACCCGTTGAAATCCTGGCTATAAAAGAAGTCCTATCGTGGCTTAGAGAAAACGTTATATCAACTAATGATATACGCATCTTCTCGGATAGCCGAGCTACGTTAAAGTCCTTAGAATCTGTCTCCACTAGGTTAGGTTAGGCTAGGTTAGATCGTTTAGATCGTTAAAGGTAATTCTTGCGTTTTCGAGCTAGAAGAGGGCATGTGCAGAGAAGATGAAGAACCGTTTCTTCCTCTTCCTCGTCCATACAGCTTCTGCAAAAGTCATTTGAGAATACGCCTAGTCTCGTGGCGTGTTTTCCTATTAGACAGTGTCGGGTTATGACACCTATTATCGAGCTTATATGCGATCTGCTTAGAGAGAGCAAGCACCTTGAACGTTTTAAATCCAGTGTTGGCCAGATGTTTTTTGTGGCTTGACACGTGGTGATGTTGGTCCACCTGGTGCCTGCCCTCCTCACAGCGTCTTGCATTAGTAGCAGTTTACAAGTAGCGATTGGTATGCCAGTACTTTCCAAACGTGGTAGGATGGGTTGTACTGTACCGTTCCTGGCGAGTTCATCTGCCTTACAGTTACCTGGAATGTCTCTATGGCCCGGCACCCAGCCAAGGTGAATATTAAACTGTTGCGCCATCTCCATTAGAGATGATCGACCGTTATGGACTGTTATAGAGTTTGTAGAGACTGAGTCCAGAGATTTGATAGCGGCTTGGCTGTCGGAGAAAATACGGATATCAGATGTTGATATCACGTTTTCTTTGAGCCAAGACAAGACTTCCTTAATCGCCAAAAGTTCCGCCTGGAACACGCTACAATGATTGGGAAGGCGGAATGAGAGACTTAATTTCAGTCGTTCAGAGTACACACCACCACCAACCCCTTCTTTGGTCTTTGAGCCATCTGTGTAAAAGTGGATTGACTCATCCTCCAAGAATGTCCTATCCTCCCAAAAAGATCTGGTAGGTATAGAAATCTGGAAATTCCTGTCGAATTGTAGTTGGGGGATGGTGTAGTCTGTGTGCTTTGGAATTGATTCTAAGTACCTTAGAATTACGGAGTGGCCAATGTTGTTGTTAGTCCACTGCGACGAAGCATTGAGGCGAATAGCAGAGCTTGCAGCTATTTGTTTACTAAATATGTCAAGAGGTGTAAGGTAGAGCAAGGTGTCCAGTGCCGCAGACGGGGTCGTGCGAAGCGATCCGCTTATACATAGGCAGGCTGAACGTTGGACTTTATTTAACTGTTTATACCTTTCTCTAAAGCAGTCCACCATACTGCTACACCGTACCTACGTTAAAATCGGTCTGATTACCGATGTGTATAGCCAATGCGTGATTCTGGGTTGTAAACCCCATTTATTACCAATAGTTTTTTTGCAAGAAAAGAGAGCTACAGTAGCTTTTTTGACTCTTTCCTGTACGTTGCGTTTCCAATTTAGTTTTTTGTCTAAGACAAGACCTAGGTATGTGGCCTCGTCTGAGAATTTTAATTGGATTCCTTTAATGTAAGGAGGGTTGACAAATGGAATTTTGTATCTCCTCGAAAATAAGACCAGATCGGTTTTGTGTGGGTTAACACCCAGTCCACACCGATCAGCCCAGAGTATTAGTCTGTCCAAGGCATTTTGTAAGAGTTCTTTTAGGATATTAAGATGCTTTCCTGAAACTGCTATAGCAACGTCGTCCGCATAGGCTATCACTCTGAAACCCTCCGCATCCAGACTAGTTAGGATTTCATTCACCACTAGGTTCCAGAAGAGAGGGGATAGAACACCACCACTAACTCACTAACAGCCCTAAATTGTCGTTCATCTCTTACGGAGATGGCTACACAGTTCAAAATTCACCTTTTCTGTGTGCCGGGTCATAGAGACATTTCAGGAAATTGCAAAGCTGACGAACTTGCAAAAAGCGGATCAACCTTACCTCTGCTGGCTCACAATGCTAGCATATGTATCCCCTTAGCTACATGTAAACTCATGCTAAAGCAAAATACCATAGAGAAAACAAACTTCAGGTGGAATAACACTACCACCTGTATAGCGACAAAATTAATTTGGACTAATCTTAGTGCCAGGCGCTCAAAACAATTAATCTCTCTGAGCAGATTCAACATTAGCTACATTATAGGTGTCCTGACTGGGCACTGCTTAATAGGAAGGCATGCTATTCGACTTGGAGCCCCTGCAAATGATTTTTGTAGGAGTTGCATGGACGAGGAGGAGGAGGAGACAATCTCTTAGCTTCTGTGCACATGTCCTGCCTTATCACAAAGACGTAGAATCTACCTTGGAGATTACTACTTTAACGATACCAGCGATCTAAAAAAATCTGACATTATTTGTCTCCTACGCTTCATTCGGAGCTCCAATTGGTTCGACGAGTTAAGCTGATCAACATTCCATTTATCAACATTGTACCTCTTTTAATCTCTTCTTCAGTTGTTCGACAACCGGGTTACGGTTTTATCCCCCGACGTTATCTGTATACCGGCTGCCCTACGAAAATGTAGATTGTGGCTCAAAACACAAGTACGAAAATTTGGCCATCCTTAGTGACTTCCAACCCCTTGAAAATTAAAATAAAATGCAAATCAAGATATATCACCTTCTACGGCAAAGGAAAGAATTTTTAGGATTTTTCAAAAGGTGAATCAACAAAGTTTATTGGAACTTTGTTCTATATATTTTGTACTTTAAAGTTCTTAGCAATAAACAATCACGTTTTCATTGGACGTTCACATCATAGGTAAATGGGAATCTGTATATAGAACGAAGAACTTGGAGGTACAGCAAGGCCAGCAAAAGGGCCTTTCACTTGGGTATGTAACCCTCACAATCACAAGTACCTTTTTTTAAAAACATTAATGTTAAAAACGGGAGAAGAACTCTACCATGAGACAGATATTTGCTATTATATGCTTACTGGACAAAATGTATTCGTCACACTTGGGTTGGTTTTCCGTTACATTACTATCTTTAATGTATAGATTTCAAACAATTTGCCAGTGAACCCATTAAATTTCAACGAGTTTCAATTTAACCACTGCTACAATTAATTATATAACTTATATAAATATTTTAAGATCCTATTACTTTTCACGACGGACTTAGTACTCACAATCTTTGTATGCATCAGGACTTTCCTGTTTGTTTTATAAATTTATATTTTTGGTGCTAAAAATCGTTGAATTTTTTTTTAAGTATTGCAGATAGACCAAACTAACAATCCTTTAAAAATGGTATTGTGTAGAACATGAATTACTTAAGGAGCGATGTTGTTTAGATTTTTAAATGTTAATAATTTTTGGGTATGATACCAAAAAATAAAACCAAAAACTTTAAACATATGTACAAGAGAAATGCATGTACACATTTAATTTTAAAAACACTAGGTGTGATGTAAATAAGTGTTTCGAGATTCGTATAAGATAGCCCGATTGCGAAATTATAAGAAGACCAGTTTTATCGAGAGTGCCACCTACGAACTTTTTTTTCTAATATCGACAACGAAACAATAAAAGTCGACAAACTACAGTGTGCGAACAGTGGTGCCAGGGCCGGATTTAGAGGAGGGCAACCGGGGCCTCCACAAACGGGAGGCTCCCACAATAGAGATTTCGAAAAAATTTTGTTTCAAATTCCAACTAGTAAATATGATAAGAAGCACTTCCAATTACTAACCATCTGGACGGAGTACTCCAATCGCTTAATGGCTGAGTGGGGTGGTCCTTGCCCGCAACCTCAGAGGTTGAGTGTTCGATTCCGTATCTCGAAATTTGTTTTTCTTATATATATATGTACATATAAACTAATTGCTGTGTATATAATTTGACTTTTGATTTCGTGCAGAGGTTTTATATGTTTTTCAGTACAGAGCGGTACCGAATTCTGATTGAGAAATTATCGGAGAAGAAAAGCGGGCAGTTTTTAGTCTTGAAAAAGCTCAGCGACATTTGTTGGTCTTGTCGAGCTGAAGCTACGAAAAGCTTAAGTCAACGGCTATTCGGAAATCGAAAAAGTTTTAACCAGCATATCTTCCAATAAAGGCAAAAAGACATCGTGAGGAATGAACCAACGCACCTTCTACAGAAGATGAGTGGTCTCGAAACCGCTTTGTTTGCAACATTTTGGAACAATATCTTGGAGCGATTCAACGCTAAAAACAAGATGTTAGAAGATCCGAAAATGATTATTGAATCAGCAATGCGTGCACTAGAATCATTGAAATCATTCATGGAATCCAAACAAAATGATTTTGATATATTTTTATAAATACGAGGAAGCAGCCTATGAAGCTGTACGTTCGAGATTTGGATTCCTAAATCACATCGAGAAGATGGATGCTGAAATTTGGACTCTGCAACCGATTGTATTCCTATGATTTGGAGCCAAACTTAATAAGCGTTACCTTGCATCATGTACTATGTCTAATAATACCTTGATTTCAAACCTAGGTTCACAATGATCTTCTAATATACTTATTTATCTATTATTTTTATTTAATTTACCTGTCTATTTGTGTAATTATTTACTTTTATTTATTTAAATACATATTTTTTGTTTGCCTATTTATTTATTTTATTATTTATTTATTTATTGATATATTTATTTAACATTATTATATTTTGTCTATTCTTTTCTGTTCTATTGTTATTATTTTTGTTTATATTTACTTAGTTATTTTCTTTATTTATTTATCTTCTTATTTATTTATTTATTTATGTATCTTCTTATTCATTTATATATTTATTGATGTATTTATTTTAGATATTTTAATTATTATCTTCTTGTTGTATTACTCAAAGCTTGGTTCTTTCATTCTATTTTTTTATTGTTTTATATGAAGGTTTTTATGTATAGCTTTTCCTTCAATATTATTTATTTCTGTTTTTTGTTAATTGATGTAATAGTTATAATATTGACAGGATTAAGGTAAATTGTGGACAGTGTCTCTGTAAATTGTGCAATTTACTTTAAGAAAAAATATTATAACATTGATGCTACAATAAAGATAAAAGATAAAGAAGAGCCTCGTCTTGGTAATGAGTTGGTTCAATTTGTGTCTTTAATTGACTCATACAAAAAGGAAAAGGACTATGGAACAGATCATTCGCCGGAACTATTTTACTACCAAATTCTCGAAACTCAAAATTTCAGAGCTACATTTCCAAACCTCGAAATTGCATTGAGAATGTATTTGGTTTTGATGGTAACAAATTGCACTGGGGAGTGCTCATTTTCAAAAATGAAAATTATGAAAAATATGCTTTGAACCACGATGGGACACAACCGTCTATCGAAGCTTTCTCTCCTGAGCATTGAAAGCGATTTACTCCAGGAACTTGATTTCAAAGAAATCATCAACAATTTTTCAGCGAAAAAAGCGCAAAAGGTTCCGTTCGTTAACCCTAAAATTTAATTTTAGATGATTGTTTTTTCCGTTTATATATATGTATGTGTTTGTTCCAATACTAAAGGAATCTACTTGGTTTCACAATAAATTATTTTTTAAAAAACTCGAGTGAAAAAAATGGGTTACTTTATTTAAAAAAAAAAAATTAGGGCGAGGGGGGGCTCCGCTTCCTTACTGTCCCGAGGCCTCTGGACCTCTAAATGCGGCCCACTGCTGCACATGGAAGTTTCAATTGCATACCTTTTAAATGCAAGTGATCTGTTCGGGGTAGTGACTGAAGAAGAGGCCATGCCAGTTGTTGATGAAGCAATTCCTAATACCAAGGTAGCCTTGAAAGCTTGGCAGCAAAAAGATAGGAGAGCCCAGAAAACAATTTCGACAACAATAGGACAATGTGTTCTAGTTCATATTATGCATAGCTCGTTTTCGAATCAAATGTGGTTTAAGCTCTGTTCCAAATATGAACACAAATCAAATACAGGCATTAATATGCTACAGCAGCGATTTCATTGTTTTCAAAAAGACAAAAATGATGATATTGCAACTCATATAAAAAAAAACTAGGGAGCTTAACTCAACAGCTAAGAGAAGCCGGTAAATTGGTTACTGATTTAATGTTAGTGACCAAAGTTTTGATGACTTACTCGACGAATTTGCACATTTTTTTTAGTGCATGGAAGTCCAGTGACACAGAGCACCAGACTATAGATAATTTTCGATCGAGACTCATTATGGAAGAATCTCGTTTTTTTGCAGGTGATGTTCAAAGTTTAAGATCCCATGTTGCTTTTTACATGAAAAACGGGAAAAATGCAGATAACAATAGGAATCATAGGTCTCAGAAGCAAAAAGGTAAATGTTTTGCATGCAAGCAATATGGCAATTGGAAGAATAATTGTCTAAAGCGCAAAAACAATACAAAGCAGCTTAGTTTTGCCAATCCTGAGAGTACCAAGAGTAATGCAAGTAATTGTGACCATTTGTTTGCAAGTCAATCAACATTGGAGATGATTTGATAGTGTACCAATTCGGTCTTGGATTTGGGAGCGAGTGAACATATAGGATGTTTTCGCAGAGAATGGTTCAGTTCTTATGAAGAATTGATAACAGTAGGAAATGGGACACATATAAAAGCACATGACAGAGATGAAATAAATATAGAAGCATTCGATTACCAAAAGTGGATTAAAAAACGCCTTACAAAAGTATTTTTTCTTCCGGTCATAAGGGTACATTTTTTTTCTTCGGGAATTGCGCTAGACAAAAATTACTCGTTAATATCTGACAGCAAATAATGCTATAGATTTTTAAAAGATGGCGAAGCAGTCGCGATTGGAATCAGATGCCGTCGTATATAAAAAGCTATTTAAAATATTCAATGAAAGTGCCGTGGCCAATTGTGTGTCAAAAACGAATCATTTGAGAAGAGAGGTGCATTCTCAACATGCTATAAGTTTTATTGATAGTCCAAATTTTGTTTGAAAAGCATGTGCTTGAACCGTTCTCCATTTCCCGGAAGTCTGTCTAGAGCAACAGAAATAGGTGTTTTCGTGTGTACGGATTTCTGTGAACCCATGCAAATAAAGTCACTGGGAGGATCAAGGTATTTTTCATTACTTAAAGATGATTATTCAAGCTATAGAAAAGTTTATTTTGTCAAAGAAAAAAGTGAGGTTAAATCTTTGATTGAAAAGTATCTTAATAATCTTAATTCAATGAAAATATGAAGGTACTTAGATCAGACAACGGATTAGTGTTCTTAAAAAAACAAGTTAAAGATCCTTTGGCAAAGGATATGTAACATAATTTAATAAAGTTCAGCTTTCTCGTGACATTGTGTTCAAAGACAGTTGGAAATCTTGGGTTGAACAGGGAGAATGCAGGGGAGCCTAATGAACCACTTGGTGTTGCTGATGAGCTGAAAGAAGGTGAGATGAACCACAAAGAAGGAATCGAAGATGATCGATTTAGTTCGGCAGATGAAGGGGAACCAAATCCAATTTAGATAAAGGAAGGGCTTTTTTCTAAAAACAATGAAGGCGGAACTGCATTAACAGGAATTCAAAGAGCAGGAATCGAAACATAAAGTTAAAAAATACAAACAAAAAAAACACTGGAACTGCACAGTCTAATATTAAATCTAGCATTTGCACGCAGCAATAAAAATTGGGAACCAAGTGCTTATCGAAGTCTATTTTGTGATATTAATGAAGGGTATGGTTTTATGGCTGGGATGTTAGAGCTACAGGCTATAGGATGTAAGTGGATATATAAAGTGAATCTTTCTGCACAAAATAATATCGAGCGATACAAAGCTGGGCTAGTTATCAAAGGTTATTGTCAAAAAAAAGGAATTCACTTTTTGGAAATATTTAGGCTGATTATAGCTATAGCGTCTACATGCGTTTGTTATTATACGAATTCGATGTCAAAACCGCGTTCTTGAATGGAACTTTAGAAGAGGAAATTCATATTAAACACCTACTGGTTTATGATGACAGATCAGAGAAGAGTGTGCAAGCTGAACAAAACATTATACAGTCTCAAACAAGCTTCAAGAAATTGGAACCTGACGATGTCTAAACTTCTCAACCATTATAACTTTGAATGGTGATCGGCTGATCTATGTTTGTTCGTGCTTGTAATGAGAGTAGAATCAGCGCGCTATATAAAGATTATGGGCTACTGGCAGCAAATGACATGAGGGAAGTTGATGACTTGGTTACCTACTTGAAGAAACATCTTGAGCACAAGATAAGTGAGGCAAGGCAAGCTACCATTTTGGTTTGGAACTAAAGCGAAAATCTAAAGGAGAAGTCCAGGTTTTCCAGTCTGGCTATATACAACTACTTTTGAGTCGTTTTAACAGGGCAGATTCAAAAGAAGTGTCCATACCATGTAAAGCCTACAACAAATCCCCACTTCTCTATGAAACTTCTGTGTGTGTATAAAGTTTTCCTTTCCGAAAAGCGGTTGGCTGCCTGATGTATCTGGACCGGATATTTCGTATGTTCCACATTATATCAAAACCGTGAAACGAGTCTTTCGTTACTTTAAGGTTACACAAAATATAGGTATATTTTTCAAAAAACAGTAATTTTAATCTCTTGTATTACAGTGACTACGATTATGCTGACGATGTTGACACTCAACGATCAACTAGCGGATACGTCTTTTTACTGGGAGAGTCACCAATTTCTTGAGTACCTCGAAGACAACGTTGTACAGCGTTATCGTCCACTGAAGCCAAGTATTTGGCACCGTTAGAAGCCGGTAAAAAACTGATGTGGTTGAAAATTCTACTCAAAGATCTACTACATCATAATACTGTGAGGGCAAAGCTACAGCCACTCGTAGACAACCAAGGAGCTTTGAATTTATTTAAAAATCCTAAACACCATTCGAGGACCAAGCACATAAATATCCGTGTGCACTTTATAGGAGAAAAGTATTTGTTTGAGATTTCCTATATTCCAACTAATAATCAGTTAGCTGATATGTTCACTAAACATTTATGTAAGGAAAAGTTTGAATATTTTAAAGTCAAAATTAAAGTAATTTAATATCCTGTTTTAAATAAGTAATTGTAAATAATGGGGGGGGGGATTGAATTAACTTCTATTACATTAACACTCTCTGACCACATTCATTACTAAACACACAGAACTGCATGCTTTTATATATTGTTAAAGTTTTAACCTTAACTCTTTATGAAATAAATACTTTAACTTTTTTTTCTATCTTGAAAGTCATAAATTGACTGATTGAGCAATGTGGATCCAAGGTGGGGGTCGTAGGGGTCATGACCCCCTGGGAGATTATTTTGTTTTAATTTTAGTAGGAATTCCCTTGAATTAAAAACTTATCGTATTGCGTTAATGGACATTTTGTAAGCCTCCTTTAGTGAACATTAAAGAAAATTTTTAAAACGGTGCTCAAAAACTAATCAATATGTTAAGTGTGTGACCTCCTCTGATTAAAAGTCCGGATCTGGATTCTGTACAAAATTGAACCACATAAATATTCAGTCTCATAATGAAATCACTTTAAATATCAAAAATCTTATAAGAACGTAATTAAGAATTTTGCATAAAACTATAAAACAGATGGCAGGCTTTTAAAACGGGTTAAGTTAGTACCAATTGCCTGACTTTTTTATATTGTACCTATACCAATCTTAATTCGTATTTAACACATGACGTATAACGTCATTTCTTGCCCTAACACCCTTATTTTCAAAAAAAAATCCTCAAACAATTCTTACTAAATCCTGACTTATTTTATGTAAAAATTAGTTTTAAAATTAAAATAAAGAACAAATGTGAAAGCTTACTTTTTACTTGAGTCTAAGAAAACTTAACATGATTTTAATTCCTAACTCATATAATAATAGATATATTTCTATAATATTGAAAGTTCATAGAAATACCGACGCACTAAAGTTCAACACAGAAATGTCAGAATATCACACACACAAACAAGGTTAACAATCCATACATCATTTGAAGGCATATTCTCCAAACTTTGCGTTACAAGACGGTTATTGATTGAAATGTTGTATTTTATTTTAATGAATAGATTGGCAATGCACTTCAAGAATATTTTTTTTAAATCACCAACAACACTTCCTTTAACAAGTTAGTACAATTTGCCTTAATGTTAGATAAATTGTTATAACTTTTATCAAGACAACGGTACAAATTATTTTAGAATGATGCTAATCAAGATTCATCAGATTTTTAATAGGTTCCTACCTACCTATTAGATTAAGTTTAACTTTAGCCCGTGATTCTATCGAGAATCCATAAATTGCCTTTAGATCGCGAAAAAGAAAACACCAAAAATATGACGCACCTATATGTATGTATATACACAATACACATGCTTGTATTATATATTATGTGTGTGAATACATATAAAATTGACTGGGTCAAGTTGAATTCGGGTGTTGGTTTGTTTTTCAAAGTTATTTGTTGGCTTTCTGTTTGCATCATTTAGGTATACCCTATCCGTCGCGTCGTCGTCGTCGACAACGTTTTATACTCATCGATACGAGTAGATGGAGATTCAATCGTCTCTGCTATAAGCTAAAAATACTCGACTCATGTGCTGTATTACCTACTCCTTCTTCTCAATTTCGTCTACATCTTTCGCAACCTCCCACATCCCCCACCGATCAGTTGAAAGACCTAAAAATGGTCAGTCGGTCTATTCGTTCGCCTTAAAACGAAAAAGTGGTTAGATAGGTTAATTCTTTAAACCCAAACAGATATTTTATAAAAATAAATAAGTTGAAGGAGTTGGTATATTAATGCAGGTGAAAAAGGAAATTTATGTATTTCTATGGGCAAGTAATAAAAATACACTACACAGTAATAATAGTTAACATTACTTTTACTTGCATTTGAAAAATCTGCATGCACCAGTTACAATTGCGACTAGGTATAAAAATGTATACACAATAGCACGAGGAATATAAACTCACTTTTCACTGAACATCACACTACACTGCATCCACAAACACATTTAAATTGAACCGAGCTTATATATTTTTCTAGCTGGGATTGTGTTAGTGTGTTTGTTATGTACAGGTATATACCTCTATTATATCTTCAACTATGCAAGTACACTTTATTTTTCTTGTGTTGGATTGGAGTGGAGCTTGGAATGGAATTCTGTTTCTGTTTTCTGACTAGTGATATGCTATTTTACTTTACTCTCGCTTGCGATCGTCAGTTTTCTTTTTTTTTACTTTTTCACTTGCAGTCCTAAATGCACTTAACATTATCAAAATGACTGGAAGAGAAAAGATTTATGTGATTGTGGTAGTGATAAGGGGAATAACAAGTATGCATATAGGTAGGTATATGCTCCACTGCACGACACTGACCTGTGTCATAATAAAAAAAAAGTTTTTACATTATAGCACCGTACTCATTTACTATTTTTGTTTTTAAGAGAAAAGAAATAATTAATGAATAATTTTATTTTTGTTTAAACTATAATTTGTCAGAAGTGCACTGCACTGCACCTACTACAATTATAACAAAAGTGGTAGATGTAGGTACCTTAAGCAGTCGAAAAGTTTTTTTCTTCAAACAAAACCGAATACATTTGTTTCTAACGCACAACACTACTTTCATAGGTTTTTTAAGATTCTTTTAATTTTGTAGTTTGTTGAAAACTGAAATTTTTCCAAAGTGGGACGCAGATTTGCTTTAATGCAGCAGAACGCATACTCATGCAAGATAAATACGCAAAACGCACGCAATTGATTTTAAACACACAACAAGGGAAATGTGATTATTTTGTGCTGTCTTCCTTGCGATGGTTATTTTTTTAATAATATTTATGATTATTTTTTTGTTTTATTCATGATAGACAACCGGACTATCAAAATGCACTCACAAAAAACTGGGAATTCTGTCTGCTCCTCGTGCGCCCCACTGAACGCGACCGATAATAACCAAGGGAAAAAAGTCGGATTTATTCTTTGAATTTAAACGAGAAAAGAAAACAGACACGGAGTAGGCGAGAGAGAGCCAGTCTTTGCCCCATAATCATCTAAAGCTTAGTATTGAGAGAGAGATGTAAATTTTGCAACAACAAGCAAATATATATCTGAGAAATAACAAATCCATCTGTATTCTATACAAACTTTGCAGCATAAGCCAATGCGGTTTCGTCGACAACGACAACGACAACGTCGCGTCGGTCACAAGAACTGAGTAACAAAGAAAAAAAGATAGATTAAAAATCCATTCCCGAGCTAGACAGCTCAGAGCTCTTCTCTTTTGTGGTTTCTACACATAAATTCGTATTCGCGGCGCGGCGAATGCATCTGGATCCGAACTCGAAACGACAGAAACAGAAGTATGTATATAGGAGAGCGGGAATAACTAAAAATATTTTTGTATTTAAATTTATTTTATTATTCTCTTTCTCAAAATGTTTTTCTATTTTATTTGTATAATTTTTTTTAAGATAGGTAGGTATTTATATTTAAGTGTAAATTTTGCAAGTTTGACCGGTTTAAATTCTGTCGGGGATGCATTTAAAATGTAAATTCATCAGTTGCAACTGATATTTTTAAATTTAAATGACATTTTAATATGTATTTACAAGTAAAATGTGTAATAAAAGGTTTTATTCTTTAAGACAACGGGCGCGAACTTATTTACTCGTTCGACCAATTCGCAAGTGGTACTGAAAAGCTTTTTCTCTGGGATTGTACTCTTCGGTGCATTCTCCAATGTTTTGTCTACATGTCATGGCATATGACAGAAGTAAGCAGCAGAATACGGTAGAAACACCGCTTTTTGGTCTCTGTATGCGCAGCGACAGGCAAGCCTGAGATGCAAAGAATTAAAGTTTGTGGACGTCGGAAGGTCCCATCTACAGACAAATAATTAAAAAAAATATATATACATGTAGGTAGGTACTTAAAAGTACGTATTTAAAAGGAATAGAATATACAGAGAATGTACATATGTATATTAAAATGCCATTTTAAGCTTTTATTTCAATTTCTTCAATAAAATGTTTAACGACTTTTTATATAGGTATATGAATGTAACTTACACCTACTACCTACACCCATACAAAATTCTAATGCTTGGCTCACTGATATTCGTTTTTGGTTACCATTAAGTTTGAGGGGAAGTTTCAGCATTTTATGCACCGTATCGTCCTTCTGTTTCTTTTCCAGTTTTTAGGGCGCATCATCAAAAGGTCAATAAGAGGAAGAATAAAACGCTTAAAAAGCTTTAGAAGAAATGTTTTTTTTTTTTATCATAGCGGAGAGCAAAGCACCATATGAAATCAATTGCAGTCATGCAGGGTGCAGAGATGAATAGACTTTCTGCTTGCAATGAATATCCTTAGGTGTCTATCTTAGAGAAAAGCTTTATTATTTAGAAAATAGAGCGAAATTTGCCTACAAATGTATGTATGCATGCCGCCCATGAAAGTATATAGGAACGTATGTAGGTAGGTTAGTACCAATAAGCCATTTCTTTTTGTAAATGCAGACAGAATTCTTAGATGTAGGTAGTGAATCTAATATTTCAGAATAGGTATGTACCTACCTACTATATATAGAACATGAAATCGAAAGTATGTTTGAAATAACTTTTTTAATAATACATAAAGTAAAATCTAATTTTTTTTACAGTAGAAAGATATCACAGAATTAACTCAATTAACATATACAAAATTAATTTTTGTTTTAAGAGCTTAAAACAATGCACTAAAATTCGAAACGAATGTCTCCACAATTTGTGGAGCTAAGGGAATAAGCATCTTTTTCGGGTGTAAGGAACATCTTCGATCTGTAGAAAATGTATGGATAGAGTTAACAAAAATTGAAAGCAGGTGTTTTTCGAAATTTCACTAAAACAACCGTTACTCGAAAACAGTTGATTTATATCAATATGTATACATAAATATAGGGGACAGTAACATAACTCAGGCGACAAAGTTTAATAGCAGATTTGTATAGAACAGTTAAAAACAAGCATTTTTTACTATGGGAGAGGGGTCTATCGCCCATAGGCGCTAGGGGCAACTAAAAAAAATATGTACATACGTTAATTAAATTAAGCAATACAGTTCCAATAATTTATTTAAACAAATATAACAGAAAATGTTTCTTTCCTATCTTTTGATTATAAAACTTTATAATGTTATTTTACAAGCTCACTTTAAGAAAAAAGTTATTCTGGAAAATATGGAAAACAAAATTGTATGTAAACTAATATGCAGATTGTACTATAAAATCGTGGGGCACGAGTACGATAACTTGGGCACTAAGATTTCATAACGGAATTTTGTAGAGGGGTCAGAAATAAGCTGTGGGATGGGGTCTAACTCAGTCCTTCTAGGAGGTAGGGGCGCTTTTAGAAAAAAAAATGATTGAATGAAAAGCACAACACTTACAATAAAGTACTATGCTGCATTCGAAAACAATTAAATGAATGCAAATTTCTCAAAAACCATTGACATGAGTAATTTAATTTATTTATTTATTTTTATTTTTAAAATATCAATTTATAATAAAAAAAATAAAATTTATGGCTTTTAATTGCAGTGTAGTAATTTATTATAAGTGTAGCCATTGTTATTTAATATTTTTTTTTTATTAAATTCATTTTTTCTTAAAGTGCCTCTACCTCCTAAACGGGAGGAGATAGCCCCCACCCCTTCCATAGTAAAAAAAAAGTCCTTGTTTTTGACGCACTCTTCCCAATCGTAGGCCAGAGTTGATTTGTATCTAAACATAGTGCACATATTTTAAAGCTCGGTTTAATTTTAATAGAATTAAAGACCAAAATCATCTTGATCTGGTGTTCATAAAGAATGTTACACCTAGTTGTTTTATAAACTGGATTTCCCGAAATCCTGAGAATTTTTTTGTGAAAGTTTTGAACAAAATCGAAAATATGTTGGCTTTTTCGTTTCTTTATGGAATATTCCTTATGTTTTTTGTGAAAAGTTATATTTTACCATTTTAATGCTACTAGATTTAATATAATGGTGTATCGTTCCAGACAGCAGCGGAGGAACTCCCGAGATGGAATCAACGGTGGGGTCTACAGTTCCAGTAAGGTTGAACTACTTAGTGAATACCTATAATAGTGTTTCGTTGTAGGCTAGTAAGCTTAGCAGTTCGGGTTTTCAGACCCAAGGCAAAACAGGAAGATGCTGACAGAAGGTACAACGTCGGACGGCTACAATCGCAAGAGATTGCAAAATTCTTCTCCGACCGAGTTACAAGTAACCTCTCTCGAAGTTCTATGCCACCAACACAATGTATCGAAAACCAGTGGCAACATTGCCAAGATGCAATCAGAGAAGCCGCTTCTAACGTGCTGCGTTTCATGAGCTCATGAGCTCTATGAGCAGAAGAGGCGAGAGGAACACCGACTTCTCAGAAGGAAAAAGAGAGAGCATGAGAAGCGTGCGGTCGAAGATCTTGAGAGGTTTAAAAGCAGGAAGTTCGAAAGATTTATAAACAGGTGAAACGAAATTCACAAGTACATAAACCTAGAGCCGACGACAGCTGCAAAGACGAAAGTGGAAACATCATAGTGGAACCGCAGTCAATGCTGGAGATATGGAAGGATCACTTCTGCAGACTGTATAACGACCATGTAGAATTCACGCTGCTCTATAAAGGTTGGAAACAACTTAACAGAACCTTTCGATGTTAAAGGTGTTGCGCTGCCATGCAATTTTTTTAACATCTTACTTGAATGTCAAAATGTTCTTTACTTTTTACACTACAGAATTTCAGAAAGTAGTAAGCTTATATCAAGCGTCAAACTACGATCAGAGGCTCATCATAACTGCATGTGTTAGTTGTTAATAAAAAATAATACAATTATAGCCTAACACACGCACAAAATACAAAACAAAATTAACATTTAACTATTACAGAACAAAAAATAAAATGAGAACGTTTACGATAGTGGAGAACTTTTTCTTAACAATGATTTTAATCCCACCTTATTTAAACTTAAATCTATCGATGAACGGTTTAAGTTATATAAAATGTTCATTCGACTTAGAGCTTCATTCTTTTTATAGTTAGTTCTATGGAAGTCAATATGCATACAATCAAATGTACAATTTTCATAGGGAGGCAGATCATAAGGATCATCCCAAGGGAGACCTTTAAGTGCAAAGCCAATGAAATTATGTTGAATTGATTCAATACGTTTTCTATGAATTTCGTAATAGGGAGTCCATCCATAGAAAGAGTTACATAGGGATCATTTAACTTCTTTTCCCGGCCAAGCATAGAACTTGCCTTTTTAACAATAAAATTAATGTGATTTGTAAACTCTAAGTTGGAACAGATATGTACACTTAAATCTTTAAATGTGGAGACACCACAGAGTTTTTACTGTGGTATATACAGCAGTCAATTACGTTACTGATTAGTTTCTTAGTAAAAGTTATTGTCTGGCATTTTTAAGGGGTGGGTGAAAGGCTATTTTTCCCGCACCAAAATGTGAAACTATCAATAGTAAGAAATTCCCAACAAAACGATTCGCAGTAGCCAGATTTTTGTATTTAAAAATTGGTACAACTGAAAGAAGATCTGTCAAAATAATAATAAAAAACTTTAAAAACGGGGTTTGTTCGTAGACTACTACATTAACATGTGGTGTTGAACCGAGCATGAAGCTCGCCTCAATTCTTTATATAACTGAATCGAGTTGAGATTTATCTATTCTAAGCTGAGATAAACCTTTTTTGGAAACATAGCAAAACATAAATCTCTTTTCCATTGTTTTTTCTTGCAAAATAAGCTCAGTTAGTCCCTTTTCACTAACAAAACTAAATAATATCAACAGTAATAGATTCGTTTTTTCCGCAATGGGAAATACACATGATTCCAAATGCAGAACTACTCAACGAACACAGCCATCGAGATACAAATGCAATATCAATCGTACCAGCATTTGAGAACGAAATCACAAAAGATCCATTCGAGGGTAGTGTAAAAGAATACGATCATGGGTGGACTTTATTATTTTGAAAATCTTCATATTGTCAGCAAAAATGACAAGTTCAATTGAGCGTAGACATGACGATACATAGACAGGATGAACAGAAAAGCGCCAAGATGGCTTCCCTGGGGAACACCAGATTGAGCAACAAAAGGTTCAGAATGACAATTTCTAAATTTTACCTCATATGATCTGTTTCCAAGGTATGACTTAATCCAAGCTAATAAAAATGATGGAAAACCAAGAGCCTTAAGTTTAAATAAAATAGTTACGTGGATAAGTTGGTCAAAAGCTTTGGAAAAGTCAGTGTATGCACAGTCAACTTCAAAACCTTGTTCTTAAGCGTTTGAACATATGTTTGAGAATGTGAGGAGATAAGTAACGGTTGATCTTTTTTTCACAAAACCATGTTGCTGTTCGCTAATGATATTTTTACTAAAAAATGCTACACTTTCACAAACAACTTGTTCAAATATTTTAGGAGTGCAAGAAAGCTTTGCAATGGGCCTGTAGTTGCTTATATCCGACTTGTTACCTTTCTTGAAAATTGGTGTTAGAAATGACTTCTTCCATATACTAGGAAATTTGCCTGTTTTTAGAGAAAGTTTGAATAAGAACGTAAGGGGTTCAACTAAAGCATTACTACACTTTTTTATTACTATCGGGGGAATACCATCGGGACCGGCTGAGCAGTCATCATTCAACGCAGATAAAAGATCAAGGACCGTATTCTGTAGCACAGGTATGTGACTACAGCTAGTTTTCGAAAAGGAGTGAAGATTATGAAAATATACTTCATCAACTTCTCGAGGGCTATGGGAAGTTAATCATGCTTATTTTGAGATTCGAACGAAACGTTCATTCGAGTGACTAGATCTATTTATTCGAATGAATTTTGTTTGGAGATCAGCTGTTCTAAATGATTTGACATTTTGCTTTGATTTAGTGGACCAACCTGACTTCTTTTGCAGACTATTTAATTTTTGCTAAAAATGTTTTTAAAATTAATCCTACATATTCCAAAAGCATAGAGTGAAAAAATGTTTTGCTGAAAGCCGGGATGAGTCAATTATTTTGAAATGCATTAACGAAAATATGAATTTATTTATTTTTGGAACCGTAATGTAAGTTTATTGACATGAAAAAGAATAAAATAAACTATAGAACATTTGTCTAGTGGTTAGGTTAGGTTATAGTGGCTGTCCAAGATGGAAACGGACACACTTAGACCAGTTTAATGGCCCGTTGTGATACCACATGAATCTTTAGGCTCCCTCCTTAGCTCAATGGAACCAGTTTGAGTCTCTTACGAAACTTGAGAGGCTGATTATGCTGATATGATTTAGATCGTTAAAGAAGAATTCTCCTAAGTAATTCTTGCGTTTTCGAGCCAGAGCAGGGCATGTACAGAGAAGATAAAGAACTGTTTTCTCCTCTTCCTCGTCGAAACAGCTTTTGCAAAAGTCATTTGAGAATACGCCTAGTCTCGTGGCGTGCTTTCCTATTAGACAGTATTCGGTTATGACACCTATTATCGATGTGATCTGCTTAGAGATAGCAAGCACATTGAACGTTTTAAATCCAGTGTTAGCCAGATGTTCTTTGTGACTTGACACGTGATGTTGTTCCACCTGGTGCCTGCGCTCCTCACAGCGTCCTGCATTATCAACAGTTTACAAGTAGCGATTGGTATGCCAGTACTTTCCAAACGTGGTAGGATGGGCTGTACTGTACCGTTCCTGGCGAGTTCATCTGCCTTACAGTAACCTGGAATGTCTCTATGGCCCGGCACCCAGCCAAGGTGAATATTAAACTGTTGCGCCATCTCCATTAGAGATGATCGACAGTTATGGACTGTTATAGAGTTTGTAGAGACTGAGTCCAGAGATTTGATAGCGGCTTGACTATCTGAGAAAATAAGCCAGAACAAGACCTATTTAATAGCCAAAAGTTCCGCCTGGAGCACTCTACAATGATTGGGAAGGCGGAATGAGAGACTTAATTTCAGTCGTTCAGAGTACACGCCTACACCAACATCTTTCAGGAATGTCCTATCCTCCCAAAAAGATCTGGGAGGTATAGAAATCTGGAAATTTCTGTCGAATTGCAGTTGGGGAATGGTGTAGTCTGTGTGCTTTGAAATTGATTCTAAATACCTCAAATTTACGGAGTTGCCAATTTTATTGAATAGCACGAGCTTGCAGCTATTTGTTTGCTAAAAATGTCAAGAGGGAGAGTAAGGTGTCCAGTGCCGCAGATGGGGTCGTGAGAAGCGATCCACTTATATATAGGCAATCTGAACGTTGGACTTTATTTAATTTATCCCGGTTTATATCTTTTTATAAAGCAGTCCACCATACTGCCCTACCGTTAATTAAAATCTATCTGATTACCGATATATATAGCCAATGCGTGATTCTGGGGTGTAAGCCCCATTTATTACCGATAGCTTTTTTGCAAGAAAAGATAGCTACAGTAATTTTTTTGACTCTTTCCTATACGTTGCGTTTCCAATTCATAGCATAGGCTATGACTCTGAAACCCTTAGCATCCAGACTTGTTAGGATTTCATTCACCACTAGGTTCCAGAGGAGAGGGGATAAAACACATAACCTTGCGGTGTCCCTCTACTAAAGAATTGTCTGCCAGAAGAGTTGCCCAGTTTTGAGTTGTTTCCACCGATTTACCTTTACAGTAGGCATGTTGAGACGAAGACAGAAGTCTTGTATCAATACTTGCCCTTAAATGGCTATCAATCAATCTTTCCAATTTTTTAAGAAGGAATGATGATAGAATTATTGGTCGCAGATCTTTAGTGAAATACTAGAGTTGGATTTGACTATTCGAGTCATTAATTATTCATCTGGAATCATCAAAATGACGTTTGCGTATTAATGGTTCCACTATTTATTTAACACACATCTGGTCACACCTGTGAATTTTCAAAAAACAAAAGAAAACCAATTTGAATTTGTTTCAACAAAAGTTATATTTTAGCAGCAAAATGGCAATTGTTTTATTTATGAGCAGTGAAAATGGTGAGGAACAGATTAACAGAAGAAGGATAAGGGATGCATCAAAGCCATTCGAGCTGGCTATTGAGATTCACGGCAGCATCTGTCTAAAACCGGACAGCATCTACACAGTTTACAGAAAACCCTTTGCTACCTCCGCATTCTCCTCCATCAACCATATCAGGACTTCTTTTTGCTCCCTACTATGCCCTTTAAAAAATAACACAAAAAAACTAATTTCGTTTAATTATCGTATACAAATTGTTAAACGAGTACATGTTATTTACCAGAGAATATCTGAACGACACAAAAATGACATCCTTAAAAAGTCAAAGTTTACTTAGTTTTTTTTTTTAATGAATTTTCGATTGAAACAGCAAACTTTCGAATCGATCGAATCTCAAAATTAAATCTTCTCGAATTCGAATAACTTTCGATCGAAAACGAATCTCAACGTGAGGGTGAATGACAATTATTTAAATAGTGAATTTTTCTTTTTGAATGATTATCGTAATAAATTGGAGCCTTACAATTTCTTCCATAAATATGTTATAAATGAAAAGAAGACAGCAGGTGCATTTCTGATATAATTATTTTTTTTTGTCAAAGTTAAAACTTTGGACATTAGTCCAAATTAAGCATCGATCCATTTTACCATTTCTCGATGTATCATTTGGATTATAGGTCAACCATGTGACAGAAATCTTTAAATGACATGTCGGCTATATAATCTCATTTTCATTTGTATGCTCGTTAGAAGTTACAAACAAGCTTTTTTCTATTGCAAGCCGAACGCAAACCGATGCTCTTGCTTAAGCTTTTTTTCCCTTTCCCCATCGACCATTGTCGATGAGAAATTATCAACATCATTATTGAACTAGAAAAGGCAACGCTTTCATTAGAAGTTGTTAGTGTTTTTGTTTCCAATAATAGGTGCTGGCTGTTAAGCTGGTGCAACGGTGGGTGAGGTTGGTGAAGCTTTTTTGCGATGCTAATAAATTCGATGCGATGAACCGAACCGACCAACTACGTCGACGTCGTCGTGCCTCGCGTCGCCATCGGTCGGCGCTTTGTGTATGCAATTCGAGCACAGACGTTTTTATTGTTAAACTTGCTTTTCACGACGACGGCGACGGGTGGTCGGTTTAGACGTTGGGAGAAAGAGTCAAGGGAAGCTGGTGGGGTTGCCGTTCGGCCCGGTTGATTTTTGAATTGGTGTGTACACAATGACGATGGTCGTATGTACCCACTTCGGTATGGCAGGCGGATGCGCACACTCACTCACTCACACACAACACATATTGTACACATATCTGCCTGTGTGCGCGCATGTAAAATGAATATTATTCATTTTCTAAGGTTCAGTCTTGGAGTTGAAGGTCAGTCGGTGTTTTATGTCATTCAACTTGCTTTAGACTGCCAGTGCGACCAGGAGAATAGGCTAGGGTGTACTATCAGCCAAGGGGTGGGGGAGTAGAGCATGGTGGCGTATTAAACAAAACGATCAAGAACACGGTGTGATGTGCCATCGTTTGCCTGTTTGTGTCTGAGTGTGACTTGTGTATATGTGATAATATCTTCGATTTAATAAGGGAAGCAAGCATTTATAAGGGGAGAGGAACTTTCGGTTTATTTTGTTTTGACGGAAACTTTTGTTGTATGTACAATTGCACATAGGTAGGTACCTAGTTATTGGTGTTATTTGCAAACATTTTGTGTGTCGTGAGGCTGCTTTTTAACTCGCTTCAGTGCGCTGAGTAAGTAGGTAGGCACCTATATCAAAATAATGTAGGTATTTTGTTCGTAGAGGTACCTACCTATAAATTGTTCTTACAATGTTCTTTTCAAGGGCGTAGGTACCTATCTATCAATTTGATTTTGTTGAATTATTGTATACATATGTGGTTTACTGTGCTAATTCAGACAATATTTTTTCCCAATCACTTAATGTATTACTTTTAAGTAGAGATTTGATAATCAGAGTTCTTCCTTGAAGCTGGTAGGTTAATCATTAACCCTTAGCGGCTACACCTGATACAGGCCACATAGCGTTCACACGGGGTAACTTATTACCCACGATGAAAAACCCGATTGAAAAAGATGTCTGGATATTTTAAGGCTTTTAACTGATTTGATCATGTCAGTTGGAGAACGCTTTCTCATGGTTTCATTTGGTAAATTTAAATTCGAGGTTATAAAAAACAGAAAGCATATTTGTCAATGAATCTAACGCTCAAAGCGCAGCTATGCATTTTTTTGCTTGCCATGTAGCGAAATAAATTATAAAATTTGCCTGCCAATATCAGATGCCATTTGTTGTATTGATTTAAAAAGTTTAAGATTTCCAATTTCACTTTTTAAAGCCTGGGGTAACGTGTGTCCACTAAGGGTTAATACATATATGTACCTATTTTTTACAATTATTCTAAATGATAAGAATTTAAAGTAAATTATTTATTTATGTCAGGTCCATTTTTCGATTTGGTATAATTTGGTAGATCAGAACTTGAAAGTTTCGTTAGGTGAAAAATAAGAAACTTTAAAGGCAAAGATAGTTACCTGCAGTAAACTCTGCTTATATTTTGTTTTAATTAAATAATTATACAAAATGGTCTTGATTTAATATCACCCATATAAAAAGATGTGGCCAGAAACCTACTAGAACTTGAAGCGATAAACTAATTCTGCTCTCATTTGTTATTGATTTTTTAATAGAATGCCTCATAATTTTCCGGTTTTAATGATCCTCGCCGCCAATCTAGACGATGATGATTTTTATTCCGGCCATATGAGCTTACTTACTTTAGTTTGCATTACAGCGCATTGCCTCAAGTAATAACTTTCACCAGCTTACTCAATCTCTAGCTTGCTGCATCCAGTTTCCAATACCAAGTTGACGTGCGTCAGCCTCAACTTGATCACTCCACTCGGAGATGCGGCATGTCTATGCTTCTTGTTCCCTCAGGTCATATGAGCTATCAAGTTAAATTTAAGTAGAGTACCCCAATATAGAATTATAGAAGACCAAAAAGGCTAAATCTATAAAATTTTGCTAAGTTTTAAAGAGTGTTTATTATAAGTACATAATTCATTTGCGACGAAACACCAATATACTAATTTTTGATGGATTCAAAGCTGTAAGGCAATTTCGAGTTTTAAATTCAAAAGTCCAAATTAGTGTATTGTCTACTACTTGTATGAACATAATTAACGAATTTTGTATTTAAAAACCTTCAACATTAGAAAAATAAATACATACATATTTATAAATTAAAAAGAAACTTTGGAGTTACCCCAAATTCTATAGTGTGCCAAAGTAGGGGGGAAGAGTGCATACATAATTGTTTACACTCACTGCAAAATAAGTCGGTCTTATCTTTTAAAATAATTTGGCTTTATTTTACTTTGTCAAAAAGCAATATGACCATAACCCAACTGCCTTACTTCATTTTCGTCAGACGCAATAAGTCCAATTTTTAAAGTTAGTCTTATTTTACTTGGTTTGGCGGCACCGATTTTTGTTTCGCTGGGTACTACTTTTTTGTAGTTAGCATTTCGCTGTACTTTAAGATTTAAAAATGTACCTGCAAAAAAGTTTGTTTTCAAAAATTTAAACGACATTTGATTTCCCAAAAAAAAAACTTATTTTTCCAAAATTGTTTGAGCTTTTTTCAAATTAAATTTGTATTTATAAAATGTTTAAGTTTTAGTTTAAATATATTTTTGGTATGCAGTTATTTAGGCACTAGGTATTAATATACAAAAGCTTTAAATTTCAATTTCGTAAAAAAATAATGACCCATTTTCAAGATATTAAATTGCGCAAAATAATATTTTTTTTTAAATCGAAAATAAAAACAAGGACATTTTTCAGACTGTATAAGAGCTTGTGCAAAAAAAAAATTATTGAAATTGGTTAATCAGTTCTTAAGAACACTTAATATTTAAATAACTGTTATATGGGGGTACCTTTCTGGAGCAATACAAAAAAAGCCCAGTTAAGAAAAAAAAACTTTTTGCGAAAATTAAAGAAAATCCCATAGGTATTTTTTTTGAAACTTCTATTGGCCAAAATACTTCAATTAAAAAAATAAAATCCACGACTAGGTCACACGAACTTGCTCCTGTATGCAAAGAGTCTGTTTAAAGTACCTATTTACGATTTAAAAATAAACCTGTTAAATAAGTTTCTGTTCAAAGATATTAATGCCATTTGATTTGTCAAGACACATCCAAAGTTCATCCTAGGACAACTCATCCCGGAAATGAATACTTAACGAAAACAATTGTTTAGATATCCAACTAGTTCGTTCAAAGCTTTTTCCTTTGGATAGCTTTATTTTAGTTTATTATTAAAAGAAAGAGGATGGAAAGTAAATTATCTGAATATAAGAAAGAGCAAGAACATGTATGTTTAAATTGTAAAGCGATCGCCTATTGGTTGTGTAGTTGAAACGAATACAAAATAGTTCATTGGCGTGCTCAGCCATGTTTATGATGACAATGTAGGAATGTTATTAGTAGGTAGAAGGTACTTACTACAATCCAATCACATTCCTTCTTTCCTACAAGTATTCAGCGCAAACATGGAGTTTAAGCATTTATTCTTTTATTTAGGAGAAGGCAAGTTATATGCATATTAATATTTTTGGTATGCAGTTGTTAAGTGATTGTAAATATAAGCTCTACATATAAAATAAATAAATTGCGTGGCGCGACAGTCCGTTGAGAACCAAGGCCTAGTGACTTACAACTCTCAACCATTCCTGTGTGCGAGTAATGTTGTCAGGAATGGAGGGGACCTACAGTTTATATGCCGACTCCGAACGGCTAATTTTGAGAAAGCACTTTTTCATGACAATAGTTACTCTTGGAGAATTTGTCAATTCCTCGCAAGAGGCAGTACCCGTGAAAAGACTTTAGATGGCATAGGCAGGGATCGAACCCAAGACCTCTAGTATGACAGTCCAATGCACTAACCATCATGCCACGGGTACCACAAGCTCTACATTTAACTTTCGTAAAAAAATGTTGACCAGTTTTTGAGATATAGAATTTTGAAAAAAAATTCAATATTTTTTTTAAAAATCCAAACAATAAAAAATTGCACTTTTGATAATCAAATATTGTTAAGGTAATATAAGAGCTTATTCAAAAAAAATTATTAAAATCAGTTCAAAAGTTGATAAGAAAATTAAAAAACAAAATAACGGTTCTACGAGCGGTACCTTTTCTGAGCAATACAAAAATGTTTTTCATACTTAAAAAAGCCAAGTTAGAAAATAAAATTTAGAGAAAATTAAAAAAAAACTTTATCGGTTTCTTTTTGAGAAAATTCGAATTTTCGTTTTTTGTATAGGGGCTACTGTTAGTTTTGATCTTAACAAAAAAACGAAAAAAAAACTCGAAGTTCTGTCAAAATTCGGCAAGTTGCGAAAAAAATGACACATATCTTCAAATTGCGAATGTTCGAAAAGTGTTGGAAGATCGAATATCGAAACCATTGGAACAGTGCTGTCAACCCACAAAAAATAATAATAATGTGTGCATTTACTGGAAAATTCAATAAGTTATTGAAATTTAATATTTTTTTTTCAAAAATTTAAAGGCCATTTGATTTCTCAGAAAAACTCTTATTTTTCAACAGTTTTATTTGAAAATCGTTAGAGCGTTTTTTTTGTTCAATTAGTCTTGCAAACATACAATTTTACAATTTTAGTTTAAAAATATTTTTGATGTGCAGTTATGTAAAGTTCATTAATATACGTTTTAAATTTAAATTTCGTAAACACCTGATAACCTATTTTCAAGATATCGAAAAATTAAAAAATGAAAAATATTATTGAGAAAGAAATTGTGGAGAAAAAGATATTATGAAAACGGTTGATAAGTTTTTTGAGTAAACTTAAAAACAAAATAACGAGTCTATAGGGCGTTTCCTTCTGGAGCAATACAAAAATATTATTTTATATTAAAAAAAAGCTTATTAAAAATGTTTTTGAGAAAATTTGAATTTTTGACCAAAAATTTTGTAACGGGACTACTGTTTTTCTAGTTAACCGAAATGCTTTAAGCTGTAGGGGCCAGGACAGACTGACAGAGGAAATACTTTTTTCGACTTCTCTAAAATCGTAATGTCATGTTTGATTTAAATCTCGTGTAAGATTTTTTAGAAATGCAAAACTTGCCATATAGTTCCTATATAGTAAGCTACACACGGAGAAATTTACAGTAAAGGACAAATATACACTGCGGAGGTGATTTATTCGATCGACAGAAAATCCTTTATATTAACTTGAATCGAATATTTCATATATTTCAGCAAAATTTTACAATCTATTCCTCCTCAATTCTCCAATCATGCATGTATTGTATACCTTTCAAGTGACATTGTCCTTGCCCTTATTTGATTGCCAAAGTAAAAAATAATGTTTTGAGCAGCCAAAAGTTATTTTAGATTCGAGGTGAAGGACCCCTTTATCATCAACCACTGTCTGGCCTACATATACGTGCGGTTGATTCTCGATACGTACGAAATTCCATTTCTTTTACTGGAAGACTGCTGTTCGGGCGTGGAAACTCAGAACGAGAGTAACTGGAGGTTTGTTTGAGTCTCGAATACCTATATGACATACTTTAAGAATTTAGTAGGCCTCTGCTCTGATGTTTCGCCTCAACGACAACAAACCACTTCATTAACCAGTGAGAGCAAGTGTATTGCGATTGTCATTTTCTTTCGTATCCTTTTCTCTCTCAAAAGCCTTCTCAACCAATGCAATGTCTTCTTTTCGTCTCAAATGGCGGGGGAGGATTTGCTAAAATGTTGCCTTACTTATATTCCAAAACATACACACACAACTTAGCCATACACGTGTAATTATTTCGATGCGACGCGGCGGTACAGTGAAATGAATGAACCGTCACGTGCGTCATTGCTGTTTTTGTGTTGTAGTTGTAGTGGTAGTGGGAATGGTAGGTAGTTGTTGATTTTTTGACGCTCTCTCGGAGATGATAATGGATTTTCGTTTCGTTAAAACGAAAAACTGATGGTAACGGGGAGTGCGGATACAAGTCTGGAACTGGGCACGTGGAAGGTGGGATGTGGGCAAAGAAAATTTGGGTTGAGGAAGGTCTGTCTGGTTATATTGATTTTTTCGCTTCAGTATCTTAGTATATAACTAAGTGTTAGAAAAAAATACATGTCTAGAATGTATATACCTACTTAGAAACGTATTCTTAAGTTTCAATATAAATTGTTTTTTTTTTTTGTTTTTGAATAAAGTCCAAATGAGTGAAGTATCTTTTTCGTCTTATATAAACAAGTGTAATAGAGAATGGTAAATTTTTGTATCAGATTTAAATTGTTTACAAATATTTAAGGATATGGTAAGCCGGCATGAGTACGTTTTGGTAGTAGGAGCTTAATACAAGCATTTTTTTTAGTTTGTGTGTAAGAATACGGATGAAAGAAAACCCAATAAAATTATACAATTTTGTTTCTAAATACATAATTAGATACTTGGCCTAAAGAACAGTAGTCGCATCTGTAGAAACAATCACGACAAAACATAGGCATTGAAAAATGTTCTCTTGTTCTACGAATCACAGTAAAGGCGAATAAGTTGATACAAAATTAAAGATCTTGAAAACCAGAACAAGCTTATGAAAGAAAACAATTGTTGACCATCATCAATATATAGTAGGTACATTTATCTTATAGAAAATATTGCCTTGAAGAGAAATATAAGGACGACATGGGATTTTAATGAATGTAATTTTGTAAAAAAGTATACTTATGTTTATAGAAAGTATAAGTCTGCAACTAAAGAAAATCATTATTTCTAATTACTCCTTATTTAATTAAAAACTGACTGTCTGGGACGAGGAATGCAATGCCTCCTCGTGGTGAATTCTGGGTTTAAAGAAGCATTATATATTTTTTTATTCAATTATCTCAAAAACTAGAAAACTTAGAAACATAGTGCATGAGTGTTTGATAAATAATTGGTTAGAGCAGCTAGCTACATCAACTACTTCTTTATTGTTATTTATATACATATTTATTTTTTTTCATAAATTTCATACAACAGTGGTGGTCCAGTATAACGAACGATATAATGTCAATTCGTTTTACCGAAATCCGTTATATCGAAACATTTTGGTGGTGATATTTTTTTTTAAACTGCAATGGCTTGGCTTTTAAAATGTTACCATTAATAGGAACATGACTCTCACGTTGGGCAATAAACCATTTGTACAATGCGGTTTCCATTTTAGAATATTCACCATTCTTTAATGATCGTCGATGAAAATTTGCATTTCTCAGATTTTTGAGAACCTTGCTCTCTTTTTGCTTGATAGTGCAAATGCTAGACTTTGGAATTCCAAACTTCTTCGAAATATCCAAAAGTAAAACTCCTCTTTTATATTCGTCAATGATTTCAAATTTTGCTTCCATTGAAAGACGTTTGCGCGACGACATCTTGCAGAACTTTCTTATTCAGCATCAGATATGAAACTGAGAAACCATGTTAAATATACCAGACGCCAAAAAACGTAAAACAACAAAAATGGGACTACAAATCCGTTACAGTTTTATGCATAGCGAACAGAGCAACTGTTTACATACACGAAGACGAATACGTAGGACATAACCAAGCATGCTAAATTGTGTAATGGGAAATTGCGTATGTATCTTCCAATATTATCCTAAACAGACATGTTATTTTTGTACTTTCTGAAATGCTTTATTTTGTTCGTTATATAGAATACCTAATGGGCTTGAAAAATTGTTTTAGTAATATCGATCATTCGTTATATCGGCATTCGTTATACTGGACAACTACTGTATATAAAATCATATTTTGTTTGTAAAATATTTGAGGTGACGATTATTTTTTTTTTCGGTTTTTTTGATTTATAAAAAAAGGCCTTTTGCATCTTTCTGCATTATTATTGGTACTGGTTCTTGAGATATAGACGAGGGAAACAGCTTTCAGAACGTACGGATGTACGAACATATGTACGTACACACACGCAGGCTCTAAGGATCTTGTAACGTCGAGAAATGTCAAAATTTTCGATTCGACAAATCGGACCGATTATGGGAAGTTAAAAAAATATTACAAAAAGTTGGTAAAAATATCTTTTCAAAAATTTAAGATATTGGCTTCAAACTTATTTCATCTTATACAAAATATTAGTTAGATAGATTTTTTATTTTCGTATTTGAATTACATTTGATAGGCTATCGCACAGTTTACATATACAGAGATTAGATATAAGATAGATACATTACATCTTTCTACTGAATCAGTATTTATATTATTAAAATTAAGAATTGTATGATGATATAAATATTTGAAGGAAAGTACAAAAAAAACCTTCAATATGAAAAAAAAGAGTTAACATAGTTTTTTAAATTATACATATTTGTCTGAAATAAATGGGTTAGTATCAAAATTCATAAATAATATATAAATATACTTATGTTTATATTTTAGTATGAGTAAGTGACTTTATAATTGTAAATGTATTAATAAATAAATAAACAATTTGATTATTAAGTAATAAATTAAATAAATAAATAAAATAAATAAATAAATAAATTAGTTATTTAATAAATAATTTAGTAAATACAAAACAAACAGTCAAACTAATAGTAATTTAACTGTTACTGCACAAAGAAATTGATGAATAAATAAACAAAGTTATAAATAAATAAATATACATAATAAATTTATTAATTGATTGTAATACATTAAAAACAAGTAGATAAATAATTGTGTAACTAACATAGAGGTAAATAAATAATAAATAAACATTTAATCAATTAAGTAAATTATAAAGCACAAATTAATATCACAATGTGTTTAAGTAAATAAATAAATAACATAATTTAAATATCTAGAAGAAACGAAACATAACAATAAGTAAAATTACAAGTTTTAACAGAAAATTATATTAGTTGGCAGAAAAATGGTTAGGATATAAGTTGGTTAATCAATGGATTATCCAAAAAATCACATTTTAATTCAAACGAATTATTCAGAAATTTTATTGCAATACCAACTTTTTTTAATGTTTTTTCAATATGTTCTCTGTAGATAAGTTTTTGGTCTAAGCAAACCCCTAGATACCTTACGCTCGTTTGTCAGTTTATGTTAACACCGTTAACATTCATCTGGTTTTGTTTTCAATATTCAGTAACATTTTGAAGAAAATCGAAATGACAAAAAATAAAAACCTAAAAACACATCACTAAGACTTGGTAAAATTTCATTTTCGACTCAAATATATATGGTAAAAATTAGTGTTCGATTCTCGATATCTCGAGTTCAAAATATAAGAAATACAAACTTTCAAGAAATGTTAAGTTCTAAAATTGGTAAAAATCTGGGTAGCAAAACAGATTTTGAAATCAAAGTAAGTTCTTTTTTTGAAAACTTACAACTTTTTTAACAAAACACTAAATACTACAAAAACTGATAAGAATTGGTTTTCGATTCAAGTATTACGGGAACAAAAAAAGATATTGATTTCAAATAATTTATTTTACACAAAATTGTATGAAATTTGTATGAATATTTTGTTAAAGTTGTAAGCAAGACAAATCGACAGAAGGGATTGTAAGTTATCCGTGTGGGTCGCATTTGCGCCTCTTTTTTTCAGTTTCAGTACAAAAGAAAATAATATAAAATAAAATACAATTAAAGAATAAATAAAAACTATTCATCGATAAGATATTATTTGACTTGAAAACAAGGGAATAATTGAAATCAATATAGAATTAGAAGAAGAGAAAAAGATAAAGTTAAGAAGAGATGTTAATTTAAGTTAGTTGCTTTGATTAAAACAGAAGATTTTAATACTTTTGGAGGTCAAACACGAAAACCGTGGCAATATTTCTGATGCCGATCTTTTCGATGTTGACAATCTGATTTTTTCAAAGAGATTTTAAAAAACAATATCAATGTTCGAAGCTTTATGAAGTCATTTAGAGGCATATTAAGTAGAATCTCTTGCAAATGTGAGACATCTTCGTACCTTTTAATTAAAAAGATGTAACGAATGATACTATTAAAGGCTATGTTTAGTTTATTTTTGCTGATGGAATCGCAGTTGTAAGAAATTTCGCATCAATGAGTGAGAACAGGTATAACTAGGGTTCTTGCTAGCATTAGTTTGGTTTAAAATGGAGTGATATTTTGGGCGGTCCACAGCGTTCCATACCTTTCAGTTGGTTGATGTGATCATTCCAGATCAATGTTCTATTGAAGATTACACCTAGATTTTTACTGGAATTTACGAGTTCTAGTGGGTTCTCGTTTAGAATTATGGAAGAAAATGATGTTAACTCTAATTCTTTTTTTGATATAACCAGGCATTTGTATTTGTTTGCGTTGAGCATCAACCCATTGCGAGACGTCCAGTATAGGATATTTTTTCTAGATCTTGATTCAGGGTGAAAACGCAGTCTCTAATTAAACACAAAGGACAGCTTTTGTAAGTTTTAATGTCCTCGGCATGAAAATGTTTTGATACTTCATTTATAATGAAACCGTTTTTATTTACATATAGTGAAAATAGATTCTTGTGGAATTCCTTGTGGAATCGGAAGAAAATCGGAGTGATTTTCATTTAAGAAAACGACTTGCTTTTATCATTCATAAAGGAAGAAAGCAGTTTAATAGGTTCGGAAGATATAGTGAATCTGTGACGCAGTTTATTCAGAAGTATCGAGTGATTCACCATGTCGAATGCTTTTGAAAAGTCTAGCGGAACTACAAAAGTTACTTTATCCATATCGAGTTCAGTCCTTATGTCTTCGATTATTTAAGTTAGTGCCGTAATACAGTTATGGTGTGAACGAAAACCCGAGTGAAAATCGACTAATTGTTTTTGCATTATCCTTTCACAGACTTTAGATAGAAAAGGAAGTATTGAAATCATTGATGCGGGAAAATGCCATGTGGTAAGGATTGTATTTATTACATTGTGTAGAAGCAATGGAAGAATAGTTTTAATGAATATTGGATTCAAATCATCAGCACTAGTGGCATTAGACTTTAAACGTATGCAACTTTCAACTATTTCTAAAGCGTTCACACAATCAAAACTGGAAAAAGTATCTGTAGAAGTTGGTGGTATGGTATTGAGAGATACATGATCTCTTTTGTTTTGTAACTAAAAGTGTGATGAGTGGTTTTTAACATTACGATCCAAAAATGCTTTCGACTTCAATTAATTAATCCGAATTAAATCAATACAAAAATGAAAAAACCCGAATACTATATAAACATTCACATAACGATCAGAATAATTCGATATGACTAAAAATTACGTTTTTAAAATGCGGTTAAATTTGTATAACAATCCAATTGATATTTTTTTTTCAAAAAAAAATAAAAACTTTAAGAACTAATAGGAGTTGGTAACAAATTATTTTAGGTGCCAATATCTTGAAATATATTGGTTTTAAACTAATTTCATTTCATACAAAGTGTTGTAAATGTTTGGTAAGTTTTTAAAATTGACAGACTTCTTTTACAAAAACTGAAAATCTACAACTTAATTTCAAGTGTCTTAGAAGAAAACTCAAGCTAAACTAAACATAAGGTCACCAACGAGAAGTTATCACTGTGGGTAGCATCACAACCCCTTTTTTATTATACTTAATAAAAAGCACGGAATTATTAGTATGTGGGGTTCTAGTTTTTTCTAAATGTGATTTGCTCCAATAAATTACTATATCTACGAGTGAACTAGTTTATGGTGCTAAAGAATTAATCATGGTAATTTTAAGTTAAAGGCAGGATTCCAAAGGCATTACATTTTTTTGGACTTTTAATTTTTTTGAGAGAAAGTTGTTTATATAACTGCAATTCAAAGTAAATTTGGAAGAATAGAAATCTCCATGACCTATAGACAAAATAATATTAAAATAGTTAACTAATTAACTTTTAGTTATAAAACGGTATAATTGTTTGTACTCCTTAAATGTTTGATCGTGATTTGCTTATTTTTGTTAACAGTTTTGTATTAGGAACATTTTCTCAAAGTTTACAATACCATTATTTGGTATTATATAGCAAAGGTGTCCTTTTTTCGACCTGCAGTCCCTCATTTCATTGAGTTGACGACATAATTGTTCTATTATAATGGGTGCAAGACTACTGCAACATTTTAAATAAAATGTTTAGCTGAGCTTAATTAAAAACAAAATTAAAGACAAAAATTCATAAAAATATCCTAATAAACCAGAACTTACAAGCCTTAATTTAATTATAATTTTTTCCAAATTCAGGATTAATGTTCAATTTATAAAAGGCACAACCATATTTTCCAGGAACATTAAGCCAAAAATGACGCCTGAAAATTATATTTAGAATGAAGATATTTATTAATTGGTTTGAAAACCAAGTATTGTCATATTACTTAAGACAGTAGAATATTTCTATTTTATTCACTACCCTTAATTTTTCCAAGTCAGAATTTAAATGTTAAGGTCACGCTTGCAAGTACATCATAAAAAGTTTAATATAACAGGAAATGCGTTAACCACACAAAACAATTCTATTCTTAAAAGATTCAATCGAAACTTCACTAAGAAAAAAGAACGCTTTCCGTATTTATAGTATATGTAGACGTAATGTCCTTGGGAAGTAGAATAACAACTATTACCTTCATTGCGGTGTTGTATATATACATACATTTTCATATGACTTGTAACTTAATTCCAAAACCAGTAGGAAAAGAAAACACTAGGAATAGCAATTTTCACAATGAAAATCAAGGAAAAAAGAAAACACGTATCTTATCACAATGTAATGTATGTATGTATGTATGTTCATGAATGGATGTATGCATATTAATATTCAGTTTCAATTTCAAATGATACTAAATTAATAATTAGAGGCAGCCTCATCAATAAAGCCAAGAGCTGTGAGTATCATATCATTTACGCACAACACAATGTTCTGTTCGAATGGCTTAAGAGTACACCAACTGAAGCCCACTGGGCGTCTCAGGCGGTGAAGTCGAAGGAACGCACGGCACAAGGTCAAAATGTAAATGTTTTCAATTCAAAACTAATAGCAACAACAACCATGGTGCACCCTTCGCCCTTCACATTCTGTGGTTAGTTTGGTTTGTTTATTTCATTTTCAGTCTCTTTATTTTAATTCTTGTAAATACAGTCTTTTAGAACGAGAGCACAATTTTACTGTGTGATCACATCGAGTAAAAGGGATTTTTTTTTTATTTCAATACGCGTATTTTCATTCCATGCCAGAAGGTGTTGGATGTGACCTTGGAATATTTAAATATGAAGATATGTCTTTCATTGTGATTACAGATATTTTTGCAAGTAATATTTTGTGTTGTTGCTTGTAAATTCCTATACATATTTCAATTAATGGGACGCTATGGTTGTTTAAAATTGTGTGTTATTTTTACTTGCGATAAATAGGAACTATGTATATGGAAAGTTTTTTGCATACATACAAAATTTAGAACTCGAGATTTTAGTCAAACATGACATAACGATGGCAGAGAAGTCGAAAAAAGTGGGCCCTATATTTCCGTCCGTCTGTCTGTTCTGAGCCCAGAGCCCAAAGCATTGGTTCGATTGACTTCATTAATTTAATTTTTTAAGACTAAAAATAATAGAGTCCCCATACAAAATGTTTGGGTCACAAATCGAAAATTCGATTAAAAAAAAAAAAAAAAAAAAAAAAACAGATAGTTTTTTTTAATTTTCACTAAATTCGTTTTTCTTAATTTTGCTCCTTCGATATAAAAAATATTTCTGCTCCAGAAGGGTACCCCCCATAGAACTGATTTTTTGTTTTTCATTTTTCTCAAGAATTAATGAACCGATTTCAATAATTTTGTTTGTGTCTCTAATACTGTCTCAATTAATTTCAATTGGGATTTAAATTTTTGAAAACAAACTTTTTTTGCATGTACATTTTAAATTTAAAAATACAGTTAATAATTTTAAACGGACGCTTTGGATACATGAGCAAGTTCTTGCGACCCAGTCGTGCGTTTTATTTTTAAATTGAACAAATTTGTAATGGGGAAAATAGAACTATAGAAAGGGAGGCGGAAAGCAATGGCGATGGTTCGCAGTTCAAGTCCCAACAGAGCATTTAAAATATCTAAGAAGATAGTTTTCAGGAGCCCTACTATGTAACTCGATTCTACAATGAAGTTGCTCGAATTCGAAAAATTGGTATTATGTATCTTTTTGACTACTTTCGAACCAAGGAGAATCGAATAGTTCTAGTAGTGCCAACTATATTTTTATGAACTTTCGAATAAACGGGGAACTACGTTACTCGAAAGTAGAATTCAAAACAAGGCAAAATCGTAAATAGTCACTCTACATCAAATGTGTTTGCGAGCGATGTTTTTTGTCAAAGTGTAAGTAAAATGTAGAAAATGAGTTCCATCAACCACCCCAATTACACCGGGAATTCGTGATTTTTGCCAAAAAAAGGATTTGGACTTTCTTTTCTCTTCCTCATTCGTTTCAAATCTCATCATCAGCGGGCACATGACTCTTTCGATTGGAGTCAAAATTTCTGCAAGTATTTTTGACATGGTTTGCTATCACCACACAATCGATTTGGTTTTGGTAACCTTCAGTTGCCAAAGAATTCAATACTGCTGATAAATTAATGATAATCGGAACAGCATTTGGTCTTCTGCGAGTAGTCATGTCAGATGACATGGTGTTGAGTAAGAACATAAAGCCGTCTTTAGAAAGATGATAGCTCTTCATAAAACTAAAACAAGAACATATAATTTTCATTAAGAATACGTTCAAATAATCTACCGTTTATAAAGGGCAATTTTTTAAAAGCTATAGGAAGGTTTTCCAAAACAAACACTTACAATTAAAAAAAATGCGTGAAATTTTTATTTGAATCAATAGTACGTTCCATATAATTTAATGTTTGAAGATTATTTCATGCAAATGTTGACCTTGACTGCTCCTCAAATGGTTCAACCGCTTAGTCCAATTTTGGCATACTCTTTTCAACATATCGGCCCGTATCATAGGTATAGCTGTATAGGTATGAGCTTTAACATAGCTCCACAAAAAATAGTCTAAAGACGTTAAATCCAATCGACCGGTCCCGAACGTGCAATAAAAAAGGTCCATTTTTGCACGTGCTGTGTGGCATGTTGGCGCTCACTATTCGAAGTTACGTTACGATTTGCAACATCTTTGAAGAAGAACAGTCCAATGATGCCACCAGCCCATAAACCGCACCAAACTGTGACTTTTTCTGGATGCAGTGGTAGCTCTTGCAATGATGTGGCTGAAATTCACTCCAAAGTTGAAAATTCTGCTTATTTACGTACCCATTGAGACAAAATTGAGCTTCGTCGTCGAACACAATTTTTCGGTAAAAAAGTAGATCTTCGGGCAACTTTCCAAGAGCCCATTCACGAAAAGTTGTACGTTGCAGTAAGTCGTTCGGCTTCAATTCTTGCACGAGCTGTATTTTGAATGACATCACACCTAAATCCTTTCGCAAAATTGTACACGTTGTTCGCACTTTACGTAAGCGTGTTGGTATTTTAATATAAAAAAGTGTAAATTTGGTTTAGACGGCAATTTTGAAATTATCTCTTATTCTTCTATTATTTGCTCGTGCTGATAGTACGATTTGAAAGTAGACTCCAAAATGAGTTTTGAATAGAATCAAAAGTCGAATCGAGTAACATAGTATAGGGCCCCAAATCTAAAAGGAAGGCAAATTGATCTTCTGAACTAGCTTGTGGATTTTGAGAGATGCCAATGTATTCTCAGAACTTCAGTAAGATGCACTGACCACACTCCACAAAACATTTGAGAGACGAAATTTGTTATTAAAACATAGCCCAACAAAATTACATACATTAAAAGAACCATAAAATTGATAAGTACATTCTTAAAACAAATAATAAAAAAGACAATATTATACTTATTCAGCCAGAAGTCAGTTTATAAACCATACTGCTCGACAACGTACTGAATAATGCATAATATCCAGTGCTCTCTCCTTTGAAAGAAAAAGGATAACTCAAATTCGATTAATCTAGGTCCATAACCCTACTTGAAAGTATCATCAAACTATTTAAAAAGGTTGAACACAGAGTTCTGTGCCAGCAGGCTGAGGACACAACAATCATACTGGATAATCATTTGGGTTTTAAGGCGGGGACGGGTTATAACACTTTTCATACCGCGTTCCAACTCGTTTCTGATATCCAATAGAACAAATATGAAAAGCAATGTACGGGTCGGGTCTGTCTGGTTGATTTGAAGAAAGCCTTCGAAACGGAATAATCAAAGGGTTCCTTCTGAAGCTGTCGAAATATGATCAAATTCTTTAAATTTTGTTTTCAAAAACAAAATAAGACGTAACTTTTAGTTTAGCTTTATTTTCACTCACTATATTTTACTATTATTAATATTTATTTAAAAGTGTAAAATGGAATAATAAGCAAGAAGGTCTAAGGAACTAATTCGTGAAATAGTTTTGATATTCAATGAAATTTATTTAGGTAAGCTTAAGAACATTAAATAAATTTATCTTCGTAGGCAAACATTAAAAAAAAAAGTGATAACACTTTTTTCAAATGATTAGCTTATAACAAACATAACTTGCTTTAAAATAAACCTAAATATTTCTATAGACTGTTTAATATTTAAATCATTATTTAATTGTTGTAAAGATCCAGTATTTAATTGTTGTAAAGATGAGTGCAGACATAGAAAGGGAGAAGTGTCAATTTGAATATGTGTGACACATACATTTAAATGCCTTTTTAATCGGCATCAAAATCAACAATATCTGATCTACCTACAAGTTATAGTCCTTTTTATGTACAAATGTCTTAAGCATGTTTTTCCAGTTCAATTATGTAATTTTGTACACTTTGGAACGAAATCATCCAAATTTTAACGATGAAACAATTACAACTTTTTGTAGGAAAATCGTGTTATTTTATATTATCCATATATAATGTCTTACTGCTATATTATTTAAGTTTGCTCAGGTATTAGAATAAACAATATAATTGTATGCCTTATACAAATTAAACTCGTATCGCCGGACGGTCGTTTTCGTTTTAAATGCCAATATTTTTGTTTGTTAATATATATTTAATATATTTGTATTGTTGAATTATTAATTTTTAAATATAATTACAGGAATTTGGTAATACTCACTTTAAATCCCATAGTTGATTTACTTTATCGCAACGTACATATCTAATATACAGTTCGGAATATTTTATTTGTCTACTAAAAATCATAATATTGTCACATTAATACGTCTTCTGTATTTGTTAGTTAAAAAATGGAGACTATCACGCGACTACTAGAGGATTTAGCAATTTTATGTCGTTATACATTCAGTTGTAGAAATCTTAGGAATTTTGCTTTGCTATAATCGATAGAGATAAGGTACATACGCAAGGCCGTTGATGTAGAGTAGACCATAAAAAACAGTGTTCCCAATACAACCCCTACGCCTACATGTACACTCAGCTTCACTTGCAAGTGTGGTTCGTTGAGTTTTGTCCTCCGTCGATGCCGTACTTTTCTAGCTTTAGCACTATTATGCCACAAACAATTATTTCAAAAGCTCTCTGGACGTCCAAAATTACTCCAACTATAACTTTCTTCTCTTGGGAGCTTCACAACTGGGTTAATGTGTAATGGCTAAACCACAACTTCTTACCGACTTTACCATAATTTACAATATCATCAATATCATCAATATCAATAAAGCGCGACCTAAAAATTTGCAAAATGTTATTTAGCTTGAAACCTCTGTCGTTGAGAAGAAAGTTTTGTTCCATTTTTTTGATTTATTTATTTATTTTGTCACCTGATAGAGCGTAACAAAATAGAAAATAAATCTATTCGGGTGTTGACCAAGAGCTTACGATATTTACAATCTAAATATCGTATCGTATCGCCTGAACTTGAGGTTACATTTCAGATTGCCTTATAAGATTCTACTGTTTCTATTCAATAGGTCAAAGTCGGAACGACCGAACGAGTATTCGTTGACCTCATTATTATTTTGCAATTGCTAATGCACCAATTTCTTCCGGATCTTTTCTCTTTTTAGATCGAAAGTAAATTCTTTCCAGTATTTGGAAAAAATACCACTTCGCAGGGATTAATACGTTATTTTCTAAAAGCAATGGTCTATTATATATCAAAAGTACATAACAGTATTTTAGTTGACAAACTTAGTATTTTTTACTATACACTTTTCACATAGTACATCCCAAATAATTCAAACTAACAATTTTAAAATAAAATAAGTATATTGAAATTTTATGTTTGAATTGACACGAAAATGAAGAGTTCACAAGTAATTTTAGGTATTGGTATTACGTATAGTATTCATTTTACTGTATCATAATATTATATTTTTGAGCGGTTTTCGAGACAAATATTTTTATTTTTTTAAATCCACAATGCACACATATGTTTATGTATTCACAATATTCTATCTCATACCAACTCTTTTTGTCAAGCATTCTGTAAAAAACAAACTACTATTTACTTCGGGAAAGTTAAAATATTGACCTCGGCCTAAGCTCATTTAAATATTTTACTACAAATACAAAGCACTAAATTTACATATAGACTGCAAATACTATTTTAATTGTGTCAACCGCGTATGCATCTTAAAAATATTGTTATAAAATGGAAGTGATTTGGTTTGAGAGTTTATTTGAAGGTAAGAAAAATACTTGCGGTTTTGTTCACGTATAGAGGCACAACAGCGAAATTCATGTTGCAAAAATCTATTAAAATCAACTTTGACAACAATAGATCCTTTGTTTTTCATATTTTGTGGTTTTTATTCGAATAAGTTTATGTTATTTTTACTTTAAAAAAGAGCCTTGAAATGTTTTCGGGTTACTTATTTTAAGAATTGCTTATTTATGTTTACACTTTTTAAGAAGGTTATTGTGTGTCTGTCATAATCAATAAATCTAAATGCATCAAAATAATCGAATTCGCCACAAACGACAATAACTATAGTTGCACACTTCTGCATGAATGCACTATTGTTGAGGAAATAAGACAGGATGTGTCCTTTCCTCTTGAAGGTACCTTAGAGGTCGGTGGCTTTTACTTAGCTACTGGCGAACAATCGTCCTGTGCAATCAGCAATTTGTATTAAGGTTTCTATAGTATTTCTGATTCTATGTTATGGGCTACTACTATTCACCCAAAGCATTTGCATTTGCAAAGCGTGTGCACTATTTCAAATTCATGCTCTGCTACCTTGAATTGTGACGATCGCAGAAGACAGAGAAAACTTAGAGCAGCATAGTCGATATTGAATCTAAGAAGCTTGAAGTTGGGGAGAACACAAATACATTTCGATTTCCGGAAACATTACAATATGGCGCCGTAGAGCGGTATGAAATAAGTAATTAAGTATTACAATTCCAATAAACACCAAACTTTATAACATTTTTTCATTTCATACGAATTTTCTAAAATTTCACCTCTCTCAAAATCATCAACCCGTCGCGTCGGTCGATTAAACTTAAGTTTTCGAAACGACCAAGATTTAATCACCTTATTAGAAACACAATTTAAGTTTCTTTATTGCGATCTTCTAGGTTTTAAATATAACATAAGATTATATTTTAATTTAGAAAACAGGGTACTTCGTTTAGCGTGTCTTCCGATATTTTATTGAGATATGTGACTATTTAGAAAGGTTAAGAGCAAGATCCGAGCGAAAACGACATCAAAGCCGTACTTAATAGATTTTTTTTATTTCTGCATATTATCTTGTAAGTCATATGTTTTTGATTTTAATTCACTTGATTTTATTTGTATTGTTAAGCTTTGAGATTCAATCTCATTTATGACTTAACAAATTATGTAGGTACTATTAAGGATGTAATTGAATTCTATTTCCAAGTAGATTAAGTGAGAAATGTTCCAGTATTCATATACATATGTAAATAAATTAAATGTATTTATGTCATAAAAACAATATTCCTGCTCTCAATAAATCAAAAACAATGCTTATAATGTTAATGAAATATAAACACTATTAGATAAATGGTAGACCTACGTATTGCTACGAAAGTAGTATTAACTTGTCATTAAAAACCTTTCGCTTTTCGGGTCGATTTTTAATTAACTTTTTCGTAACCTTAGAAAGGGAAAAAGATACGATTTTTTTTGGGTCAGGCTGTATAAATTATATTTTCTATCCACATGAAAAAAGATATAAGACATATAGAGTTGGACAGATTAGAAGTTAAAGTCGATTTGGCAGCATTAAAGAACATCTCTATAAATAAATTAAGACGGATATTGGAAGGCCAGTGGATTTGTAGATTTGTATATGTCATTTAATTAAAATTTGTATTGTCTTAGCTCATTTTAAATTATTATTTGTTTATATTATTACAAACCTTTGTAAAAAATGAATTTCAGCAATTAGAAATAGTAGTCTAAGGCAATTTGTATAGATTTAAAATTAGTAAATTGAATTTCGGTAAATGATATCACGAGTTTAAAGCTTGTATCGAGACAGAATAATGATAAAATTTTAAATATTATGTGGCATTAAAACGGTCGGATTTGGAATTCTCAAAACTTTCTTTTTATAAATTTTGTATCTATCTAAATCTTCAGAATATATGCCAAAATACGCGTTGGGAACAGAATCCTTAAAACCGTAATTACGTGAACCGAAAATCAAAAAAAATCCAAAATATCAAAATAGTCAAAATCCAGAAATTCCAAAACCCCAAAAATTAAATCACAAAAATAATATAAAAAGAAAAATTGTAGACAGTTTTTTTATCTACATCAACTCTGTCAAAAACTAAAACTCTACATGTAAAAAGAAGCTTTGCCACTTAGATCCCTCAAAATGATGATTATGATAAACACTTACTAATTATATATTTTATCATATTTCCTCCCTTCAATATTTTTTCTATGGATAATTGTTCACATTTTATAATTTTCACACTTCTTGGGGCTTGTAACAAGAAACGTAAGGAAATACTTTCGATGATAATGAAAATTATGTAAAATTTTTATAAAATTAAAGAAAAGAATAAAACACAAAAATAAAAATTTAAATTCAGATTTAGTAGGCCCAACGATATTGCAAAATAAACAAAAATGAACACACGTACTACATTCACAATAAAAATTGTGGTGTGGATGTTTTGCTATCGAAAAGAGCCAGAGTTACCAACTCTTTTAAACTTTGTTTACGTCCAACTGACGACTCCTTCCTCCAAGGGGGCTGCCATAGTTACTAACTAGGTCGAATGGACAATTTGTTGGTTGGTTGTCTAATCTATAACCGGTTTATAAAAAATTTATTTAGAGAGGCATGAAATTTATTGATAACCGGCGTAAAGTGCATACAAACAACAAGACTAAACGGATTTCTATTAATAGTGGCATAGGAGCTCCATTTAAGTTAATATCTCGGAAAATATATTTAAAAAAAGGAAGAGAACCACTCACGACAGCGTGATGGCAACGCACGTTTTAAAATTTGGTGGTATAACGAAACTACACCAAACTTACTTGTCGACCGACAAAGAGAGACTGCCAATTTCTTGTCCCATCTTCTATGCGAATTTGTGAATTAAAAGTAAAGAATTCCCTCTTCCAAAACGGTTTTCAACCAATTCACCCTCAGCCTTCATGCAAGCAAAATGGTTGGTGTATTCCATCGTCTTCAACAATGTTCTGTTTTGACGATCTCTTCGTATTCGTACCCCTACCATTGGTTATTTTAACTCCCACTAGCAAACAACAACAAACTGAAAATATATATAGGTGCATACAGAGAAATTCTGTTTCGTCTTCGACCCCATGCCATCATGACGGAGGGAAAAAATTGATACAACTCTGTCTGTGCACTTGCTTCATTTGTCTAGTTTTATTGAAACTAAACAGCAGCAGCAGTAGCATTTGTTGCAGCAGGAACCCGAACCAGAGTGACGAAAGAGGGAACATGCTCCGGCACACACAATTCGCACATCTCGATTGGATTCAGTTGTCTTCATGCTCGGATTTAAAACTACATGATAATTTTGTATTGCAATACACGGTGGTGGTGTTTGTGGTGATAATATATATTTATATACAAATCTACCATATATATTATATTCTATACAAATACTTACAAGAGAGTGCATAATGCCATGACGGGAGGCTATAAAAAAAATCATCATCATGGTCAAGCACAGATGACTCTGGCAATGAAAATGTTTGATATAAAGTTAATGATCATGTCGCACGTATCTGCTCTTAACCTGATGTGTTTACGAAAAAAGGTTTTTGAAAATTAAACTGTTTTTCACAAATGTAGGTATGTGTTAAAATACAGTTTTGTTTTCAATTTAAATAATTACTTGGTATAATAGTAATAATAATATACGAATTTATATAAATGGCCTTCTAAGCTTAAAGAAAAGACTTTTTTTCAATTTCCAGTTCCAATTTTTTCCAAATCTTTGAATTTTTTCTAAAAGTTGTTATACTTATTGTTACTGTAGGTTTTATTAAAAAAAAAAATGACGATTCAATTTATCAAAAAGTCTTACCAATTTAAATCATTATCTTTATTTGTTCTTAAGCTTTAGTTGTTTTTTTTAAGGCTATGCCAACAAAAAATTCTAGAGACAAACCAATATTTTTTGGTAAAATAATAACCAGTTAGATAATTTTTCAACTTCCAGATAAAATACTCAAGATGACGAATATTTAAAATCAAATTTCGATTTAAAAAAAACTATTAGTTGCATTTTTCTAATTTTGTGCAAATTCACAATGTAGAATTAAAATTATGGCACGAGTACGATAACTTTGGCGACAAGATATAATAACGGTTTTTGGTAGAGGGGCTTAATACAAGCATTTTTTACTATGGGAGGGGGGTCTATCTCCCCCCGTTTAGGCGGTTACAAAATAACGGTAATACTTACAATTAAGTATTATCCCCTTTTTTAAAGCCAACATTTTTGTCTATTAGATTGTTTTTAAATCAAGTGAAAACTATGCATAGTTTTTGAAAAAAATAGTTTTAAAGTCAAAATTTGTGCAAAAAAGAGTAAAAAAAAGGGTTAAAGTGTAATTTTTCAATGCTTCAAGATTAATTACCACTGTTTTTATTTCAGAATTTATTGCTCTTATTTGTTTTTGATCGAAAACTGAAAAAGTATAATACTTAATTGTAAGTATTACCGTTATTTTTTGATTATTTTTTTTCCATTTAATGTATATATTTTTTTAAATTGTCCCTACCGCCTAACCGGGGGGAGATAGAATTGTAAAAAATGCTTGCTTTTAACTGTTCTATACAAATCCGTCATCAAACTTTGTCGCCAAAGTTATCCTACTCTCCCCAAAATTTTAATCGGAGCCCATAAAGTCATAAGTTTAAAAACTATTTAGGGCGAACCAAGTTTTTACATTTTAACTTTTCATTTAAAATTTTGTAATCGATTCAATTGGAAATATTGGTAATTCTCAACGTTTCAAGTTCGCTATAACTAAACTAAATGGATTGTTGTTATTTTTAGTTGCACAAAATTATTTTAGAGATAAAATTATGTTTTGTTTGTAAAACAATTATTTTTGTTTCAGTTTTTTATTTATAAAAAAAACGTTAGTTAATTATAAGTTTTATATGACGTCACACTATAAAATATACAATTTAAGTGAAGCGTTATTGGTTCGTAAAAATAATTTAAGCCAACCTAAATTTTTAATTCGATAAATCGAACCGATTACAATAACTTCCTATGGTAAGTAATTAAATGGAGAATTTATAAGCTAGCACTATTATTTTACGATTTTGAAAAGCTTTAAAACTACTTCCGTTACTAAAAACAAGCTTAAGAATTTCCAATCTATCAACAAGCTTATAATTTTATTTTAATTCATAAGTCACGTAGTAAATTTGTAATTATTTTTTTTCTTCATAAGTCGATTAGTAGGAGAGGACCTCAACCAACTTGGCATGCGATACTGAAGACAGCTAGCTAGGGGCTGTTGGTTGAGACCTAGGTCTGTCCCAAATTGTAGAAACACCTTAAGTACTGCATTCTTCGCTCAAGGTCAAAAACTTTCGTTATTAATAGGGCGGACAGGATAATTAGCTCAATACAAAATCTGAACCACCAGGTTTTCTTAGATTCAAATGACAAAGATTAACCTGTCACCACTTCATCCAATTACATCAATTCAAAATCAAAACTTTATTGTCTTTCGCCACACTCTCAAATACTACGCTACCCTTCCAGTAGTAATATAATAAACTACATATCGCATTTTTTTTATTGTTGAAAAACACCCATTTCCATGACAAAAAACATTACATCATGGGGTTTTTTTCCAAGAACATATATTTTGTCACAATATTCAACAATCAAATTGAAACCAAGCGTACTACCCTTGTTTTAAACGCAAAGCGAAACCTTTCTATTACAACTAGGATACTGAAAGATAGCTAGTTTGTTAATTAAAACATTTTGTCATGATTAACGAGAACAAAATAGAAAAACAGGACGATTGTCCTTCCTTTAACATTGGAAATCTTGTTCAAGCTGATGCACACGTTTATAAATATTTATTTAGTGCATGTTGGACAGGAAGAAATTGGAGAACGTATTTCTTTTAGATTGGTATACAAGTAAGAGAAAACAAATAAATTACTTTAAATTGAAAGCACATCTTGGTATTAAGTTTTTTACTGTGTTTAGCTTCACAATTTAGATGACATAACAAAACAAATGGAGCAGGTGGATCCTGATTTCCCTCTAGGTTCGTCGGGGTTAAACAAATTAAATTTAACAATATCGCATGTAACTAATAGAGCTTCCTCTTGCTCATAACAAGAAGAAATGATGAAAAGTATATACGTGCCTTTTACATAATATACATAAAGCTGTAATCAAAATAATAGTAACATTTCAGGAACTATGTGTTGTATCCTGCATGCGGAAAACCTTTACTCCCAATGCGAAAGCAAAATGTAACTGCTTTAAAAAGCACGATTTCAACAATTAAGAAAAAGATCGAGGTGATTGTACTGGTTGATAATGCATATACCTAGATAAACTGCCTATAAGTCTTCTAAATTTAGATCGATTGTAGTTGATCTAAACAAAGAATAAACATAACGGGTTATCCATTTTGCGGTTTCTAAAGTATGGGACTGGAATTCGACATCTGTCAAACTAAGTTGTTAAACCAATTTTTTTGTATTTGAGGTTCTGAAAATCCTCAAGAAATTGAAAAGAGGCCATAACATCCACAAAAAGTCACTGTTTGGTGCCCTCTTTGGTCCGGAGGTATGATCACAGTTGCCGCTTGAAAAAAAAGTTTGTGCCAAAATTTGAAAATAAAAAATTACTTGCAGTTAAAAATGACCAACATAGTTCAAGTCCGAAAACTTTGTAAACACAGATTAATGAATTCATCACATTTTTAAAATATTTTACATATTATGCAGATGACATTTATTTTTTAATTACGTACAAATAAACTCACAAAATCCCTTACAAACTTAATTGAATTAGATTCACCCAAATAAAGATAACGAAATATAAAAATAAAGCGTTTTAACACGAGATAACAGGGTATAAGCTTCAAAAATGTTAATGCAAAAACATAATTTAAGAAAATCTATTGCTCTTCAGGCACTAAGACGATTTTGTTATTTTGAAGCTCAGCACGTTATCAAAATTAAATCTATTCTTTAATTTTTTTAATCAAAATTAAGTACACAAAATTTCTATTAGCAGCTGACCTGCAGAAGAGTCTTCAAATTATAAACCAAAGTATTTAAATTTACGAAACATTACTCGTTTAAATCATTAAAAAAAAAATCTTATCCCCGCATTATGTCAATTTTATAGTTAAGAATATTTCTTTTTCTTGAAAATCTAGGCATCGCCCACTCGATTACTTCATCTTTAAGATCACCCTGAACCATGTTAGAAAAAAAAAACAATTAAAGATGATAATGAAATTTCGAAATCCGACAAAACACTTTTGGAGCTATTTTGGATACATTAGTTAAATCATTATTGCTAAGATCACACGTAATTTTAAAGTTAAATATAAATAAAAATGTATAACTTTTGTTTTTACAATAATTTTATTAAAAGTAGTAAGGTTCGATTTTGAATATTTTTACCGCTTGTGAAATGCGTAGATAATTCCCTCTGTTTAAAATCAAGAGTTTATATCTTTAATGTCAAAATAACCAATGTGGCAACCATAAATGTGATTGAACCTTACTTCTTCAAAAACGTACATGGAACGACTGTCACCTTCAATTCGGAGCGTTATGGTCATATGATAACTGACTTTCTTTTCCCTGCTATTAAAGAGTACTACTTGGAGGATATGTGGTTTCAACGGTGCCGCATGCCACACAACTCAAGCGAATATAGCTTTATTGCAAGAGACATTTCTGGCCACGTAATTTCTCGTCGCGTCGCTCATAGCGATGTCAACTGGTCACTGGGGCTACGTGAAAGACCGTGTTTATGCAGATAAACCTTAAACTCTTAAAAACCAACATTCATCAAGTTATGGCTGATATACCGTCCAATATGTTACAAAAAGGAGTTGAACTTATTCAAAAGGATCGATGCTTGCAACAATTTTGAAACCGCAAAATGGGTAACACGTTATAATTCTTCAAACTCTGTTCATGTGCCTTGAACTAATTTTTAAAATTGTTTTTCCTCATATTAAAATAGAAGAACATCGCGTTCATAGATATTAAAGTAAGTGGCTTACGCATATACGAATATCATAAACATTATGATGCTGAGAAAAAAAGGAAATGATTAAAGGTATTGTAGTTTCCTCCACGAAGATCGTCTTAACTTATGCAATTCAATAAATCTGTTGCATAAATTACGGGAGTTATAAGTTGGTGAATAACGACGATATCATTATTAACCCTGTTTTCAGACATATGCTCCATTTGAGGCAACTTAATCCAATGGTCATGAGGAAGAAGGTGAATCTCGTAATCTCTCTTCTTTGACCTGTAAGTTTGTTTAAGCGTACTGAGACTCAATATGTTCAAGATTCAGTTTTAACTTGGATTTTTGGAGTGGTGGTCTTGACACTGTTAAATTTTTGTGTGCAAAATAAAGTTACAAATTGGGATCTATTAGCCTCGTTTTGTAAATGTCCAAGAGAAAAATAATCGGAAATTAAGGTTCAGCTTTTTTTAACAATACGTACTGTTTCCACCCAGATGATAGTATTCTTTAATAATTTTGATTATGACATGTGCTGTTTTCCATTGTAAATCTGGTGTTGCATTGAGCAGGTTCAGACGACATAAGGGACTTAAAACTTAGGCAAGTTTCTAGCATCTGATTGTCCAGCTGCCAAAAAATTACCATCCACTTAAGGCAACTTTAATAAAAAGTTGACTGGAAAGTTAGTCAAGAAAAATCTCTCTAACTATCAAATCAAGTCTACTTCTATCAAAATGACAGTTGATAATTTGTTTTCATTCAACTCATTTGAAATTCATGACGCTTGATAAACTAACTAGTTGCCTTGGTCAAAATGTACGCTCAAAGAATGAAGTTGACTGCAAATGAAGTCCCTTATGTTGCCTGAACCTGCCCATTGTTTTTAATTCTTCAATACACTTTTTAGTTACATGTTGACACAAGTACAGACTTTGGATTTGCAGATGGAAATTAAAAAGAGTTAATTACAACTCTGTACGTTGAAATTGGAAGCGGGAAAACCCGGATAAATTTTGTAGTCGGCTGTAATCATGATCAGGACTGAATGTTAAGTGCAGACCATTGTCAGATCTAACAATATTGTTAGAAATTTCAATGTAAATAATCATGCAATGTTTTTAAGAAAAATCAAGATGATCTCAACCGATTTATATAATATTTTGTTTTATTCCTTCATCTCAATACTATGATAATTAAGAAAAATAATCGGCCAACATTTAAAGAAAAAGACAAACAAATCAATGAATTGTGAGCTTTTGACATGGAAAATAAGAAGAAATATACTTTTAATAAGTCAAGACCAGAAAGCCTTCCTGAAAATATTACTCGGAGTAGTCAACTAAAAATGGGTTTAACGGTTAATGGTTGCAAAAATAATTACATGCTGTCGTCAAAAAAGGACATACAACATCGAGGTCTTGGTCAAAACGTCACCATCGACAGACGTAACTTTGAAGTAGTCAATTACTTCGTCTACTTAGGCTCCGCTGTAATCGCAGAAAACAACACCAGCGCTGGCATCAAACGCAGAATAACTCTTGCTAACCGCTGTTTCTTTAGGCTAAGAAAGCAATTGAGTGGTAAAATCCTCTCTCGAGGGACCAAAGTGTCGCTATATAAGACCCTTATCATCCCGGTCCTGCTATACGGTGCAGAAGCATGGACTATGACATAAGCGGATGAAAGCACCTTGGGTCGGTTCGAAAGAAAAGTTCTTCGTGTGATCTACGGTCCCGTATGCATCGAAGGGGAGTGGAGGAGAAGATGTAACGACGAGCTGTACGGGCTGTACAGCGACGTAGACTTAGCCAGAAGGGTAAAAGTATAACGACTAAGATGGCTGGGTCACGTAGAGCGCAAGGAAACCAATGCGCCGGCCCGGAAAGTCTTCGAGTCCACACCCACAGGACAGCGCAGTAGAGGCAGACCGCGGATCAGGTGGCGCGCATAAGTGGAAAGTGACCCAACTTGGAGCTCGAAACTGGAGACATCTAGCTAGGGATCAAGCTAGATGGAGAAGTTTGTTGGGTGACGCCCTAGTTCACACAGGACTGTAGCGCCACCTTAAGTAAGTAAGTAAGTCAACTAAAGTGTTACATCATTTAAGTAGAAGAAATAAATACTCCCAATAGCGAAACTAATATTATAGATACTTCCGAATGCTGTACTGAATGGATTGTTTTTTTTTTTTTTTTGACCTAACAAGTACAATTTTGGTCATTTGAAAAAAATTGCACCACAAATTGTAACAAAATTAAATTCTTTACAAAATACTTCTTTTAAAATTTTTCACGAATTGCTATCGTTAAAAAGGTACATTACATATTGGTTAATAAGGGTTATCTGATTCTGTAACTGTAACATATCTTTTATCTTGTCGCAAAAATCCAAAATGTTTGTAACAAAAATTATAAATACAAAATAATCAAACTTTCCTCTTTAAGTTCCAGATAATATTTCGACTATCTACACAACAAACGCAAAATGTAGGGCATATTGGTTATTATTCTATAACTTAAGGGTAGACTGAATAAAAGAATCGTAGACACATTTAAAAAGGCCATATAGATTGTAAGGGATATTACAAAAGGAGTAGTTACAATCCGAAAACCGGTGAATAAGGTCTCACTCTAAGGAATAATCGAACAGGAGTATATAAATATGACTGCTCTTCAATGCGCTGAACAGCTAAAATTTTATCGTAATTTTCCAATTAAAATTAATCTATAATTGTTAGTTTTCAAGATGGCCCAGCCATCATAGACATTTTTTGTATCTTTATTCTATTGGCAAAGTTTGCGACGTTCGTGTATAGCCCATACAGCTAGATGTACCATTTTCTCCTCCACTCTACTTTTCCCAAGATCAATCGAAGAACTTTTCAGCGCTGGGGTTATTTTATACGTTCACTTTGTCTTAAGTAAGTCACTTTGTCCTAGGTAAGTAAAAGATATATTTATGAACATCAAATAAATACAATTGTTCCTTCCACATAAACAGAGGGAGCAAATTAAGATTCATACAATCCTAAGTTTACCTAAAACATTATCAAAAAATACAAATCATCCAGCTTTGCAGTTTAACCCCTTTGTAGCAGTTTATTCAATAATTTATATGAATATCGAAAGATGGGATACATACTTGAGAGGCATATTTAAGATGAAAACAAACAACAAAGATAGAGTAACGTAGAAATCATTGAACTCCCTTGTCCAGCGTTGAAAGATAGAACAGAAGTGAACATCTAAATCTTTATAAGTAAAGAAGAGTTTTTGCGCCGGAATACAATAATCAAATACACTTCCGAATTATTCGGAACTAGAAAAAGGCTATTTTTCATACACCAAAATGTAAAAATATCTTCGGCAGTTCTTTGCAGATTACACTTTTTATGTCGAATTTCAACGAAATACTTTTTCCTGAAAAAAAGTTCTGGTATCCATGGAAGAAACTATTTTTTTTTGTTCAAGCCAAGACTTAAAACATAAAAGTCCTAATACTACTAATTATTATGCCACGGGTACTGAATCCCTAGTTTAACTGAATTGCAAACAAGGAACGGATATGGGACTATTCCAAAAATTCATACCCAATTACTTAAAAATCAGAAAACCTCTATTAGATATATCTAGAAAGGCAACTACAACTCTAATACTCAACTTTACTGTTCGGAATCAGGATTATCTTAAAGCTGAACAATTACACACCGATTCGTTTTAGGTTGGAATACTTAAACTAGATAACTGTTAAGCAGAGACTCATCCATGATGAGATGATTTGTTTTCTTAAAATGTGGAATGGTAAGCTGTAGGAATATTCTAATTGAATACTGGAAATATTTGCAGTACAACCGACCACTTTAAAAAATTGCAATGACTTAAGACCATTATTGAATTATTAACTACAACTATCTACCCGTATACCCGTAGCGTGATGGTTAGTGCGTTGAACTGTTTTTAAATTTTCTAATTAATACACAAATAAATAAAATTGAATTGAAGTTGGGTCTTGGGTTCAATCCCTGCCTGTGCCACCTAACTTTTTTCATGGGTACTGCCTCTTGCGAGGAATTGACAAATCCTCCAAGAGTAATTCTTATCATGAAAAAGTGCTTTCTCAAATTAGCCGTTCGGATTCGGCATATAAACTGTAGGTCGCTTCCATCTATGACAACATTACTCGCACACAGAAATGGTTGAGAGTTGTAAGTCACTTGGCCCTGGTTCTTCATGGAATGTTGCGCCACCTTATTTATTTATTTTTGTATCTACCCGTATACCTAAGAACTGGAATAAGTTTTAATATATGTATTTAGAAAAAATGTAGTACTTATAAAACATAGTTTTGTGTAGCCAAAATATTAAAAAATAATTTCTACATTGTAATAACAATGTTGCCGTCTATGAAAGAGTTATAGACTAATAATTGTTTGTTTCTTTACCTATTTATTTGAACTTGACGTTAAGGTGGATATTCTTGGGTTTGGCCGAGATGGTATGAAGAGACTATATACATATGTATACATATATTTACGTATATTTACGTATACATATTCTACTATTTATCAGAAATTAGAATTTACATTTTTTGAATCGAGCAAGATAGGTCTCGGAGCAATCCTGCTTCACGATGACGCCTTGCACAATTTTAGGGCACCGTTTCATCCTCGAACTTCTTACTCATTTTTTAAATGATCTTATGTCAGCACCTTATAACCCAATTAATTTTGTAGCTCTTAGCGTTTCATACTTGTTTTTGGGCTCACGTTTAACAGCAACGATTAAATATGATAACATCATTAAATTCTAGCACTTACAACATACATTTCTATTATCTGTATTACTTAAGCCTGTTGGGCAGTATTCAAGCAAAAGTATCATATTTACTCATTTAAATCAGCCGAATATCTTCGAAAGGCTTGAATTATTCAGTTTTAAATTTTCCCATAATAATTTGTATCACTGTTAACACTATAATCACGTTTTGTATGATTAACAAACCATTTTTATGCAATTAGCAACATCGAAATATTTGTAATCAAAAAGAATTCAAAAAAACTTTCTATATCCTTGTCAAAACTAATTTAACCCATCGGTTTCAAGACATACATACTTAATAATTTTAGTATCGAGTGTTAGTAAAAAAGCATTTAAAAGCATTGGAATTCTTTTGCGTTATAGTTGGTGTGTAGGACTGTGATTCCAGAGCTCTTTATTTAATCTCTGATTATGTTCTCTAAAAGCTTTCTTCCAAGAGTACGCCTCTTTTTTCAATTTTTCAAGAGAAATTTATCATCAAAAAGTGCTATTGAAATTATCCACACATGGTTAGGTTATAGTGGCTGTCCAAGATGGAAACGGACACACTTAGGTTAATGGCCCGTTGTGATACCACATGAATTGTTAGGCTTCCTCCTAAGCTCAATGGAACCAGTTTGAGTCTCTTACGACCCGTGAGAGGCTGATTATGCTCATATGATTTAGATCGTTATAGACGAATTCTCCTGGTAATTCTTGCGGTTTCGAGCCAGAGCAGGGCATGTGCAGAGAAGATGAAGAACTGTTTCTTCCTCTGCCTCGTCCATACAGCTTTTGCAAAAGTCATTTGAGAATACGCCTAGTCTCGTGGGGTGCTTTCCTATTAGACAGTGTCCGGTTATGACACCTATTATCGAGCTTATATGTGATTTGCTTAGAGATAGAAAGCACCTTGAACGTTTTAAATCCAGTGTTGGCCAGATGTTCTTTGTGACCTCACAGCGTCCTGCATTAGTAGCAATTGGTATGGCAGTATGTGCCAAACGTGGTAGGATGGGCTCCACTATACCGTTCTGCCTTACAGTTACCTGGGATGTCTCTAATCCACACATAGATTTCTAAGAGTGTTGAGAGTTTTAGGTCACTAGGTCCTGGTCCGAGCTGAAGCGCTGCTTTTTTAATTTAATATTTTCGAGCCGAAAAGAATATACCTTACTATTTGCATTGTGAAGAGGTCGAGGATACAGTTTATAATAAGTCCCGCATATCACAAATAAATTTGTTGGTATAATTAAACTTTAAATTCAAATCTATTTCTTTTCTTCATAGAATGGACATATATGTTGGATTTTGGTTTTTTTAAAGAGAATTTTAATGCCGCATTCTAGTCCATATGCAAAAATCAATGCTATCACAAAACTAATCAGGCTGTTGAATATCGGCGTGTTAGAAATGGGTTGCAAATGTTAGATATCAGCTGATGATTGCTGGATTTTGGGTCTTTCCAGTTAAAGGCAGAGATCTGGCATTGTTGTTGTTGATCTTTAAACTTAATAGTTTGCAGATGGGATCAGAACATTCAACAAAGACACAGCACTATTCGAGGAACTGAAACAGTGAAGATATGTTATGATATTTAATTGAAAAAACGTACTTAGGTGCTGTTTCACTGGTGTTTTTTCAAAAAAAGAAATTTACTTAGTTTTTAACGCATTTTTCATTATATACTCAAACATCACCTACAATTAAACAATTGTTGATTTTTACTCTAGAAATAATTTGTCAATTGCATAATGAATACCAACGAGATGAACGTTATTTTATTTCTAAATAATAGGTACTAAAATTCAAATTAACAACAAATTATAGGATAGATTTACTAAATTAAAATCTATTTACAACTTAACAAGATATTGCAGTAAGAATGCAAACTTACCTTAAGCTGCAATGCGTTGAAGTTACTTGGTAAAAATCATTGTTACTTCGTTATTAGCAATGTGGAACAGCGGTTGAGAGGTTCACTGACTTCTTATCAGAGATAAGAAAACGATCTTCTACTATTAATTAATTCATAGCGATTGACCTAGGTCATCGAAGCATTTTAAAACTTACATTTAGTCCACGGCACTAAAAAAGGATAAGATCCAGCGAATTATTTAAAATGATAACCTTTTAGATTGTATGTCCAAACACTATATATATATGTACGTATTCTTTAAATGGTGTTTTTAGGCTGATCGCATCACGGGATTTGAGGACCTCCAATAATCTTTAATCTATACATCTTTATAAAACCATGTAGTCTTTATCCACCAAATAAAAACACTGAAAATCCACACATTTGAAATCGATATTTTTTTTATTAAAAGAGAACAATAATTGATTTTCATGAAATGGTTTCTTCTTGCCACATTACTAAAGTATTTTCTATGTCGTTCCCCATACGGAATTATATTTCCACTATTGGTCTTTGGTATACTCCGAATAACATATTTCAAACAAATTATCATACAGTTTATATTTCTACCTTTTATTTCAACATTTTAAATACCAATTTTGTATCTAATGTATTTCAATGAAGGAAAACAAAATAAAATTTGTATACACGGCATCTATGTACGTCAATTGTTTCTTGTTTTGTTTTTGACGTTTTATCTTTTGTTGAACAATTATCATGTAGTTTGTTTTATGGTTATGTGAAAATTGTAGTTGCTTCTGGTGGAAATAAGTGGAAACTATAGAGTTGAGTATTTTGAAAGCTAGATGGCAGCACACGCAAAATCCTTGTGGCGACCATTATACTTACCACAATCAGATGGCGAACCCATCGCATACAAATTCAAATTCTTCGCTCAATGAATATTCGAGAACAGAGACAGATTTTAGATTTAGACGTCCGTACATTATCTTTCCTTTTGATTTTGTCCAATTCATTAAATAAAGCATTTCATCATTTTGTTATTATTAAAATCAAGAGTCTTTTATTGTGCAAAATAATTCAAAGTTAAAATATAGAATTCATCGGTAACATCCACAAATTGGTGACCCCAACGTGATCAACGAGATCACACAAATTTTCTTGATTTTCAATTTTGTTCCGAACAACTCCCGGTGACACAAAAATTTTGGCAAAATTAATGACGATAACGCCCAAAATGACGACAATAACGCGCAAATTGAGAATCCGGAGGTGAACGCGGTAAGAGTAGTAAAAATTCCACCTTTTTGGCGATAAAACCCTTCACTCTGGTTTATGTAAGTGGAAGCCGCATTCGCAATTTCACGCATCACCGCAGACACTACGAAGTATCGCTACGTACTCGTCAATTTAGACTCATCCACTCTGCCGTTTGTCTCAGACATTCTTGCGGCACCGCCAGCTATAAATAGCTACGATGCTATCAAAGCACGTTTAATTTCTTCGTTCGACAAAACCAGCGAGTCCAAACTCTGACGCCTCTTTCGCGGCACTGAGATTTCAGAAGAGAAACCATCCAATCTCCTGCAGCAATTGCGAAACTTGGCAATAAGCTCATTCCCCGAAAAAGTTCTTCGTTCTCTTTTCCTCGAACATCTCCCCGAAACAAATTAGAGGCGTCTTGGCTATAAGTGAGGTCACAGATTTATCCAAACTGGCAACACAAGCTGACAAAATCATCAAGCTTTCACGTCCCTCCATATCAGCGCTAGAAGCTCAGGTCAACGCGCTTTCAAAGGAGATCAAAGATCTACGTTTAAAACTAATAAACAACAGCCGCTGTAGGTCCTCTAGTCGCACACGAAATAACCAGAAACAAACTTACTGTTGTTTCCACAAAAGATTCGGATATGAGGCAAGAAAGTGCAGCGAGCCATGTGATTTCCAAATTAACAAAACGACTTTAAGCCACTAAACCCTTCAGACAATCACGCAGGCAACTCTGGAGGTGTTTTAACGACACGCCTGCATGTCACAGACCGAACGACTGGGTTAAAGTTTTAGGTGGACAACGGAGCGGATATTTCTATCATAACTTGTCAACAGAAAATTGGTGAGAATATGAAAAAGAAATCTCTAACAAAATCTAATCTAATCGTGCATCAAACCTCCGGAAGAGAAAGTCGAGGCAATTCGTAACTATCCCAAACCGAAAACAGTTGCTGAACTGCACAGGTTTTTGGGATCTTGGAATTTCTACCGACTGAACATGCCAAACGCAGCCGAAGTCCACGTTCCACTCATCGAATTGGCATCGAAACGACAAAACCGAAGTTGTTTGGAACACACAGGCCTTTAAAAAGTGCAAGCAATTGTTAGCCGACGCCGTCCAATTGGTATTCCCGATACCAAATAAGACCCTAACACTACGCTGTGAGGCATCTGATAATTTTATCGGCGCAGTGCTTGACCAGACCGTTGACAGCATTCCTCAACCTTTGGGATTCTTCACAAAGAACCTAAGCAAATCTGAATCGAACTACAGTGCCTACGACCGAGAATTGCTCGCAATCTACAAAGGCATACAGATTTTCAGACACCTGATTGAAGGACGAAATGTTACTGTGATAACTGACCATCGTCCTCTGTCTTTTGCCTTCGCACAACGATCAGATAATGCTTCCCCAAGACAACAACGGTAATTACATTACATCAGTGAGTTCACCACTAACATTGTCCACACACCTGGAAAGTCAAACATAGTTGCTGATGCAATGTCAAGAATCGAAACAATTGACATGCCTACACTCATATCCACAAGAGACATCGCAGATCATCAAATATGCGACGGGGAACTTAAACAACTGTTGCGACCTGAATCTGTCATTAAAATTGAAGCAGAAAAACCTATCTAATGTGACATTCTCAACAAAACCGTCCGTCCATATATTCCGCTGCCACTAATACGAAAAGTATTCGAACACGTGCATAACCCGTCACACTCAAGCAGTCGGGCAACGAAGAAAGCCATAGCCCAAGGCTACGTCAGCCCTTCCATGAATCGTAACATCACCAACTGGGCACGGACGTGTCTACGATGCCAGTGAGGGAAAGTACACCGACATGTAAAAAACATACCACAGCATATAGAGATACCCAGCGAACGTTTCAAACATATTCACATTGACATCATCATGATGCCACTATCCGAAGGCTATAGCTATTGTTTAACGTTCATCGATCGTTTCACTCGCTGGCCAGAATCAGTTCCGATAAAAGATGTTACAGCGGACACCGTCGTCAATGGATTTTTCTCTGGGTGGATAAGTCGATTCGTTGCACCTTCAACAATAACCAGTGATAGAGGCTCACAGTTTGAATCACGTTTATTTGAGGAACTAACAAAACTCATCGGATGCACGCGAAACAAACGACTGCGTACCACCTTTTTTTTAATTCATTTTTATTAATTTATTCTTAAACCTATCTTAAAGCTAGACAAAAATTCATAAAATTAGCCTAATTATCCATAACTTACAACTAACTTAATGGTCCCATACGGACGCTCTAAGTAAACTATAACACTAACTACTAATGTCTTTCGGCCCTAAGATCTATTTTAACTTCAATTCAATTTTATTTATTTGTGTATTAATTAGAAAATTAAAAAAAAAACTAATATCGATATCCTTTTTTATTTTTACTTACAAACTACTTAAAATTAGGTCCTTAAATAAAACTTAACTAACTTAAACTACCTATTCTACCTATAAACTACTTAAAACTAGAACAACCACAGCAGCAAATCTAACTATCTAACATTTTTGTTTTTCATATTTCGTTATCTTTTTTTTTTAATTTTTAATAATTTTTTTTTGTTTTTTTTTTATTTTTAATTTTTTTTTTTAATTTCTTTTTCTTGCCACCATGCCTATTCTACTTAAAATTAATACCTAAAACTATAAAACAAGTATGTAAGCCGGCCAAGGCTTAAACCCCATCCCGACTACCCACTATCAAGTGCCGATTGAAGCCACCAAAACTGGTTCTCCTGCTTCACCCTATCAGTTCGGTCCCGTTCGGACACAGCCCTACTGAACCGAAGGAGCTCTGCTCCACCTTGTGCCATGACGTCCCGATTGTACAGGAGTCGCCTATCCACGGTTCTTTGTCTGACGTGGTAGATTAACGGAACTGCCAATCTATCCTGTATCAGACCGCATTTGTCTAAAAAGAGGAATGCCTCTGGTGGAATGAAGCCGCTCAAGCGTGCAATTTTAAAATACTCGTCGTTCGGATAGAACGCCCCGAAAATTAAATTGTTGGTCGAAGGCATAGCTCTTGCAATGTGACCTCGAACGAGTTTTTTCACGAAATTGTCAATTCTGTTGATTCGAGCCCCGTTGTATAGGACCTCGTTGGAAAAGTAATGCACATCATAAGAAGATTCGGCTGTTCGATATAAGCCGGTACAGCGTCGTAAATACTGCCGCTCGAACACCCGAAACTTCTCCATCTGGAAAGGGGCAACGTTGAACCATACAGGACAACCATACACGATCATTGGCCGTATGAGGGGCATGTAGCAAATTACCTTCACTCTGGGGTCAATCCAACTGCTAAAAAAACAGCCGTTTCGTCAGAGCGAAGGCTCCACTAGCCCTGGTCAGAGCAGTATTTATATGTCTGTCGAAATATAAATACTGATCTAACCAGATACCGAGGTACTTCACTACACTATTGTCGGCTAATGGCTGCCCGTGAAGATCAACGATGACCATCTTGCCCCAATTCTTAAACGTATCCCTCGTGGCCCCAGCCAACGGAGTCCGGAAAAGAATTGTCTCCGAATTCTGGACATTTATTTTCAGTTTCCAGTCGTCGCAATATCGCTGAATCTTGTCGAAATCACGCTGCAAGAGAATTCTAATAACCTCAACCTTTCGGGCCGTTCTGTACGCAATTAGATCGTCGGCGTACGCAATTGCCTTTGTAAGACTACCTATCAGATCGCTAGTGTAAATGCTGAAAAGAATCGGCGAATTCACCGCTCCCTGTTGAAGACCATTTTTAATTGAGAATGTTGTGGTAGAAGTTACATTGCTACTTTTGACAACAAACTTTCTACCGTTAAGCATATCATACAGTATATACAACAATGGCTTGCTTATGCCAAGCCTGCTCAGTTTTAGGTAAATACCCTCTAACCATACGGTGTCAAAGGCCTTTTCCAAATCAACTAGTACAGCCCCTGTGCATTGTTGTTTTGATTTATTGCATTGGATATCAGAAACGAGTTTAGACGCAGCATGAATTGTGTCATGACCCGCCTTGAACCCGAACTGTTTATCCGGAATTATTTTGTTGTACGCAGCCCACTTAGTCAGAGCCCTATTAATGATCTTTTCGAAAGCTTTGCTGATGCTCGGAAGAAGACTTATCGACCGAAGATTTGACGGGTTGGAGTGCGGTCTTCCAATGCACTGGATAATATGCATTATTCAGTGCATTATTGAGAAGCGTGGTATGAATGTCAATTGCTTCCATCGGTAAATGTCTTAGTACAACGTTGGATATACCATCGACGCCCGCTGACTTTTTGTTTTTTATTGAATTGAAGATGAACTGAAGCTCAACCTTCGTCACTAACAAGGGACTTGGTCCCGTTTGCTCGGCGATTATGGCATTTGCCAAGGAATCGTCATTGAACCGCATGAAACCGCGGTTCTCAGATCGCCATTGTGTCATTACATTTCGAAGGTAAAAGTGATTGAGTAGGGCTCTGTTTTCCAGGTCGTGGTTGGGGCGAATGCTAACATTCACCTAGTACACTTGCTGGAAAGCAGCTCCCACCGCCTCCACTTTTTCCTTCGGATCTTTAATTATGTAAAAGTCATCGTCAAAGATGGCTTCCTCTGGATCTATTCGCGCTGTCCTGAGTACGTCTCTGTTCTCCTCAGTTCTTTGGAGTTTGAGACACGGAAGGTCATTATCGTTTTTTTTTCCTGAATATCTTATTGATTTTGGGGAACATACCAGGGTCACTCGAATTAACTGACCGGATCTTGCGGTCCCAGTACTTGATAATTGATAGCCTGTAGTTCTCCTTAATCAACAGATTGACATTTTTTATTGACGACTTCAGTGTCCTAACCTCCAAGTCGTGTGGGTCTGTAAGTCGTCTGTACAAGTTTTTGAGTCTTGTCAGTAAGCCACTCTTGTGCCTTCGCAGTGCGTCAATAGTCGCGTTTCTGTATGCGTTCATTTGGTCCCGTTCTTTGTACTTTGGTATTGTTCGTTCCATCGTTCGTTTTATTGTTTTGTCCATCTGTTGTAAGTGTTGGTCAATTTCTGTATTTGTAAGGTTTCTGTTGTTTGGTGGGGCTATGTCACTCTCTCGCTAAGGCGTTGGTGAAACGAGGCCAACGCATCTTACTGTAATTGTAAGAGTGCGTTGCAACGTATTCTTCCAATTCCACGCGTTCGTTCGGAATCTGCATTACAGCAGCCAGTTCGCAGTGATCACTGTCGTATTCGACTGTCTGTAAGCAGTTTCGAGGGTGATTACCCACTTTGTCTGTAACTGTCAGTCTGGTGTCGTACAGTAAAAGATCCAGAAAGGAGCCACTTCTTGGATACGATGGCTTTTCAGTAGCCAGCAGGTCAACGCTTTAAAGATTCATCAAATTAAAAAGATGGTTACCTCTGGGATTATTATGTTGATTTCCCCAATCTTCATGTTTTGCGTTCAAATTACCGGCCAAGATGAAATAGTTTTCTTCCAAGCTCAGTTTAAGTTCCCTAAAAACAATCTCGAGTTCTGATGCAACTGCATACCACCCTGCCTCTAATGGCATGGTCGAACGATTGCACCGGTCATAGAAAGCTGCAATCATGTGCCACAGCACAAGCAACTGGAAAAGAATTCATTAAGCAGTTCCGCGTATTTATGAGGGAAGTTCGCTCAGCTCCATCAGCACACCATAACAAGACCAAAGCATTCGCTCATGGAACTATGTACTCCTAAGTACTGGACAGCGTCAAGAAACCACCAGAAAAGGCATATCGTGGACCTTGCGAAATCATCGACCGCTTATCAGATTTTGTTTTTAAAATCAACATTGATGGAAATCCAACTACTGTGTCAACAGAAAGATTAAAACCAGCCTTCGTTGAAAATAATGCTGCTATCAGCTTCACCAAGACAACACGAACACTAGCCGTGAGTACCACTTTCGCTAGCATCAAAAAATGTCATGGATAAATACAATACTCAGTCATTCACATTGTTTACACAACCTAAGAAAAAACGAAACAGAGTTAGTTTCGTGAACCTTACTCCACTCCTGAGGGGCTCATGTGGCGACCATTATACCACAACCAGATGGCGAACCCATCGCATAAACTTTCAAATTCTTCACTCAACGAATATTCAAGAAGACAGACATATTTTATGGATACAGCCAGTCGCCCGTAAATTATTTTTCCTTTTGATTTTGTCCAATTCATTAAATAAAGCATTTTATCATTTCGTTTTTATTAAAATCAAGAGTCTTTTACTGTGGAAAATAATTCAAAGTTAAAATATAGAATTCATCGGTAACATCACATCCTATTTCAAGAATCTTACAACTTTAAACATTCAATTGTTGGGTTCTGTTTCGCCATGTTGTATGATCCGCTGTTATACAACAATTAATGCACATTTACATTGGATATTTTGGATTGTTGTTCTATGATTCTGTTCCACAAAAAAGTTTAAAATGGGTTATTAAATTTTAAGGGTCAATGTTGGCTGCGAACCTAAACGTGAAATGGCGGAAATCGAATTGGTAGATATGGACGTTGATGATATGTGGTTTCAACAGAACGTTACCACTTGATTTATGACCTTGTGCCCACTGAGTTGCAAATAAAGTTGCTTTCCATCTCCCTAACTACTGCAAGCTTTAGCAACTTTCTGGAATTCATATTGTTTTTTCTAGTCCCTTCAGCGAATTCCTTTTACGGACAACAAAAATTGTTTTGTTGAGCAGGATAGTTAACAAAAGTTGCTTATTGTGGCAACTAATGTACACCTGTCTTTTTGAGCAATTCCCAGCAACTTATAGTTGCCAACTGCTAAGTTGCGTTGTGGGCTCAGTCTTTGTTATTTCAATAAGGAGAAATTTGTAGTCCGCAACCGAGAAATTCTAATTTTAGCGACAGTTACTGTATGATAGATTGAGTGTGCTAAGCAAACTTAGGTACGTTCAACTTTAATTTGGGGTTGCTCAGAACTTAGAACAACTTTCGGAAATATCAGTTTTAAACTGTAATTGATTTTTATTTGGCACCCAGAGATTACAAATTTGTATCTCGAATATTTAGATAGAATACAAACTCACAAATTCTGAATAAATATATAGTGTATATATTTATTTGTTTTGCAGTGACATTTAATTTATTGAAGAATTCAAATAATAAGCTCCAAGCTAATAAGTATGTGGCAATCAAAATTAAAATAATAATTTATATATTACAACTTAGATTAAGAAAAACTCAGTATTCAAACATATTTGATATTGAATTTTGTTTGAATAATCAAACTTGTTTATCGAGTATAAACAAACTTTATTGTATGAATAGTGTTTCAAAAATAAATAAAAATCAGTTCTGACTTGAAAGTTAAAGCCAACACATCTAGTTTCATTTTAACTTTCTCTCAGGATTCTACATTGGTGACCCCGAGTAAAAACACTATTACATACACGGTATTCCCCCGATCAATGGTAAGGTTCCTAACATTTCACATAAAAACACAGTTGAGAAGGTATCCCCCGATCAACGGTAAGGTGCCATTATTAACCCACACCACACGTAACACCAAACACTATGCCCGACGAAAAAGAAGAGGTTGCAGAAGAAGTTATCGCCAAAATCTCGATAAAAGTGCCACCATTCTGGAAACGAAGCCCTGACCTGTGATTGATCCAGCTTGAGGCACAGTTCCACACCAGTGGAATCACTTCTGATGTCACGAAGTATTACACCTTGGTTGGAAATCTCGAAGCAGATATCCTAACCGAAGTGCGGGATGTGGTTACCAGCCCCCTGCAACAGAAAAGTATAAGTCTCTGAAGTCTCGTCTTCTGTCAGCATTAGAGCTAGAGATCCAAATATCTGCTATTACCATCGTAGATATGGCAACAAAGCAAGGAAGTGCCAGGAACCTTGTAAGTTTCAGACGGGAAACTAATTTGTGGACAGCAATCAGCGACTAGCCAGTCCACAGATGTCATAAGTCGCCTTTATGTCAATGAGAAATCTTCAAATCGATGTTTTCTCATAGACACTGGAGCCACAATTTCAGTCCTTCCACCTTCAAGTATAGACAAACGCAACAGTCAAACTAACCGCATTCTCTATGCAGCGAATGGAACTGAAATTCCGACTTATGGAGAACGATTGATGTCACTAAACCTTGGTCTCCGCAGAAATTTTTGCTGGCCTTTTGTCATCGCTCAAGTCACCGAGCCCATCATACGATCCGATTTCCTGTCATTTTTTATCTTTTGGTTGATGTCAAAATAAGAAACTAATCGATCGAAAAACTACCCTTCAAACATCTGGTTTTGGTGCAACAAAATCACTAAGTGCTGCTAATATACAAACAGTAAATCCGTCATCTTTCATTTACGATTTATTGAAAGAATATGAAGATATTACCAAAACAAACCTATTGGCTAAGACCAAGCACAAGGTCACCCACCACATTCAAACAAAGGGACCTCCTGTGTTTTCCAAGGCCCGACGACTCTCCCCTGAACAATTTAAGACAGCGAAGCAAGAATTTGAATATATGCTCAGCCAAGGAATCTGTCGGCCTTCAAAGAGTAGCTGGGCGAGCCCTCTTCATATGGTCAAGAAGAAAAATGGTGACTGGAGACCATGTGGCGACTACAGAAGACTCAACGCTAACACCATCTCAGATCGCTATCCCATACCTCCTTTTGGGGATTTTGCTCATCATCTGAAGGGCAAGAAAGTTTTCAGCGTCATAGATCTGACTCGTGCATACCATCAAATCCCTGTGGAACCAGAAGATATCCCAAAAACAGCTATCATAACTCCTTTTGGGCTGTTTGAGTTTATGGTGATGACTTTTAGACTGTGCGATGCTGCACAAACCTTTCAACGATTTGTCCACGAAGTATCAAGAGGCCTGGATTTCTGTTTTCCATACATAGATGACTTCCTTATCGCGTCAAACTCAGCTGAAGAGCATCGAGAACATCTTAAACTGCTATTCCAACGTTTTCGAGAATATGGGTTACAATAAATCCTTCAAAATGCACATTCGAGTCGTCATCTGTCAGTTTCTTGGGCTGCCTTGTCAGCGAAGAAGGCATCCAACCATTGCCATCTAAAGTTGATGCCATCATTTCCTACAAAAAGCCGTCAACAGTGCAAGAGCTACGAAGATTTTTGGGCATGCTTAACTTCTATAGACGTTTTATTTCCAAAGCTGCACAGATCCAAGCTCCTCTCCATGCATACCCTTGGGTCAATAAGAAGAATGACAAGACTGTTATCCATTGGACACCCGAACTGGAGAACGCATTTAAAGCTTGTAAGGAAGGTCTTGCCAATTCAACACTACTCGCACATCCAGATAATGATGCTCCTTTGTTAATCATGGTAGATGCATCCAGTACTGCTGCAGGCGCAGTAGTCCAACAGTTTGTCTCCAATGATTGGCAACCTCTTGGATTTTTTTCAAAGAAGTTTTCACCTTCACAAACCAAATACAGTGGTTATGACCGTGAGCTTTTGAGTGCTTATATGGCAATCAAGCATTTTCAACACATGATTGAAGGAAGACAGTTTGTGCTGTACACAGACCACAAACCGCTTATTTTCGCTTTTCAACAAAAACCTGAGAAATCAAGCCCACGTCAACTCAGACATTTGAGCTACATCGGACAGTTTACTACAGACATAAGGCATGTCAAAGGCAAAGATAACGTTGTGGCTGATGCTCTATCAAGATTAAATGCTATTTCCTCGCCATCTCCCATCGACTACGACGATTTGGCAAGTGAACAACAAACAGATGAAGAACTCAGACAACTCCTCAGTTCAACAACATCCTTACAACGGAAACAAATCACTCTGCCTAACACAAAGCACCAAATCTTTTGCGATATTTCGACAGGCAAGGCACGTCCATATGTCCCATTGAATCTGCGGCGCCAAGTTTTCGATGCGATTCACAACTTGTCACATTCAGGCGTTCAGAAAACTACGCAGATGCTCAAAAAACGTTACATTTGGCCAAACCTTAGGAAAGATTGTCGTAAATGGTCGCAAACATGTATCAGCTGCCAAAAGAGCAAAATCCAACGGCACATGCAATCTCCAACCGCCGAGTTCGTGCTACCTGAAGGAAGATTTCAAAATGTTCATCTCGACCTAGTTGGACCTTTGCCATATTCAGATGGATACAAATATGCCCTTACCTGCATAGATCGTTTCACCAGATGGCCTGAAGTCATTCCACTCACAGACATCACCGCCGAAACAGTTGCGACAGCTTTTCTTTCTGGATGGATTTCAAGGTTCGGAATTACCAAAGAAATTGTGACGGACCAAGGAAGGCAATTTGAATCTTCTCTTTTCAACGAACTTGCAAAACTTCTGGGTATCAAGAGACACCGGTCATCGCCTTATCATCCACAGGCAAATGGCATGATAGAGCGATTCCACCGAACTTTGAAGACAGCTATCAAATGCCACGAAACACAAGATTGGGTAGCCAAACTCCCAATCGTTCTGCTTGGCCTAAGATCATCTTTACAAGAGACTACAAAGCAACCTTAGCTGAACTTGTCTATGGTACCTCATTAGGACTTCCATGCGATTTATTCACATCAGCTGATGCTACCTCCAGCCATGATTTCTTGAATAAAATCCGAGACACGATGCAAAATCTTCAACCAATCCTACCTGAACGCCATGGCTCTAACAAAACATTCATAGCCAAAAACCTTCAAAATTCAAGTCATGTTTTCCTTCGTAACGATGCAGTAAGAAAACCACTCCAGCAACCGTATGATGGTCCATACCTTGTTAAATCGAAGACGAGCAAATATTTCACACTTGAAATAAAAGGACATCAAAAAAATATCTCTATCGATCGTCTCAAACCAGCGTTTCTTTTAAACGAAGAAGAAGAACAAACACAAGAAAGAAATACCACTCCAAATTTGTGATCCAATCCACCTCAAATGACAGCTCAAACCACAAAATATGGTAGACGTGTCCTTATACCAGATAGATATCGTTGTCACTAGAGGGCGAGTACTGTGGCAATCAAAATTAAATATAGAAACTAATCGATCGAAAAACTACCCTTCAAACATCTGGTTTTGGTGCAACAAAATCACTAAGTGCTGCTAATATACAAACAGTAAATCCGTCATCTTTCATTTACGATTTATTGAAAGAATATGAAGATATTACCAAAACAAACCTATTGGCTAAGACCAAGCACAAGGTCACCCACCACATTCAAACAAAGGGACCTCCTGTGTTTTCCAAGGCCCGACGACTCTCCCCTGAACAATTTAAGACAGCGAAGCAAGAATTCGAATATATGCTCAGCCAAGGAATCTGTCGGCCTTCAAAGAGTAGCTGGGCGAGCCCTCTTCATATGGTCAAGAAGAAAAATGGTGACTGGAGACCATGTGGCGACTACAGAAGACTCAACGCTAACACCATCTCAGATCGCTATCCCATACCTCCTTTTGGGGATTTTGCTCATCATCTGAAGGGCAAGAAAGTTTTCAGCGTCATAGATCTGACTCGTGCATACCATCAAATCCCTGTGGAACCAGAAGATATCCCAAAAACAGCTATCATAACTCCTTTTGGGCTGTTTGAGTTTATGGTGATGACTTTTAGACTGTGCGATGCTGCACAAACCTTTCAACGATTTGTCCACGAAGTATCAAGAGGCCTGGATTTCTGTTTTCCATACATAGATGACTTCCTTATCGCGTCAAACTCAGCTGAAGAGCATCGAGAACATCTTAAACTGCTATTCCAACGTTTTCGAGAATATGGGTTACAATAAATCCTTCAAAATGCACATTCGAGTCGTCATCTGTCAGTTTCTTGGGCTGCCTTGTCAGCGAAGAAGGCATCCAACCATTGCCATCTAAAGTTGATGCCATCATTTCCTACAAAAAGCCGTCAACAGTGCAAGAGCTACGAAGATTTTTGGGCATGCTTAACTTCTATAGACGTTTTATTCCCAAAGCTGCACAGATCCAAGCTCCTCTCCATGCATACCCTTGGGTCAATAAGAAGAATGACAAGACTGTTATCCATTGGACACCCGAACTGGAGAACGCATTTAAAGCTTGTAAGGAAGGTCTTGCCAATTCAACACTACTCGCACATCCAGATAATGATGCTCCTTTGTTAATCATGGTAGATGCATCCAGTACTGCTGCAGGCGCAGTAGTCCAACAGTTTGTCTCCAATGATTGGCAACCTCTTGGATTTTTTTCAAAGAAGTTTTCACCTTCACAAACCAAATACAGTGGTTATGACCGTGAGCTTTTGAGTGCTTATATGGCAATCAAGCATTTTCAACACATGATTGAAGGAAGACAGTTTGTGCTGTACACAGACCACAAACCGCTTATTTTCGCTTTTCAACAAAAACCTGAGAAATCAAGCCCACGTCAACTCAGACATTTGAGCTACATCGGACAGTTTACTACAGACATAAGGCATGTCAAAGGCAAAGATAACGTTGTGGCTGATGCTCTATCAAGATTAAATGCTATTTCCTCGCCATCTCCCATCGACTACGACGATTTGGCAAGTGAACAACAAACAGATGAAGAACTCAGACAACTCCTCAGTTCAACAACATCCTTACAACGGAAACAAATCACTCTGCCTAACACAAAGCACCAAATCTTTTGCGATATTTCGACAGGCAAGGCACGTCCATATGTCCCATTGAATCTGCGGCGCCAAGTTTTCGATGCGATTCACAACTTGTCACATTCAGGCGTTCAGAAAACTACGCAGATGCTCAAAAAACGTTACATTTGGCCAAACCTTAGGAAAGATTGTCGTAAATGGTAGCAAACATGTATCAGCTGCTAAAAGAGCAAAATCCAACGGCACATGCAATCTCCAACCGCCGAGTTGGACCTTTGCCATATTCAGATGGATACAAATATGCCCTTACCTGCATCGATCGTTTCACCAGATGGCCTGAAGTCATTCCACTCACAGACATCACCGCCGAAACAGTTGCGACAGCTTTTCTTTCTGGATGGATTTAAAGGTTCGGAATTACCAAAGAAATTGTGACGGACCAAGGAAGGCAATTTGAATCTTCTCTTTTCAACGAACTTGAAAAACTTCTGGGTATCAAGAGACACCGGTCATCGCCTTATCATCCACAGGCAAATGGAATGATAGAGCGATTCCACCGAACTTTGAAGACAGCTATCAAATGCCACGAAACACAAGATTGGGTAGCCAAACTCCCAATCGTTCTGCTTGGCCTAAGACTTGTCTATGGTACCTCATTAAGACTTCCATGCAATTTATTCACATCAGCTGATGCTACCTCCAGCCATGATTTCTTGAATAAAATCCGAGACACGATGCAAAATCTTCAACCAATCCTACCTGAACGCCATGGCTCTAACAAAACATTCATAGCCAAAAACCTTCAAAATTCAAGTCATGTTTTCCTTCGTAACGATGCAGTAAGAAAACCACTCCAGCAACCGTATGATGGTCCATACCTTGTTAAATCGAAGACGAGCAAATATTTCACACTTGAAATAAAAGGACGTCAAAAAAATATCTCTATCGATCGTCTCAAACCAGCGTTTCTTTTAAACGAAGAAGAAAAACAAACACAAGAAAGAAATACCACTCCAAATTTGTGATCCAATCCACCTCAAATGACAGCTCAAACCACAAAATATGGTAGACGTGTCCATATACCAGATAGATATCGTTGTCACTAGAGGGCGAGTACTGTGGCAATCAAAATTAAAATAATAATTTATATATTATAACTTAGTTTAAGAAAAACTCAGTATTCAAACATATTTGATATTGAATTTTGTTTGAATAATCAAACTTGTTTATAGAGTATAAACAAACTTTATTGTATAAATAGTGTTTCAAAAATAAATAAAAATCAGTTCTGACTTGAAAGTTAAAGCCAACACATCTAGTTTCATTTTAACTTTCTCTCAGGATTCTGCAAGTACTTAACAAATAAATAATTAAAAAAGCTGAATGAATAAACATAAACACTTGCTTCGGGCAAAATCGGGAGCCTGGTACATCAACTGGAGACTGGGTTGTTTGGCAGCGGTTGGAGAAGATGGAAACAAATGTTGGTGTCTACAGTATCATTTAGGTTGAACTACTTACTATAGAGCTTCTACGACATATTCGGAGCTAAATCCTGTAAGGAGTGGTTTATCAGGCTCCCCGTCCTTGGAGTTATACTAAGGATCTGGCTCTCCAGGATAGGGATTATTCCGTTGGAATGACTTCCTGATCAGGTAAAACATTTTTTTTTGGAAAGCTTTTGATACGGACGTATTTACTGATGATAAACCAATCAAAACGAAATTCGGATTTGTATGTTGAATGTTAGTTCCACTAGAAGCCGAACAATTACCGGCAGTTCCAAACTGCTGCAAAGCAGACAATACCGCTATCCAAGACGTGCGATAGGAAGAATCAGGTAAACGAAAATTAAAAGACTATTAAAAGACTACGTTATAGTACGATGACTGTTGACGGGTGCAAACGCAACTACCATTTGGGTGTCGATTTGTAATTGAAACTATACTCAGACAAAAAGTCTTGAGTTTCACACACTCAGCGCTTGCCCAAATAGAGGAGAAAGATGAAGGCATCAGAGTTATTCATCGAGCCCTTGGAAAAAACATATGAGCAGTGCCCTGGTAGATTTTAACGACAAGCGTTAAAAAGGAAGAGAACAAATCTTTAGTGGCAGAATGGGAAGGTACAGCCTGCACTACACAAACATAGATAGTGTGTGGAGGGGAAGATACCATGACGAACTGTACGGATTTACAGTCAAAAGAATCTAACGACTTCAATGGTTTTGTCATGTAAAGCGAATGGACATCAACACTCCAGACGAGAAGGTCTTCGAATCCAAGCCCGAGGAACGTCGCAGTAGAAGAGACCGTGACTCAGGTGGCACATGCAGGTGGAAGAGGACCTCAATCAACTTGTTGTGCTAAACTGGGGACAGGTTTTTGGTATCTAGGAACCAATATGGCATGTTGGTTGAGGCTCAGGTGTGTCCCGGACTGTGTTGGAACTTTAAGTAAGCGAGTAAATACTTATACAGGTCTGACTTATAATAGTTTATTTTTTTAGCAACTATAGTATAAAAAGTCTTTGCACCATTCATTGAATTTTGGCCTATAGATGACATTTCAGCATTTGTTTACCTCTGGTTTTCATACATTGGTCCTTTGTTGTCCCTTTTTGCAAATTCGTTACTTTTTGTCTTAAGGTTGGTGGGAAAGTATAATGCTACCAGGTCACCTTTTGCAGTTAAAATTTATTTCCAAATAATGTTAAGGTTAAAGTTTATTTGGATTTATCTCAAATTCAAAAAGTGTCAAATAAAATTAAAATGAGGTGCATACAAAGTGTTTGAATTTCAAGTTTAAATTATCAATTATATTTTGTTCAATATAATTGTTTTTTGTTATGTAAATTTAACTGTAATTTAACAAAGTTAATATTGTTAAAACTAAATTTCCTCTTATTTTTTAAAACTACCCCTGAAGAAGTCGAGAAATTATGATGGAACGCTGAAAAAAGTAGGGATTCAAATTTTATTAGAGTATAGTAGGACGTGGCCAATAAAAGTCCTTTTATCATACATTATTATGTAAGATCTTAATCCCCAATAAATAATGTTCCCACTTTTTCTACATTTCTGGTCATACAAGTACATACATTCCTTTTTAAAGATTTGTTCTTAGATGTTAATATCCTTTATTATTAAATAATACAGTGATTATAAAAAAAATTAAAGCAATAATTTACAATTAGTTAAAACCGTAACCTCGAATCTTTCGATACGTACGTATAAATTTCATCTTTACAATGATTCGTTTAGTGTTTAAAAAAAAAAGAAGTTTTACTCAATAATAATTAACATTTAACACATAAAATCTATCTATAAAACAAAGATGTTATGTAGATACTCAGAATATTAAATAACCACATTCTAAGTTAATTAGTTAATTAACTGTCTTAACACAAATGCTAACATTATTGTAAATAGAGATCCCTTTAAACTAAAGCCCGAGTTATGACCGACCCATGTTATCCGACCCTCGATTCCCGGATAAATTATTTTACGGGCCTTAACATATTCTGATAAAGTTTTACTATCAACAAATGGCAGTCTCTGATTTGAACCATTATTTTCATTCAATTTGTGCCCATCACCACCGTCCAATAAAAATTTACTTATTATTATGTTATACATTTTACCATCATCTAAATCAGAGTAACTAGGAACTTCGCATTCTGAACAAAGAACTTCTACGCTCTGGACACGCTTTCCAATCGGATTTGATATATTATAAACCACGCGAATACCCGAAACTTGGAGAAAACCTCCATTTGAATCTTTGTCGAATACCTCAGCTGAGTGTTCTAGAGCGTTACGTATAGTACTACCGGATACTTTAGTCATGTAAACATCATTTTTAAAAGGTAAGGCTGTAAGAACATCATTCTCGGTTATTGATCCATCAGATCGTTTCTCAATCGAACTGCGGATACCTAAAAATGGAGGACAAGACATAAATTGACATTATAAAAAATCAAATAATTACCTCCACCCTGAACAAAACCGATGGCGGCATCAGACCAAAACTTTCCACCTTCATCCTGAATGGTTCTGGCATATACCATACTATCAGCTATAAGATTTCCAAGATTACATTCTGCAACTCGGCATACTGAAGCGCGTCCTTCAAGTCGAACTTTTGTGTAACCAATTATATCGTTTTCAAGAGCTGTTATATTTGGCCGGTAAAGATTGAGCAAGTCAAGAATATCAGAATCTCTTGGAATTTCGGCATTTAAGAGAATGGGTTGCCCATCAAACTTGAGAAGATCTCCGTTCTTGTCAAACTAAAAAATAAACTCCATATTTTTAAATGCTTTTAATACACTTAGATACCTATATTATTCACTGCCAAAATATATGTAGTAACTTTAGTTTAATGAGAAAAATGTAGCCGTGCGAATGTGAACCAAAATCAATTAAATGACAGTGATGCACATTTCTTGCAATGATCCATTTGTTATCAGAATAGCTTTTTATTTAGGATATATTTAACCTCTTAATTACAATTTATTTTAATTGACTACACTGACCCATTTAGGATATCTATGCATTTAAATGTTTACCGTACATATGGGTTGTAAAGGGTGATTTTTTTGAGGTTAGGATTTTCATGCATTAGTATTTGACAGATCACGCGGGATTTCAGACATGGTGTCAAAGAGAAAGATGCTCAGTATGCTTTGACATTTCATCATAAATAGACTTACTAACGAGCAACGCTTGCAAATCATTGAATTTTATTACCAAAATCAGTGTTCGGTTCGAAATGTGTTTCGCGCTTTACGTCCGATTTATGGTCTACATAATCGACCAAGTGAGCAAACAATTAATGCGATTGTGACCAAGTTTCGCACTCAGTTTACTTTATTGGACATTAAACCAACCACACGAATGCGTACAGTGCGTACAGAAGAGAATATTGCGTCTGTTTCTGAGAGTGTTGCTGAAGACCGTGAAATGTCGATTCGTCGCCGTTCGCAGCAATTGGGTTTGTGTTATTCGACCACATGGAAGATTTTACGCAAAGATCTTGGTGTAAAACCGTATAAAATACAGCTCGTGCAAGAACTGAAGCCGAACGATCTGCCACAACGTCGAATTTTCAGTGAATGGGCCCTAGAAAAGTTGGCAGAAAATCCGCTTTTTTATCGACAAATTTTGTTCAGCGATGAGGCTCATTTCTGGTTGAATGGCTACGTAAATAAGCAAAATATGCGTATATATGTACATACATTTGTACCTTTGGTATACCTTTTTTTCGTCCACTATATCTAACGAGCCAGTAAAAAACCGACTTATAATTATTCAGTCGTTAACAGATTTTTGTTTTGGCTTGCGACTTATATTGAAGAAAAGGATTACAGTGTGAGGGTACGTGGTGACAATTCTTTGGATGGAATCAGACAGAACATCAAATTCGCAAAATAGTAATTGGATAATGAATACAATTATTACTCTGCAAAATTAAAAAAGTCAAAAGAGGCTGGCACACTGATTCTTTCCAATCCCGTCTATCGATTTGCTTAAAACTTTAACAAAATATTCATAACAATATTTTGGGTGATATAAATGATTTGAAGTCAATATATTTCTTTGATTACCTAGTTTTTGAGTCAAAAAACATTTTTTATAGGAGTTTTCTTTTGTTTATGCAGGTTATCGTGGTTTGTTAAAAAAGTTGTCACTTGAAATTTTCTAAAAAATTAACTGAAAATATATATGTACATACATACATATGTATTAAATAAGGAAATATATAAATATATATATAAACAACATCTATAGATGTGAGACAGAATGAAATCATTTTGAAGTCAATGTCTTCATTTATTTATGAGATATTGAGAATGAAACACATATTGTTACCAATTATTTATCGATTTTAATTTGTATGAACAAAATCTTATAAGAATTTTACTGAATGTCAAAAACAATATTTTCTTTCTCTTTTGTTTTTAGGTTTTTATTTTTTGTAAGAAAACTGTTTATTCGATTTTTCTAAATATTTGAATGAATGTTGATAACAATATAATCTATAAGATGAAATTAATTTAAAGCCAATATCTCAAATTATTGAGAAGATATTTGATTTGAAAATCAATTTTTAAAAAGTAAGTAATTTTTTTTAAGGGTTTTTATTTTTTTGAAAAAACTGTCAATTCAATTTTTCTAAAAATTTTACCAGATATCAATAACGTTATTCTTCCTTGAACAAAATTATATTCGAGGTGAGAATTTTTTTTTTTTGGTGGATTGAAAACACCATTAATTGATTTTTTTTAATTTTATTAGTTTGATATCACGCCACAATATATAACACATAAATTTAATTCAAGCCGTTAGCGTAACTGGTTCGTGACATATTTTGGATTAACACCCACTCAATTCTTTTGAGAGTCCTTTCTGCATTATTATCTACATTATATAACAACATCTATTTAAAGTCGATATCTCCACTGGTTCTTGAGACTTGAATGACAAAAAAAAAGCTTCCTGAACGTGTGACGCACTTGAAAAGTCGAGTAATGTCAACATTTTAAATTCCACAAAACGGATCGATTACAATAGCTTTCTACGGGAAACTTCCCACACGGTTCATTATCTGAAAAAGCATGAACAAATTTAAATGCGAAGTAAACAGAATAGGTGCCGCAACTATCTAAATCTTACGCCTAAATGTGAAATTTGTTCACATTTGCAGGCACAGCATATATCAGTTTGGTGCTGCCAAAAAATTAGCAAAATATGAACCCGATAGCAAACGCTGTTTTGTAAATTTGTCGAAATTTGTTGTTCTTCCATAAAATTGATTCACTTTCAAAAATTACCATAAGCTATCAGTATGAACCAGTTTCTTTAATAAATTTAGAATTTTTGAACACATTTTTTCAGAATCAAACTAACATTACGTTGCGCATATAAACAAGTTTTGCAAATAAACTTAAAACTATATATGTACCTATGTACATACGTATATCGTAACATAATTCAAAACCCGATTTTGGGTTTATTTTTAAATATAATTTAATAAAGAAAGCAACAAGGCATATCATAAAGCATACATTCTGTTCGATACTTTTGGAGATGAGATTGTTTTTTTTTTATATCTTAACAATAAATCTTACGGGTTAAACGTAACATACAAACAATAAAAACTTTTTTTTTCTAAATAAAAATTAAGTACATATATTAAGTTATTTTTATTAAAATTACAACAAATAATAATTATTAAGGAAACTTTTAAAAGTCCTATCGCTAGTTAAAAGCTTACTTACTTACTTACTTAAGGTGGCGCTACAGTCCGGGGCGGACCTGGGCCTCAACCAACAAGCGTCTCCAGCCAGCTCGGTCCCTAGCTAGCTGTCTCCAGTTTCGCACGCCAAGTTGGTTGAGGTCCTCTCCCACCTGGGTGCGCCACCTGAGTCGCGGTCTTCCTCTACTGCGCCGTCCCTCGGGATTGGATTCGAAGACCTTCCGGGCTGGAGCGTTGATGTCCATCCGCTCTACATGACCTAGCCATCTAAGCCGTTGGACTTTGATTCTGCTAACTAGGTCAGTGTCGCTGTACAGCCCGTACAGCTCGTCGTTATATCTTCTCCTCCATTCTCCATCTATGCGTACGGGACCAAAAATCGCCCGAAGAATTTTTCTCTCGAAGCATCCTAAGACGCTCTCATCTTTCTTTGACAGGATCCAGGCCTCAGCGCCATAAATGAGAACCGGGATGATGAGTGTCTTATAGATGGTGATTTTACATGCTCGAGAGAGGACTTTACTTCTCAATTGCCTTCTAAGTCCAAAGAAGCAGCGATTTGCAAGAGTTATTCTTCGTTTGATTTCAGCGCTGGTGTCGTTGTCTGCATTAATAGCGGTGCCTAGGTAGACAAAGTCCTTAACTACCTCAAAGTTATAGCCTGCCATGGTGACGTTTTGTCCAAGACGTCGTCGTTCAGTGTCCTTTTTTGATGACAGCATATACTTGGTCTTGCCCTCATTGACCACTAAACCCATCTTCTTCGCTTCCGTCGCAATGCTCAAAAACGCTCCACTGACATCACGCTTTGATCTTCCAATTATGTCAATATCATCTGCGTATCCGAGTAATTGGATGGATCTTTGGAAGATTGTGCCTCTAGTGTTGACGGTTGAGTTTTGCACAATTCTTTCCAGAACGATGTTGAAGAAGTCGCATGACAGTGCATCGCCTTGTCTAAAACCTTTTTTGACATCAAATGCATCGGTAAGATCTTTTCCGACCTTGATAGAGCAGCGTGCATTCTCCATCGTCATTCTGCACAAACGGATAAGTTTGACAGGGATGCCAAAACTAGACATTGCTCGGTAGAGCTCTTCCCTATAGATGCTGTCATACGCGGCTTTAAAATCGATAAAGAGATGGTGGGTATCGATTTGGAGCTCCTGGGTTTTTTCCAAGATCTGCCGTAGTGTGAATATTTGGTCGATAGTGGACTTTCCTGGTCTGAAGCCACACTGATAAGGACCAATCAGGTTGTTGACGAATGGCTTCAGACGTTCACATAATACGGCAGAGAGGATCTTATACGCAATGTTAAGAAGACTGATGCCTCTGTAGTTGGCGCAGTTAAGAGGGTCTCCTTTCTTATGTATCGGGCACACTATGCTGAGATTCCACTCATCGGGCATGCTTTCTTCCGACCAAATTTTGCAGATGAGTTGGTGCATGCTCCCTACCAAGTCATCGCCTGCTGCTTTGAATAGTTCGGCGGTGATGCCGTCAGCTCCAGCAGCTTTGTTTGACTTAAGTTTAGATATAGCTATCTTCACTTCGTCAAGGTCGGGTAGGCGGAATTGTTGATCTGCGTCGCCGAGGTTGAGTGGTTCTATCTCCCTTACAGCGGAATTCGGTTCGTCATCGCCGTTATATAATTTGGAGAAGTGATCTTTCCATATTCTCAGCATCGACTGTGGTTCTACTACGATGTTCCCTTGATCGTCTTTACAGGCTTCGGTTCGTGGCTGGTACCCTTGGGAGGTTTTTTTTACCTTTTGGTAAAATTTACGAACCTCATTCCTGTTGTGACATCCTTCTATCTCCTCGATCGCGCGCTTCTCATGCTCTCTTTTTTTCCGTCTAAGAAGCCGGTGTTCCTCTCTCCTCTTCTGCTCGTAGAGCTCGCGAGCAGCTCTCGTCCTTTTGTGCAGCGCCGTTTTGTATGCCTCTTGTTTCGCTGCGTGAGCTTGCTGGCATTCGTCGTCAAACCAGGGGTTTCGCTGTGGTGGCCGTGTGAAACCTAGCACTTCAGAGGCGGCATCTCTGATGGCTGCAAGGCAATGTTGCCACTGGTTTTCAATGCTTAATGCAGGAAGCATAGGACTCCTTAGGAGGTTATTAGAGACTCGATCGGAAAAGGACATGGCAGTCTCTTGCGATTGTAGCCGTCTAACGTCGAATCTTCTCACAGTACTTCCTTGTTTTGGCTTGGATCGTGATATCCGTAGCCGTACCTTGGCTACAACGAGGTAGTGGTCCGAGTCAATGTTGGCCTCTCGGAATGTTCGGATATCCTGGATACTGGAGAAGTGTCGTGCGTCGATCGCAATGTGGTCAATCTGGTTGACGGTTGATTGATCAGGAGATTTCCATGTCCCCTTGTGGATATTAAGATGCGTGAACTGCGTACTAGCTACCAGAACGTCTCGCCCCGCAGCGAAATCGACCAGCCTGAATCCGTTGTCGGAGGTAGTGTCGTGCAGGCTGTATCTCCCGATTATGCCACCAAAGATGTCTTCTCTTCCTAGCTTGGCATTAAAATCTCCTAAGACAATTTTAATGTCATAGCCAGGGCACTGCTCATATGTCTTGTCCAAGAGCTCGAAGAACGTATCTTTGGTGTCTTCATCTTTCTCCTCTGTTGGGGCATGCGCGCATATTAGGCTTATGTTGGCGAATTTAGCCTTGATGCGGATTGTCGTGATGCGCTCGCTCACACTGTTGAAACTCAAGACTTTTTGCCTGAGCCTAGTTCCAACAACAAATCCACACCCAAATAGACGCTGTCTTTGTTCTCGGTAGCAGTCGCCGTAATAGATATCGCAGTCTTTTAGTTTGCGTTTACCCGGTCCATCCCATCGCACTTCTTGGATGGCTGTAATATCTGCCTTGCAGCAGTTTAGGGCTTCCGCTAATTGTTCGGCTGCACGTGGTCTGTTAAGGGACCTAACATTCCACGTACATATCCGAAGTTCGTTGTCCTTATTTCGTTTGCGTGGGTTGTCAACAGTGAATCCGTCCGTATCCGAGGCTTGTTGTTGCTTCGAGACTATGATGTTTTTACGTGGCCAGGAAGTCACCCCGACGGCACAACCCCCAACCTGGAGGGCCAGATCCTTAGTATAACTCCAAGGAAGGGGAGCCGGATGAACCGCTCCTTATAGGCCTGGGCTCCGAATATGTCGAAGAAGCCCTATAAGTTAAAAGCTAATATGCATAATTTCTCTGTATACACCGACCATAGTGATAAGATATATCCACGAATACAAAAATTCAGCAGGATCAGCGCGAATGCTAAACCCACTGGCTTATTACGAAAAGTGTAGATATACGTAGAAAATTGGCTTTCAGCTCACGAATATTACGCTTTAAAAAATTAACAGCAATTAAAATATAACAGTAGAATTGGAAAAATAAAAAAAAATAAGAAAACGCACTGTATAAGATTAATTAAAAAGTCTTTGCAATAGGAAATTACTACTTACATACATATGTTATGCTTTTAGTAGTGACGTTGACTTGATTAGAACTCTATAACAGTAATACCAGTAACATTTATTGCATCTGTATTGTAGGACTCAACAAATGCAAACATTTAGGAATGTTATATAAGCTCAGCCTTTTGTATATGTCCTTTTCAAAAATAATTATAGAGAAAGAATTTGAAAATCAATTAATTCAAAATCTTCAAATAAGGCAAGCCGAGGATAATCAATAATTCATTCACAAAACCATTAGCACAAAAAAGCTTAAAAATAGCAAAAACCTTAACTGACTGACTAAATCGATTTAGTAAAATGTTAAAACAATTTTTAGCAATTTAATAGGCTTGAAAGATGATTTATGTACCTATTTTATCCAATTTTAACATCTTACTATGTCTTAACTATTTGATATAGTTAAAATCACGGAACGGTTTCTTTAAATTTTAGCAATTTGGTAAATCTATAGGACATTTGCGTAATTATTCTTATAAGAGCAGTGGATGGAATGGTCCAATCAACAGTTGGTAATTCCAATTAATAGGTCTGTTCAAGCGTATCTTCTTTGTTTATTTTCAAGTACTGTCACTTTTTAGCAACGGGAAAAGAACGTTTAAAATTTTGGAGTAAATTGTTACACCCTACACAATAGGTTTTTGCGCAATTGTTTTTATTTACTTTCAACGACGATTTTAGTAATGAAAATTAAAATGAAAGGCGATGAGACTTGAAGTACAAAAGAAGGGAATACATCGTATGCTTATGATTTGCAATTATTGAAGTAACACTACTTAAATTATAATTGTAAGCATTGTAAACCTACCAAAATGAATTAATAAATACAATATAATACAATACTAGAAATATACAGTTAAAAATGGAGCCAATACTGTACACAAAAATAAACTGAGTCAAGGTCTAAATTTACTATTGTTTGATATTAATTTATTTTAAACAGGGAGTGATGTCGAAACAATTCTTGATAATGATTGATATTTTCCATTACATTATTACTGAAATAAATTTAAATCCATTAAATTGGTCGGTTACTAATTTACGTAAATTAAATTTATTGGTTTCCAAGAACTCGGACAGTAAATTCAAAACAATTACCATTCAATGGGGATTTATATAATTTATATTTTAATTGGAATTTATTAAATGTGCTGCAACACTTAGCTTGCAGAAATTAAATAAAACCTGTAACTTTAAAATTCAACTCAATTTCTTCTTTGATAATGGTAAACTTTGACAACATTTTTTGGTACATATGTACAAACTTTTTCTAAGTCAATCAAGTTTGCTAAATGATAAATGACATTCATAAAATCATGTGAAGTTCTTTACCTGAACATGTAATTTTCCAAGATACTTGGTGTAAGCGTAAGCCTGTACAACTGGAACTTTTTTCCCACTAGATTGGGTTACAACTTGCGGGTATGGTCCTTCAGGTCTTTCGTAATCTGGTTGATTACCGTTGTATAAAAATGTATTGGTATGCCCCCCAATAACAATATCGACTTCATGACATTTTGCAGCAATTTCCTGGTCCTTTTGGTAGCCAGAATGACCAAGTGCTATAATAATTTTGATGCCCTGAGATTTCAAGTTTGCTGCTTCTTCACTGTTGTGAAATTATTTATCCATTATTGTTTTATTATAAGTCAGTTAAATAGAAACATATACGAGTATGTATTTATATGAATATGGGTATAAATTTAATTGATCCCAATCAATAACATTACTCACTTAATACTTTTTATTTCGTCTTTGAACTCCACATTGTTGTTTAGAGTTAGAAATTTTGTTTCAGGTGTAACATAACCAATGACACCTACTTTGACTCCCGACACTTCTAGAATTGTAGATTTCATTAGCATTTTCGCTTTCAGCATTTCTGGTTCCTTTGATAAATCCAAATTTGCTGCTAATATAGGAAATTTGGCTTTATATAAAAATGGAATCAATCCAGAAACCCCTTCATCGAATTCGTGATTTCCCAAAGACTGTAAGGCACGGACTTTATATTTTGATTAAATTCTCTTATGCATTATCTTACAATCGCATCTGGTGAGAGTTTATTCAAAAATGTTGTTGTAATATTGTCCTTGAATATAGTAAACCATGGAGTCCCAGTGTAGGTGTCTCCAGCGTTTAAATAAAGTACTTCTAGTCCACCTGATTTTGCTTCTTTTCTGAATTTTCGGATTCTTATTTAAGAAAAAGAAGATATTTTTAAATTTCAAAACCAAGGCAAGAGAATGTTTTAATAAGAATATTTAACGTACTCGTGGGCAGTCCTGGAAAAGCCACCATAACATTTGTTGGTATTCTCAGCCTCTTGCGAACATTTTCCTCCGCTGACACTGGTCTGTTCAAAACGAGCGTGCATATCATTGTTGTGTAATATTAGAAATTCTATTGAATTTGATTTCGATAAGGGATTAGAAACGCACGATTTTAATGTGATGGCTAATACGACCAACGGAAAAATAAATTGTTTCTTCATGGTAAGTCGATGCAGTTCTGTAAAAAAAATTAATTTTGTTTATATTATAAAACATGACAGAAATTATCAAGTTTGCTTTGCATGTAAGTATTATTTTGAAATACCTATTTTTTGGACCCAGCTGCGGGTTTTTGGTATAAGCTGTGGGGTTCACCTTTTAATGTCGTTTTATTTTTCTCGATCTTTTAAAAACCAAGGTATTAGGGCGTTAGTTAGATCTTATTTAAACTCGTCAAATAAAATTTTAATTGCACATTTGGTAGTGTTTGTAATTATAACTGTTCATAACAGACAGACATACAAATATTGAAAAAACAATATTAGAATTACTTTATATACCTTTTCAGAGAACAACAAGTGGTATTCTGGTAAACACGTGAATTAAGGAAACTTTGAACTAAAGCTTATTTTTAAAAAAAAAATGTCTCTATATCTATATTCGAATGAAAAGCATCTTGTCAAGAGAAAGCAAAAATTTAGTTTCTCAAAAATTAATTAAATCAGTGTATTCAAAGATAAAATTAATAGTTAAAAATCGGTTTTTTGAAACTCTTTCAACACTTTTAGACTTTTAAGGAAATTAAAAAAAATATGCACCTATTTAGAGTTTTCAGATTTCAGATTAGATTTTCATAACTCACACAAAACTTAGGGAGCGAGATAGAAACATTGATTTTGTTTTGTTTATATTGAAATATTTCAACGCTTGAACTAGTCTTAAGTTTATAATTGAAAATGAAGAAAGTAGCAAAAAACTAGTTATTTTTCAAAACAAATATAGCTTGAGAATCTCATGAATAACGAAACAAACATTTGAAGCAAAAAAGTTGAAAGATAGCATGCTGTAATACAGAAAAGAGAAGCGTTTGCCCTATGAAGTGAACATGGTGCATGTCTTCCAAAATACCGGGAATGGTGATGATGTCAATACGATTATGTACAAATGGGATCTTTGCAACTTTCCCTAATCACTTCAATTTTAAATTAGTCTTCATTATACCTCAATCGGTAAAAATTCATCTCTTTGCTTTTTGGAAAAACTATTTAGAAAACCTCTTAACTTATCCAAGGCGGCTTCTTTCCTTACTTGTGATGACAATGATGTGGGAGTTAAATGAAAGCTAGACATCAAATAAGACAACAAGATCATCAAATGTGTTCATGCAACCAAGTAAGCATTCATCGATAAAAAACATAGGAACTATGTACATATAGGGGGCATGTGCAGTGCATATATGTATAAGCAAGTGTTGCATTGGTACAAAATTTCGAATGCGATGGTACGGAAATCTAAAACAGTGTCTCCGGCGAATTTTATCAATCGCGTCTGATTCGTTATTTTTGATTAGCTGACCAAAAAGATTGATTGATTACAATCACAAAGCCACAGCACTAAACATTTTTGTATATAATAGATAATTGAAAACATGCTTTTCCAAAAATATAAGTCTATCCAAAAGTGTATTTGGCAGATCATTGAAAAAAACCACAGCTGAATAGACTACCACCAATTTTTTGAAATAAATTGAAAAGAATATTCATCAAATGTTTCTGATTGACGTCTAAATGTTTGGTTTGTTGCATGATTTTGGATTATTCTGGTATATAAAGAAAGGCTTCGCTTAACACAAGGCTTGTTCAAAATTTGAATTCCAGTTCTACTGGCTAGGAAAGAAAGTTGAGTGTTAATGTTTCCTGAGAAAAACATAGAGAAATCTACAACTGCATGGTAAATAAAAGAAATAAACACAAAAATAGTCTAGATATCCAATATCTACATATATCTCTGAGGCTTTTAAATAATTAATCTTTGGAGTTATAATGAATTCTTCTCAACAAGCTATAACAAATCGACAATTTGAAATTAATCACACCAAAAACGTACATTTCAAAAACTTAACCAATTACTTTTGTAAACAAAAACATACAGTTATAAGTCCGCCGTTCAAAAAAAAAATGAGATCTAAAATATAGGATATTCTTAATTTTCGAAAGTGATGTACTATACATTTTTGTGTATGATATCCAAGTGAGTGGTAATAATGACAGATGTTTACTCCCTTAAATTCAATGAACATAAACACAAAATAAACCTAATTTTGTCTAGCTTTGAAGATTTGTATAAGAAAAAGTGCACGGCTCCCGGCTTCGTAAGCTGCTTAGTCAACACTCAATCCTCAGCGACGATAGAAAAAGTTTTTAAAAGATGATTTTATAGCTTTAGTGTTTAATCAACTTCAAAATTAAAAAATTTACGAACGGTTTTTATTTTTTCTTGTTAACTTAAGTTTGTTAAAATTCGAATTATCTATATATGTATGTATTTACATATAATAAAATGTAGACTTCTATTGTGCTGATTAAAAACCAAATCCATTGTAGGTATGTACAACGTACGGTACATATGTACTGTACATATACTTTTAAAATGTAGAATAAACCGATTAAAAACTGCTTTGGGTATGTATGTAAAAGCCGTAAATATTTTATGCGAATGATAAAGAAAGTATATTTGTGGTCTTTTAAAAAAATTACTTGTAGCGATATTTATAAATATTTCCAAAAAAGTAATATTTTGTTGACATTGAAATGTAGATAATACTAATTTGGGAAAAATTTTATGGTGAACTGAATTTGTGGGATACCTACAAAAGATTTAAGTCGTTTAAGTTTCTGGTACGAAAATAGGAAACAAAATGGAGGGTTTTTATTAAATTATTATTATTATTAAATTATTATAATTAGTTAAATGTATGAACTTTGTTATAAAATAACCGATGCCTGCCTCCTGAAATAAATTAAACAACAATAATTGCACATTTAAAATTCCTTACATTTTGATTATAAGGAATGCTGGATTGAAACCACTTTCAAAAACATCATCGCTTAAAACAACATTCCAAACTACTTGGTAGTTTACTCGGCAATTAAAGCAATCGATTAAATTAAATAAAAAAAGTTTTCTTTTAAACTCAGAAAAATTGGATATTAATTTGAATTACTTATTTAAGTTAATTTTAAATCATTATCGATTGATATGTGTACCTACATATGTATGTATATGTTATTCGTATTGAGTAAAAATCAAGGAGCATCTTTATAATTATCGAATTGGTATTATTATTATAATTCTGAAAGTCTAACGATTTATCATTTTGTCGTTATATTTGAATGTTGGGTTTAAAGCCCGACGCCCAACTGATATTTTATTTTCCACGCAACCTACCCATCGCATAAGATTAACGATGCGATTATTTTGTTTAAATTTTATTGTCTCTTTAATAAGCCATAACAGTTTGTTTTATTATCAAATGCAGTATAGTACAATGGCACCATATTAAAATGCTTTTTATATAAAACCGAGAATTGCAGATGCCCCTACTATTTCTAATTGTGTAAAATAAATAAGAAGATTAAAAGAAAAATGTGCCATTACTTTCTTTTCTAATATTTAGAAATAAAAACAAGCTTTTCTTTTCCGCATTTTTTATTTTCAATTGTGATAATTTTGAATGAAATATTTAACAAAACAAATGTATGGGATCATATCACTCCTGGTTTCAATCAATTTAAGAACTTGATTTGGCATACTCTATACCAGTTTTTTTTTTAATATAGAACTGTACAACGAGTTCCATTCGGCCATAATTGCCTATTGGAGCTCTGCAACACTACCATACTGCTTATTTTGAGCATAAATTCTTCTTTTCGGAATTCCCCAAGGATTTTAAGAATTGTATTTACTGTTTTCCAGTTCCAAGTTTTGACGAGCAAATTCTAACCTTTTAATTTTTTGAGCTGTTGTCAGGTTTTGAGTTGATTGCATTTTTGCCTGAATAATCACTTTAAAACCTTAACAATAGCTTGTTTTAAATTTTGCGCCATTGTCTTCAAGAAGTGCTATCAGAGCTGAATTTTAACAAACTTAATATTCTTTATCGGTAAGAAAATGCGAAAAAGTACCTCTTTTATACACTTAACACTTTCACTTTCAAAGGAACCCTAAACCTTTAATCTAGAAAACCGAAATCTCCAAAGAAAATAATATTAATTATTTACTTGGAGATTTATTTCATGTACATAGGTTTTCCCTTTGGAGATAATGGCAAATTGTATTCGCGTTTTTGAGAATTTTGTTTGCACCATAACAAAGTTTTGAAGAAAACTAGACTCATGCTAGTTGCTTTTATATATTGCCTGCAGAAAATATTAAAACCAAACATAAAATAATACCTAATCAATTTCACGAGGGATCGAGTAACCGCACGTTTTAATTTTTTTTTTATATTTAAATTTGTTTACTTGATTTAAGACATAAGATATTTTTGTTTGTTTTTAAGTAAGTAAATTATAATGTGCTGCAAAAATAATTCCAAAGATTATAGAATTAAAAATAATAAACTCAAATGTAAATAATCAATTTGGAATTAACATTTTAAATTCAATTTACATTAACACATCGGCTAAAATTATTGCTTATTGTTGTTAGCTCCAACTCCATTTTAGATACGTTTAAATTCCACTCAAATAACACACATAAAATAAATTCTTTAAGTCAATTAAGATGATAATTCACCTTGAAATTGGCCATAGCACAGTGCAGTAATATATTAACTTTAACAAAATAGATTTATACACGTAAGCGTCATATCTTTGTTGAAATTACTAAAGGATTGGCATTAAGATTAACAAGCTGTTTAATAATATAATACAATAACGATAGATGTTTTTTCATGACACTGATAGCAAGAAAATAAATTAACTTTTTCTAAATGAATTATTTGTATTTGAATTATTCAAACTTCTTTAAATTTGTCTAGGTGGTAATAATGACACTTTATACACAAAATTATGTAAATAGACCTATACGTATATACATATACCGGAAGAATGATTTTGGTTCGTGTGTCGCATACAATTTGAGTTGCAATTATTATTTACACTCTTATATTGGCCATCGATCAACTATGTACTTACGTTTTGGTTAGGAGAGATGTTTTATTTGCCTTTTGTACAAATGGTTGGTCTACTTTAAGTTGCACGATTTTTCAACTCTAACCGCTTGCTATTATATGTTTATCGCCCTTAACACATGATCTACACCGAGAAACAAGAAGATAAACAAAAGTTCACAAATGCTTTTCTACGGATGGCAGCGATAAACAGCGGCGGCGATACTGCTTCGACAAAGTAAACCTAAACACTGATCGACTCTCTCGAATGTATGACTAAGATTAAAGGCCATTCTGTTTCTTAATATTCTGATGAGAATTATATTCGCCGTGGATTTTTCGATTCATAGCATTAAGTAAGTTAACTGTTAGAATATTATCTTGGCTAAAGTTTCTAGAGAGAGAGAGAGAGTGGGTGCAGGGGAGAGATCGCTGTTGAGTGCTTCCTGCCTTAAGTTTACTTAAGTTTATGATGCCAATGCCAACAGATAAGTTTTATAGGCAGATTTGGCTTTTATTGATTTGATAAGATATAGTAAATAAGTACGAGTAAGTACCGCAGCGAATTACTTTAAACTCAATTAAAGAAACACGCTCGGCATGGCAGATAAAATATTAATTTATTTAATAATCCAAAATTCTTGCTGAAATTATTCAGAATTAAGAATTATGTTTTCAGTCACCTTTGGTTTTAGTATCGATCAAAGTGACAGTTTGTTTAGAAAGGGGTTTAATCAATACTATGACATCCTTACAGCTTTAGAAAAACGATGGTGCCAGCTGATTAGCTGATTACCTTTATCTACGATTGAGGTAATTATGGATTTCTTTACTGAAATGTATGTAACACACTCACATTATGGTTATACATATAATACGAACAAAATAGCCTCATTCGATAACTGTGGACTCAAGCCATAAAAATAATAGTAATGTCTCCCTGATATCTACGGGCATGCCTTCCACAGTTTTGGAAATTTAATTGTTTTTAAATTATATTAGATATAATTTTTCATTTCTGACCAAGAACAAAAACATCTTGCTTAGTTGTTTTAGCGTTTAACTGATTGTTATTCAAGATATTTACAAATATTTAATATAAAATCGAATCACTAGAAGTAAAGTATGGAATGCTACATTAAAATAGCGATACAGTCAATTACAATTATTAAATGTTATAAATTTCATACAATTTGTCGTGTCCTAAACTTTGAAAATACCCATAGATTCATTAAAGCATAATGTTTGACAATATAAAAAACAACTTAAAATATACATATTTCATATCTTTATTTTATAAATTTTATTAAGAAAAACTGTATAATAACATTTTACAGTATAGGAATAGAGTACAAACATTAAAGGAAATTCGTAAAATACACAAAAAAACTACAGATGAAAAAATTGCTTTGTTTTAGGATATAATGTAGTAAATATAAATATATACATAACTATAAATACGTCTGTTTTTTTTAAGTATTGAGTTACACTTCTGTTCATTTCCAATTATACTTAACCCGTTGCAGCGCATATTGAGTTCGCAAATTATTAAGTAAACAAAATACAGCACTATTTGGTCGATTTTATTTTATTTAATATACATTTACAACATTTATTTGAATTGAAATTAAAAAGATACCTATATAAATCTTCCAATTTAAGGCCATGTCAGCACTTCAGATTCTGTTGGTTAGGATTGTTTCGTTCTTAACAGCGACCTTGAAACTGAAGCAATTTGACGGGCCTGAGTACTAAATGCGAGAATATGTTTGGTTTTTGCATCATTTTACGCACACTTTCTCATATTTAGTCCTCAGTGTCAGTAGCTTCTACGCAAACGTATATGTCAGTCTCAGATTACCTTCTTGTTAAATGGAGTACTTTTCGTTTGAAGCTAATGTTAATATGAAAAAAATAATATTTGAAACTGGCAAATGCGGTTTCCCAAACTGAATGTATGTAGGTAGGTATTTTTAAAAAATATAGACATGAATCAATAGAGTCTAGAAAATCGATTGAAAACAAAATTTGATCAGTTTTTGATATTATTTACGCAAAACAATATTTAATATATCTAATCATTCCCGAAATAGCCGAAGTAAAGATTGCCATATCTAAGCTGAAGTCTAATAAAGCCGCTGGAGCAGATGGCTTGAATGCCGAGCTCTTTAAAGCAGCTGGAGATAAGTTGGTTAGGAGCATGCACCAACTTATCTGTAAGATATGGTCGGAAGAAAGCATGCCCAATGAGTGGAACCTCAGTATTGTTTGCCCGATCCTGAAAAATGGAGAACCTCTTAACTGCATCAACTACAGAGGAATCAGTCTACTTAACATCGTCTATAAAATTTTCTCTGCCGTAATATGTGAACGTTTAACAACCTGATAGGTCCTCACCAGTGTGGTTTTAGACCAGGAAAGTTCACAGTCTACGGCTGTTCCTAAAAAAAAACCAAAAACACCAAATAGACACCCACCATCTTTTCATCGATTTCAAGGCATATGACAGCATCTACAGGGAGCTGCATAGAGCGATGTCTAGTTTTGGCATTCCTGCCAAACTCGTAATCGGAAGAACTCAGCGTGATGTCAATGGGGCTTTTGTGAGTATTGAGGCAGAGGCGCCAAAAATGGGTTTAACGATTAATGGAGAAAAACAAAGTGCATGCTGTCGTAAAAAAAGGACATACAACACCGACGTCTCGGTCAAAACGTCACCATCGACAGACGTAACTTTGAGGTAGTCAAGGACTTCGTCTACCTAGGCTCCGCTGTAAACGCAGAAAACAACACCAGCGCTGAGATCAAACGCAAAATAAAGCAGCATTCACATGAGCGCGACCAACGAACGACGAATGACTTACATAATGTGAGTTTATATACGTTTGAAGACATATTTCCACACAAATTCTTAACAAAACGATAGCAATGTAGTTTCTATTTGATTTATGATGCATACTTTTACTTTTCAATATCATATATTAATAAATTTAAGAAAACAAATTTATTCGTCGCGAATAAAATTGAAGTAGATACGAACTGTCAAACTTTATTCGCGTTCCACATTATCCACACTCGCAACGAATAAAATAATCGCGCGTACTTAACCTACAAAATTCATTCTTGTTTTGGTTTCGGTGATCAAAGTCAAACTTTATTCGCGACAAATTAAAAATTCTCATGTGAAAGAAATGTCAAAATCGACGAATATTCGTTCATTCGTTGGTCGTTGGTCGTGCTCATGTGAATAATGCTTAACTCTTGCTAACCGCTGTTTCTTTATGCTAAGAAAGCAATTGAGTGGTATAGTCCTGTCTCGAGGGACCAAAGTGTCGCTATATAAGACCCTTATCGTCCCCGTTGTATACGGTGCAGAATCATGGACTATGACAAAAGGATGAAAGCACCTTGGGTTGTTTTGAGAGAAAAGTTCTTCGTGTGATTTACGGTCCCGTATGCATCGAAGGGGAGTGGAGGAGAAGATGGAACGACGAGCTGTACGGGCTGTACAGCGACGTAGACTTAGCCAGAAGGGTAAAAGTCCAACGACTAAGATGGCTGGGTCACGTAGAGCGCATGGAAACCAATGCTCTGGCCCGGAAAGTCTTCGAATCCACACCCAAAGGCCAGTGCAGTAGAGGAAGACCGCGGATCAGGTGGCCCCCACAAGTGGAAAGTGGAACGCGAAATTGGAGACATCTAGCTAGAGACCGAGCAAGATGGAGAAGTTTGTTGGGTAACGCCCTAGTTCACACAGGACTGTATTGCCACCTTAAGCAAGTAAGTAATCATTCAAACAAATTATGGTAGTAGATTCACTATCTTAAAATTATTACTATTAATGAAACCAACACGTTTGACACTCGGCCTCGAATACAATTTAAGGCTTTCCAACATATTTCACAACTATACAATAAGACAAATGCCTAGGCAATGATAAATATCATCAATCAATTGTGCGGCACACAGTGATTCGATTAGATCAAGCAAGGTGGAGAAAACTATTTGTTTTGAAATTGAGTGGTAAGGACTTGTTAACCAATTGCCCGACAATTGTATGGTTCTCGCATAGCGGTGAAAAGTGAAAAGATATGCACAATCTTTGTGCTTGGTTACACGAGCGCAAAAAAAGAATTAACTCGTGATAAAGAAAGAGAATCAGAACCAATCCATAAAAGAAACCTGGATAAGTAGGAACTTTACCTTAAATGTGCGTTTATATAAGTTAGGTTCTTATGCGGGTTATAAAACCTTATAAAGTTCACATGATGATGAGTCCTATGTTTAACTCTATATTTGAAAGTAAGTGTTGCTATTTGCATGTTTTCTTTGGTAAACGTTGGTTCTTAGTATTGTGTTACGCACTTTTGTATGGGTACTGCTGATCCTCCCCTAGCTTTGTTATATATCTACGGAGCCACATAAATATTTAATAATTATTACGACTATTCTAATCAATTAATTGTAAAAGACTTTTTTTATTCCACGTTGCAATTTTGAGGATTGTTTTATGTTAAAGCATTCAGTTTAGTCGTTATATAAGTTGTTGACATATTTGTTTTTTAAGATTTCTTAAGTTGGTAGGTAGAAGGAAACCTAACTGACTTCAATTTTATGAACCTAGCAAAGTTTTTGTAACTAACAATCAAATAAGAATCTGACTTATAAAATCACATTATTACGTTAGTTTTTTTAATTATACAGATAGGTTCCAGAAATCGAGCAAAATGAAATCGAGATCCAAATTTAAAATCGAGTTGATTTAATAATAATATTTTTCTATATCATTTCAAGTGAAATTAAAGCAGCCGACATTTGCACATAATTTATATGTATATGCTGCACATCAGTAAAAAAAACGTTTTTCTGATTGTCATAATTTGTATAATTTCTTGTGTTTTTATTTGTTCTGTTCTTTTCAATAGAACAACAAAACAACTTGAATTGAAAAATTGAAATTACTAATGTTTTAAAACAATTTCCTTTCGATTAAAACTTACCATTTTCCAACGGCCATTTTTAATTTTGAAAGTGTAAACTTTAAGAAAGTAAAATTTCAAGGCTTAATCTCAGTCTAGGAAAAACTTCATACACATATGTATATGTAGATGGACTTTTAAAAATAAAAAAATATACCTTGTATAAACTACATTTTACACTAATTTTTGTTTTAAATTTTGAGGCGAAATTATGAGAATTAGACGCTGCTCGAATGGTTATATATGTACATTTTACCGTTGTTTTCGAAATTCCGTCAATATGTCTTCTTAATAATGACTCATTTTCTTAGGTCTAGTTCTCGATATGATTTTATTTTGCCTTTGTCGCTCAGAGATTTTAAATTAATAATTTTTAGTAGAACCTACTTTTTTTGTTTTAAATGTTTGTTCCTTTTTTTGTTTTAATTTATAAAAATAAAATTTTGTGTATTCATATCAATTTAATATAATGTCACAGTGTATTGTTATATATTTAATAAACACTCTTAATATCTTTAATTGTAATAAATCACAGTTCCTGTTAAATAAATAAAAGCCGATTGGTCTTTTGAATGGTATTTTAGAATCTGATGGTATTATAGAAATACGTAGCAACAAAACAAGTGATTATTTTGTTCACAAAACGTGTACTGTTGTATAGTTTAGGAGGGTTCAAAATACGCAGTAGAATAATCGGTGATACAATTTTCAATCGAAGATTGTGTGGTGGCATTTCTTATAGACATATCAGAAGAGTTTAAGAATTCAATTGGAAAACTCACTGTCTTGTATTCATCTACAGAATCATCGATGGACTTGAATGACATTAAATCCACCTATCATTGAAAGCAATCCGGAAAATGTTTTAAATATATATTTGAATGTCTTTGTTCTTTTGTATATAGATTTGAAATATATATACAAAGGTTTCTCTTTAATTAGAAATGAAAATTATCTACAGATCAATAAAAAATCACGCAAGGAATTACTTTTGAGAAAAAAGTTTGATTGAACATTTCTATTTTCCGGACGGAAATTCATTTTCCTGAACAACTGGTATAAAATTGGAACGAATTGTTACACTGATTTGTGTTTCAATTTCTCACAATTCCCGCATGACATATTTCTTTCAGTAAAAATTTGTCGGTGGATTTCAATTAGGAATTTTTTCCAACAAAATTCAAACGAGTTGTTTCAATGAAGAAAACCAATCCTGATGCAATTCCATTTCATCGTTACCAATATCACGTAATTGCTTTAAAAAAAAATTAACACAAAGTAATAAACCAAAAACCTTTAAGATAGTTATGTACATCTTGATAAATACGTGTCATGACATATACTTCAGAATTTTTAGAAAGTAGTTAGCTTATAGCAAGCTTCAAACTACGACCAGAGGCTCATCATAAGTGTATGTGTTAGTTGTTAGTAGGATACTTATTCTATTGTTAATATTATGTTTTATAATTACATTTCTACATGAATAGCGGTACATAAACATCAATTATCCGAGGTAACAACGTTGCGCCATCTATGAAATATCTATAGTTTTCTTTAGAAAAACTGATTGAAGGCGCCTTCAGTTTGAGACTCATATAACTTACAATGAATAACAAAAATCGATATTTTATTGTTAATTAACAAATATTGCGACCATAAATTGAAATAAAAGCCGTCCTATCTTTTAAATTTGACCAAAGTACGTATGTGTAAATGCCAGCCCAATTCCACTAGATAATATAAATGCCAACTTTTGGTTTACTCGGCTTAGAATTTATTGGAAACAAACACCAGGACACTGGGTTATTATATATATTATATTATTAAAAACATAGAATTACCGTGCAAGTTCAATTCCTATGTAATGAGTCAGCTTTTTTAAACTGTTTGCTTTTGTTTCATTTATTGACTTCAGGTCTAAAGCTATGTCACCTTTATCATACTCATAATGCTGTTTAATTACCATTAAAATATAAGTATTTTTTTTAATTCATAAATCAAGTTGATTTAAAACTTTTTTCGATAAGTTCTACCATTTAATGATACAAAGTTGAGAAAAATATAAGTATGTACATAGTTAATTCTTATATGATAACTAGTTTCTAGATCGTTTAATCATTTCACACCAATCTAGGCAACACCCACGTGTTTTGTTTTTCACATACTATATTGGAATGTGCTGTGCGCTAGTTAACCTTGTTCACACAGACGCTCTAATATAAGTTATTTTAACGTAACTTACAATATAAACGATTATATGGCTTACATTAAAATAATTAATAAATTTACTTCGCAAATTTGTTTTATTGTTTAATATTACTATTGACACACAAACAAAACAAGTAACGTTTGTTTCTTTTTTGTTTTTCGTCCAGGCAATAATAATTTCGTATTTCGTTTTTTTTTTTACAGCTGTCACTTGATTTATGATCAATTTAGTTTGCCATGAATAGATTAGACTTACTCCTAAACAATTTTTGCAAATTGTGCAAACTGATTAAAAAAATAATAGTGTTTGCCCAACGCATCGTCCGCTGCGTCTAATATTCGGTCGATATATTCCCGATAATATCAATAATTCGAGGAACATGAATTGATTTCGCACCATGGATAGTGCACATCCTCCAAAGATCCTGTACAGTACATCGAAGACGCTATTGCTTCTGTATCGAAGAAGACAGCTCCAAAATTTGGAGCTGTGCCCATTCACTTGTTAAACCAACTCGTACAAGAATTCAAGCCGAATGGGCCTAAAATAAGATGACCACTATCCCGATTTTCCCAAGAAAATTGTGTTCAGTTATGAAACTTGTTTTGGCTTTAATATGGGTACGTTAATAAGCAAACTTATAGTATTTGGCTTGATAATAATCAACAAGCCATTATTTAGACGCTGGCTATTACACGCTCAAAAAGTCACTGTTTAATGTGTTCTATGGCCATAAATTTAAATTCAATAGTCAATAATTACAATAGACCACTAGAGACATGATTTATGACTTGTTCGTGCCTGAAGTGGTGGATGTTGATGTGGGTGACATTTGCTTCTAGTAATTAAATATTTGATATAAGTTTTATTTCTTCTTGAAAAAAAGCAACTTTACATGGGTAAGTAGTACAAATAGAAGTTATTCATATTTATGAATTATATTGCAATAAATACAAATAAAATCATTATGCCTAGAGCCTGTGTGAGTATTAGGAATGGTAGAGAGGGTATGAAAGGAGGCAAATTGTTTTTGAATTCCTAAAAATTGCAATGACCGGGCAAGACAGAATGTGATAAAACATTTGATATTCACACAGTACGGCTAAATATATAATCTTCTTACTGCACAGCATGACCAAAGTTGACCTTGAGGGTATACTTATGAGACCGATGAGCATTCATTGAACCACGAGTTGCATTGCTTGAGGGGAAGAATGCAACTAGCAATTTCTCTAGACCACAATCTTTTAAAATAAAGGTTAAAAAGGGAATGAAATAAACTTTACGGCGATGTTCCAGTGACGTAAACTATTTATCGATGATATCATCACCAATCAATTTGAATACTCTACGTTCAATATCATCCAAGAGACTTAAGTATAAGTTGAAGCATAGAGATGGGAATTATACTCAAGTTTTAAACGTGGTATACGTCTTATAGATGACAGCTAGATCACATAAATAGAAAAACTTCGTGCATTGCTTTAGAAACCCCAAACATTAAGCGGAATTTTTGGCCACATCGCCAACCACCTCCTTCCACAAGAGGTGGTTGCAGATACATATACCTACTTAGAATTTTGAGGATAGTGGCAAAAATATTCTAATGAAGAATTATCAGTAGCCATCTTGGTTCGCATAGAAGCTGGAGCGAACAAAGGGAACAGAATCCATTAAGTGATTATATGTGTTGCACCCAAATCTCAACAGTTATTAATATGTATGCTTAAAATCAATCCAATTTTTTTTTTTAATTCACACGACATTACAAATACAACGATTGTAACAAATGGGGTTTTGTAGGGTGATACGTACGAAGGATTTATACGTATATATTCATATATTTTTGTTTTGGATAGTGGGAATGGTGCCAGTAGGCAGGTGTTTGATTGCCCATTCAACAATGCTGTTCAGGTTTGAATTTAATTATCATTTTCCTTGAAAATCCACATCCGAAGATCAGGGTTGTAAACTTAAAAAAAAATTGAAAAGCTGAAGAATTGGTGCTACTTTTTCATGTTACCATAATTTTTTTTTTGTAGAACTATAAAAGATAAACAACAACCAGGAAACACTGTTTTCTTATACCTATTTCCAACAGTATAACTTTCAATTTTGGGTTTTTAATTATAGTGCTATAAATATCACAACTTTGAGAGAAATGTATCTAAACTTAATAAACTTCTTCAAGGGTTTGCATGTGTTGGGTCATTCAACTACAGATGGATAATAGATTTTGCAAAGAATTTTCCAATGAATCTAATACGGTAATTTTTCTAGGATGTACGTCTATTTTAGTTGCATTGCTTGTTATAATTCCAATTTCTGGTAATTAAGAGTTGACTATAGAAATATTCGTGGGTCAAGAGCGATTTTTTGACTGACACACACTTTATAACAGGCCATCTGTTTCGGAACAACAGGTGAAACCCAAGTAGATGAATACCTTGCCTATTCCATTCGAGGATACATGCATATATTGCAATACCATTATTTTTTTTCCCGTATATAGATTATTAACGTTATTAATTACTAATCTGTAAACATTAAATGACATAAGTTCAGTTCTGCGATAACTTGTTTTTTTTGCAATTTTATCGATTTCATTTGGGTATTAATCTACAAATATGTGTGCTAAAGTTTGTTTGGTTTTTATTGATGCTTTCGCCAATACAATAAATCTTGTTGCACTCAGTTTGCATTTAAAATTTTATTATTATCTTTCACCTGTGGCTTCAGACTTAAATTTGAATTACAATCTTGCTGAAGCTAATTTGAATGCAATTTATGATTTTCTGGGTTGTACAAATTGGCAAACATTGTTCACCAATAGATATTTAAATGAGTGCTATAATTTATTCATAAATGTTCTTAATATTAGGAAAATCAATAACCAAAAACCTGTGTGGTTCAATAAAAGTATCATAAATATTAATTACTTACAAAATTAGGTTTACAAGCAATTTCGCAAGTCTAATAATGATCGTGAATTATATAAACAATATCAAATTTTACAAAAAGAATTTGATACTTTAAATAAATTTCTATACAATCAAAATCTGTTTTGTGTTGAGTGTGATTCTGCAAAAAGATCTTGATCTTTTTTCGGACAGTTGTTTAGCTAACTCTTTACATTTCAACATTTCCAAATGCCAAAGCCTAAAGTTTTCTGGAAACCGTTGTCCAATAAAAAAATATAAAATCAATCATATGCCATTATCCGTTAAAACCTTTAAAAAAGATCTTGGTGTGATTTTTGACAAAAAAAACTTGATTTTGTAAAGCATATATGTAGATTTTTTAGTTGCTAAAGGCAGTTCAATGTTAGGTTTCATATTACGAAACTCAAAGGAGTTTTCCGATCCGCACACCTTAAAGTGTTTATATTTTGCGTTTATTAGGTCTAATCTTGAATACTGCAGTGTAATCTTTAATCCATCATATTTTCTTCATTCATTTAGAATCATAAAAATCCAAAAACTATTTACGAGAGTTGTAGTGAAAAGCCTTCAATGGGACATAGATCTTCCTACCTATGAAACGAGGTGTAAACTGCTTGGTATTTTACCTCTTAACATTCGTAAAAAGTTCACAGAAGTTATGTTCATTCGTGACATAGTAGCAGATCATATTGATTGTTCATACATTTTAGCTCTAATTGGGATTATTGTTCCTGCGAGATTGCTTCGAAACCAACCGTTTTTTAATGCTCCATATCATAGAACTGTGTATGCTTCCAATGAACCAATCTCCAGGTGTTAAAGAGAAACAAATACTGTTTGCAACATGATTGATTTCAATGTTAGTAGATATTTATTTAAATCAAATTTATTGTTAATTCTAAATAACTTTTCTGGTGGTAATTTTTAAAATTTTAAATAGTGTGTATTATATTATCTAGTAATCACTAAAGGATCTGTTCTAACTTTGATGAATTAACTAAACTAAACTAAACTAAAAACTTAACTAAACTGAATAATATTGTCTTCACCAGCATACAAACAGTACCAAAATCTTCAAAGAAAATAAGTGTAAAAAAAAAGCAACAAATAAAAAAGAGAAAGAAAACATATTCTCTTTCGAAGAGAAACGCAGGACGTGGGCACCCTAACTAGCCATCTAGGTTAGGTACCTTAACTTATAAGTTATACCTAATGCTATATAGGTACCTATTTACATTTTGTTTTATTCCAGAAATTAACCTAACATATTTTTGTAAGACCCTTTCCTTTTTTTAGCTAAATTCCTGAATCGTAAATGAAGGATATTTCATTTCGAGTTAGATACACCATTGTGTGTTGAGCCTTTATTATTCATCCTTGACGTGCTGTTTGCTTTTATATGGCCGTGCGAGTGTGTTAATTTACACTCAAATTTGAAAAGAAAAACAGGAACAATTGCCAGATGTTATTATATCCAGCTTAGTTTGAGTTTTTTTTTTATATAGGTATATACACCTATTTTAAGAATGGACTTTACCGTTTTGTGTGCTATGCACACCATTGCAGTATCGGTACGGCGTTTGCCTTGTTCTGTTATTTTTGTGGACGGGCAACATACGAGTATGTTTTGGTTTCAATTACATTTCAATTGAATTAGTCAAAAACATAATTATATAAAAAGGAATAGTTGATACAATAGTAAGAACAAAATCGGAAGTTTTACTGTGTCGTTACAAAATAAGAGATAAAATCAAGTACCTGTAAATATTAATTTTAAAGGTAAGTGTTTTTGCGGTCTATGGAAGCAATTTCAAAGTCCAGATTGATTCATTGACATAGAATTAATTATGTGGATGTTTCTTTGCATTGGCCTATTCTTCTCAGTGTGAGAATTAATTATACCCAAAACCTATGTTTATAACCGGAAATCGAAACTTTACTAGTTGATAATAAAAGTATTTACAATAAAAAAACTTACCTCAATAATAAGTGCAAAAAAGTATTAATTGTTAACCTTACCTACACATAAAATAGGTATGATATATATGTATGTAGGTACCTACGTAAATGTGTATTAAAAGTCGTTGATTTTGTGTCTAAGTTATACAATTTCTGCTATAGTATTGCTTTCAAGAACAAGGACTTACAAATTTCGAAACAAAAGTCGATGACATTTTTCGATATCTCAATTGTATCCCTGCGATCGATTGTGTGGTTGACTTTCTGATCTAATAACTCAAAAATATTTGACATGACACTATTCTAATCTATTTATTTTTCACAGTTGATTGCTTTTCAAAATGTTTTTAAAGACGGATTGTTGTAGGTATTTTAAAAAAATTGAATAACACCGAATGACAACATTTGAAAAAAACCTATGTACACACCCATTCATAAAAAATGCCCGTACCAACATTCGTATTTTTTTTTTTGCGTTCTCACGGACAGGAGCAAAATATGTATTTTACACTACTACCTACATACATTTGCATATATTTACAAGCTGAATGTTAAGAATTATAAAACAACATTTTTACAAAATTCTTTAATGTTTTTTTTTTCGTACCAAGAGAAAATTCTTTTCCTTTTGACCTTCTTACCTGCTACCAATAGACATTAAAACGACATTCAAGATCAACTGCTACCAACTTATCATGCCTTCAAGAATAAATTGAAAGCATTCTCAGTGATAAAACTTATAACTGAAAGTAAGAGAAAAGAAAAGTGGCTGGGATACAAATTTTGAAGTCAATATCTCCCTTTCTTCTCATAATAGGTACTTAGGTTGAAAAAACATATAATTTATCAGTTTTTAGTTGTTTGTGTAGATTTTCTTCTGTTGTAAAATAAATTGTCAATTGAATTTTTTCTAAAAAATAAAGAAAGTTGGCAACAGTTTTTTGCATATGATAACATAAGTTTGAATTAATATTTTTTTTAATCCCGACATTTTTAGTCGAAATGTTTATCAATTTTATCAGCATATTTTTAAAGGTTTGTAGATTCTTATTTTTATTGAGAAAATTGAGTTTTATAAAATGTTTAATAAATGATAAAAGATAAATTTCGTTTGAAGGCAATATTTTTAATTTTTTTTTAAAGATATTTCAGTCATAAAATTTTGAGTAGTGTTTTTTTTTTTTGTAAAGAAAACTGTTACTTCAATTTAGAAGACGCCTAAAACGTCATTAATCGTTACATACAATTCTTTTGTACAATAAAGGAAATCCTGTAAAAGAAAATTTATTTGAAGTCGATATGTCCACTGGTTGGCTAGAGATATGGAAAATGGTACCCTGAACGTGTACACACGCACAAACAAACATATTTCTAAAAATCCTTCATTTGAAACGTTGAGAAATTTCAAATCCTATGGGAAGTTAAAAATTAGGATTCTATGATAACTCGTAAATATTCTTTAATTTGTTTGGTTGCACAAGATAACTGTCCAAAAAATGTATATTCATTAGAAGTGCAGTTGTATAATGCTTCAGTTCTACTTGTGTTGGAATGTTCTCGTTATTTCCTTATATTCTATTACAGATTTACATACATACAAATGTTAATACATATTATGTAAATACCTACAATGTTCTCTATTCGTACACAAATTCAATTATGTACATACCACCCACCGTTGGCACAATGTATTATTTTAAAAGTGTTACACACACCCAATGCTTTCTATATTACTTTTGGTTAACTTTTCAAACATTTTGGTCAAAGGTTTCTATATTTTTATGTTTAATGTTTTTTCCAACATTTTTTCGGAGTTGATATTTTTTATAGCTGTTACTTGATTAATGCTCAGTTAGGTTTCTATTTCTTAATTAATAGACTAACTCCTGAACAACATCTGCAACTCGGGCAAATTTATTTTTAAAATAATGGTTCAATTCACGCGGAGCATTAATTTTATTAATTTATTGAAGGAAACTTCCGAGATCTTAATATTTAACACCACTGGACTATTTTTTGTGGAGTTTTGTCGCCTGACTACCCATATAAGCCCAATACGGTCGACGCCCTGCAAGAGAATACTCTGCGCTTTATAGCTTAGAGCCGTAAACCAATTACTGCAAAAAATGGTCGAAAACTTGAACTAATTCAAGCCTACTGCGGCGGCCACTTACTCAAAACCACTTTTAAGCATAATGGCAAACCCTTTACTATATAATAAAGCTAAATTCTTGGCCATAACATTAAATTATATGAGTTTTATTTCTTCTGGAAAACCATATTCATAAAAAACATTGGTGAAATTTATTTGGTCTGGGTTAATGTATTGTTTTTTATTATACCTATATTTAAATGAATTAATAAAAATACAACACAATAAAACAGTGTAGTTAGAAATTCTAAACTTAAATCATGATTTTCGTTTTTAATTCAACCAAAACATGTCAAAAGTCTTGCACTAAGAACGGGCCACAAATATTTACTTTAAAATGAGGCAAGTAGATCAAGTTTTCGATGCAGTACTTGTTGAAGATTCCATACATTTCTGATTTGTATAAAAGAAAAGACAACATTTTCTGAATTTTCTTCTCTCTGCAAAAAGTGTTAAAACAAAAATGTACATCTTACCGGAAATAATTAATAATAAATAGAATAAAAACATTAAATTTGGATGCAGCAAAAGTTTCTATTTTTGGAAATAGACGATGTGGTAGCAATTGTCGAATTTAATAACGTGAGAGAGTGGTTTTAAAGCTAGATTTTCAGTTAGAAAACTTCGTTGACTGGTGTTGTCACTGTGAATTTGACAATCTAACGAGTAATGCTTTCCAATTCAATTATGAATACCTACCTACATAAATTCTAAAATCGCTATTAGAAAAGAAGAGGGAAGGTAAACATTTAAGATGCCGAATATAAAACTATGGACAGGGACACCTACCAATATAAAATATAATTTTAATTACCTACATACAGAAAACGCAATAAAAATCGTTACAGCTGTTTCGGAGAAGTATGAAAACATAAACACCGTGACCCGTGTTTGCGTATTTACTGTAATATTTATTTTAAATTATTTATTTGAAATTCTGTTGATCCCTAATTCTAATTAGAATCTTATTCATATGCTTACAGATGCTACCATTTCCATTTGAAAGCATAGAAACTAAACCCCAGGATCTCATTCCAACCGAAAAGCAAATGCATTATACACAACAAATGGAATCGAGTTTGTGTTCCCGCCCGCAGATGGCATTGAACATTTACGAACAGATGCTTCGTATTGCAATTGACAATCATCAAAACCAATCTCCTACCTCAACCTACAATCAAATAGACACCAAACGAATATGGCTGGCCGCATTTACAGGACCCAGTTTGTCTTACCGTTCTGGAGTGATTGCAGGTGTAGCTGAACCCCTATGATTGTAAAATAAATAAAAGGAGGAAGCAGGGGCAATGTACAAAGTACAAATACAACTTAAAGCGAAGCAGCGGATGACAGCATAATTGTTTCACAGCTACGTTTCCTAATTCCAGGTGTTATATTTTTTTTTGAAACTAGTCATTTGATATTATAAAAGATACCATAGTAAGTTTAATATTTACTTACGTGGGTCATTTTTAATATATCTTATAATTCTTAATGTTTTTAAATGCAATAAATTAAAATTTTAAACCAATTGTATCTTCTTTTGTTATTTGGTAATTAGCACTTTATTCACGTAAATAGAATAGGTTATCAACTTAAAACTATGACTAGAATGTGTTTAAGAGACTAGATGTTCAAGTCTTGATCTCTTTGGATGTATTCTTTGATTGATTCGGCATTATTATGAAGGTATATCCTTAGGGACTCGTCCAACTAGTTTTTCGCGTAACGACTTGTAGATAAGACTATCAGGTGGGATTCCCTCTTGTTGGAGGAACATTAATGTTTCACGAGCACATATAGCAAATCCTAGAGCTTCAGCCTCATTCTTTTGCCATTGTTGGTTGTTCAAACAGAAAGACAACTCAGCGTCATCAAATTCCTCGTTTTGTTCTGAACCAAATTCATCACTGTATTCCAAATCGTTTTCGAAGTCATCAAGCTCCTTTTGAAGATCCATGATCTTCTGTAGAGCTTCCAGAAGGATTTTATGCTTTGGATTTTCCCTCGAGCTCGTGCCCTCCTCAAATTGAATTGAATTAGGTGGAGATGGAGAAGAAGGTGGGGTATTTTCGTTTCCACTCATTACCAACGGCCTTCTGTTTTGGTCATGGCACTCATGATCATTTCTTCCTCGTTTTGATTCCAACGACATGAGTTGTTGTTCTTCACTTTTTCTCTTATAAATCAGTTTACCGTTCATTTTTAATTAGTTCTTATATAAAATAATACAATTTATAAATAGTTTTTAGTTTATTCGAATACACTAATAAAATGATGTGATGTGAACCCGTCGAAAGCCGAAATCGGTGTGTCTCTTCCGCAGACCGTGATGAACTTGTGCCTTTTACATATACGAAGCCGCCTCAACCCCTCGAAAAAGCAGACTGGCATGCACCAAAATCGAGTTCTTTTTGTTCGTGTGGCTGCTGCAACTTTAATGTGCGTGAACAGTTTAAACCACCATTTTTCATATCAGATCTAGACCCCGAAAACGAACAATGAATACAACACACGCTTCCTATTTTCAAACAAGTTTTTTAAATAAACGTTGTATGATACATTTATGTATGTACATATGTGTATGAAAATATGGGGAGGAATTCATTTAATTTATATACCTATATGTAGGTAGGGGAAGAACAGTGCTCTTATTTGTGTTTTTTTTTCTTTTTGCTTAACTCAACGGCTCAACGCATGATCACATCTGCCTAAAATGCGACTGTGCACTGTGCACATGTAAGCAGAAAAAAAAATCAATTTTGTGAAGAGGTAGCGTTGCCACTATTTTCATAACTAGGAGACATCCTGGGTAGTTTATATGGATTGTCTGGAATGTTACTATTTTACGTGAATTTTCTAATGAAATACGAGTCGGTGACTGCAACCTTAAGAGCTTATTTTTCGTGACGGAGCCCATTTTTGGCTTAATGTGTTCGTCAATAAGCAAAATATGAGTTATTATTCGGACGATCATTACGTTACTGTGAATGGCCAGTGTAATCTCAAGATATGGCCCAGTAGATTGGTCGCCTCGTACGATTAAACGTGTCTTGGCTACTTCATTCGGGCTTAGTTAAGTCATTGGTTTATGCCTGCAGGTCCACGACGTTGGAAGAGCTCAGAGTGAATATTGACCGCGATATAGCGGCCGTTTCGGACAAAATGTATGGCCTAGTCATTTAAAATTAAATTCAACGAATCAACCGCTGCAAACGTGCTCGCGGCGCGGTTGCCATAAGAATGAAGTTGAGTTCTGTTCATTCATTTTTTGATTGTACTTGCAGTCGGTAGTAAAGATTTTGAAATATCTCAAATGGTTGGAGATAGGTACCTACCAATTGAGGAAGATACAATTTTAACTTATCATATTTCTATTGATTAGGTGTGAGAGTCATGTCAGGAATGGAGGGGATCTTCATCCTTAATGCCGAATCTAAACGGCTAATTAAAAAGCACTTTTTATGACAGCAATTTATCCTGGAGATTTATCAATTCCTCGCAGAGGCAGTAAACGCGAAAAAAAACTTTTAGGTGGCACAGACATGAAAGCCCTATGCACTAACCATCATTCCAAATGATAAGGTAGGTAGAATATTAATCCTGTTTGTTTTATTAAAAATATTTGTTTAATGGGGCAGAATGTTAATTTGTTCCATCGATTAAAAAAGTTAAATCAGACTACTATTTAGTTGTTTCTGTATTTTAATAAATTATAAAAAAGTTTCAATAGTAAGTGCTTGGAATTTAATTAAAAGGTTCTTTTTTCAGTTATTTATTTGTTTATTTCATTTACCAAATGCCACTCCAACGCATACTATCAATGTTAATTGAAATCTTAAAGCCAATTCAGATTTTGATTTAAAGACCATGAACACTTGAATAAGCCTGTTATCATTTTCCACAAGTCAGTCAGGGGCTAATCTTAAGCGTAGAAACACCACAACTTGCAAAAATTAGAGTGGTCGTGCAAGCCCTTGCATGTCTCGAGTATGCATACATAAGTACTTACATATGATCAATATTTAAATGGTATTCGATCACTTACAAAGCACTTAGGTACAAAGTATTAACCAGGATCAGACATTTATTTAAGATAAATAATTGAACACGATAATGCACAAATCGGACATAGAAAAACAAAAATAACGGTTTTTGGCAGAGAGACTTAATACAAGCGTTTTTATTATGGAAGGGAGGTCAACTCCCTTCGTTTAGGCCGGAGATCTAAAATCTAATAATAAAAAAGAACGGCAACATTTACTGTTTTAAATTATCTCTTTCTCTTCTTCAAATTCAATATTTCTGAAAAAAACATAAAATCAGTTTGAGTGTTATTTTTCTCATGATCATAGTAAAACTATATGATGGGTGCATGTAAATCTACTTTTGCATTTAAGGAATCTGGATTAAAAACAAATTATTGATATTAAACATTGTGCATAATATGTATTTCATGCACATTTAAATTTTTTTTATATTATAGGTACTTTGAAAACACAACACCAGTCCAGTCGTAACTGTATTGACAACGCACGACAGTACAGGTGTTGAAAAAATGTTCTCCAGTTCTACGAGCCATGAAGTAACGAACGACAGCAAAAGAACAAGCTTCTGAAAAGAACAATCTTATGTCGCAAAACAACATATAGTGCATTCATCAATTGCATAGAACTTTAACGACTTGAGATCTCAAATACTGTAATTTTTACTAAATGTAAAGAAAGATTACCCATGCATTGATGGAAAAGAAAGTGTGGGTCTGCAACTAAATGTCTTTGACGCTCTCGAAGCTTCGAGTCAGCACCTAGAACATGTGATTCCAAGCCGCCATCCATGATCATCAATGATAAAAAACTCTTAAAAAAGTAATTTTAACAATATCAAAACCAAAAAAAAACAAAACTAAAGCAAACAACTTTTACTCTCAGAGAAGGAAATCTTGTTACAAAATACAAATAGAAAATATGTATAGAAAAAAAAACTCCAAATAACCGCATTAGCTGTATTAAAGTCACAAAGGAATATATACAATTTAAGACAAGGCCATGCTTCCCCCTCGATTGGGCTCACTATAAGCTTTGAGTTGGGTGCAAATTTAAATATAGGAATGCAAAGTTTCTTTTAAAATTAAAGAAACTTTGTTTTTAAATACAAATGTATACATTTTGATGTCAATTATTTAAAAAATAATACTTCACTTGAAAAGTATTTCGAATTCTAGAGTTCTGGTTTTAAAGAACGGTATAATTTATAACTGTAAGTGTTGCCGTTATTTTAAAATATTATCCCCGGCCTAAACGAGGGGAGATAGACCCCCCTTCCATAATTAAAAAAAATGCTTATATTAAGCCCCTCACCACAAACCATTATTATATCTTGGCGAAAAAGTTATCGTACTCTCCCCCGTGTTTCTTGAAATATATACATAAATATATTCAAAAACTTTCAACCGTTTAACCTTCCAAAACCCATTGGCATTTGTAATTTTGACATTGGGTCCGTATATATTTATGTGAAATCCAACATCAAAAGTTGAGAGTTATTTTTTTTGTTCGCTGTTTTCAGATCTTTTTATTTTTTTGTATTGAAAGCGTTTGTTTAAAGCACACCTATACTTAGTTTTGTTATAAAAACAGCCTATACTGTACAGTGTACATCATTTTATTATAATAAATTCATTAATTTACAATATTCAAAACTTCGGTAAATTGTATCAAGGATGTGTTCGAAAAATCACCAAGCTAGGGTTGCAGTCACAATTGAATTCAATTAAATGTATGATTAGGATAAACTTTATAAAAATTGCGTACGATATAGTTGATTATACTTGATTTATAAATCAAATTTAAATAAGTAGGTACTAACCAAAAAATACCCTGCAAACAAAATTCTTGTTATAAGTTTTACAAAGAAATAAATACATAAACGCTTTACCGCGATAAACAATAAGCTCTAGAAAAATGAATCAAATTTTGTCACCAATATGGAAATATGCTTCCTATCAAACAAACTATTAAATCTCATAAAAAAATAAAAGACACCTTAATTAAAGAAAAAAATTTCACATCGTTTATGAGCAAATTACGGAGAAAATAAAACGTCAATACTTTATTTACAGTCAACTGCATTCTTTGAATCGCAAAATTTACCTTTCAATTGAATGAAAATCCATGATCAAGTGATATTTTGACATACATAAGTAGACTTGATTTAAGCGTAAGGGAGATTTTGCTTGACTAAATTTCCAATAAAATTGACAAAATTCAGACCAGTGACAAGAAGCTATTCAAATGGCAACAAAATAAAACTTGTTTAGGATTTGTGCTTTTTGATCATACCAAGTTAGTTGATAATGAAATTTGTATTGGTCTTGTGCAATCCACGATGTCTTTTGTGCTAGAGAGTGCTCTCAGTTCTAGCACGTCTATCTGACTAAGACCTTAGTTAGAAATGTTCATAATGTTAGCTTTGCGATCGAACAGTATGAGATGAATTGCAGAAGATATGCAGAATCAGTAGTAGCTTTGTATATGAAAACTATAGTACTCTCTCACGAGCAACATTTTTTTAGGGCGACCGGATGCCGAGTCGTTGGCGCCTTGGCGGTAGTATCGATAGTGGAGACATTTCGTGGGAGCGAGAAAAAAATATTATTTCCATTTCCATAAGCAGCCAGTAGAATAAAGGAGATAAATTAATTTTCCCCCCAAAATGTCTACACAATTTCCTTCGTTCTATTTGAGTGTATCCTTGTATATGTTTTCATATACAAAGCAAAGGTGATTTTTTTGAGGTTATGATTTTCATGCATTAGTATTTGACAGATCACGCGGGATTTCAGACATGGTGTCAAAGAGAAAGATGCTCAGTATGCTTTGACATTTCATCATGAATAGACTTACTAACGAGCAACGCTTGCAAATCATTGAATTTTATTACCAAAATCAGTGTTCGGTTCGAAATGTGTTTCGCGCTTTACGTCCGATTTATGGTCTACATAATCGACCAAGTGAGCAAACAATAAATGCGATTGTGACCAAGTTTCGCACTCAGTTTACTTTATTGGACATTAAACCAACCACACGAATGCGTACAGTGCGTACAGAAGAGAATATTGCGTCTGTTTCTGAGATTGTTGCTGAAGACCGTGAAATGTCGATTCGTCGCCGTTCGCAGCAATTGGGTTTGTGTTATTCGACCACATGGAAGATTTTACGCAAAGATCTTGGTGTAAAACCGTATAAAATACAGCTCGTGCAAGAACTGAAGCCGAACGATCTGCCACAACGTCGAATTTTCAGTGAATGGGTCCTAGAAAAGTTGGCAGAAAATCCGCTTTTTTATCGACAAATTTTGTTCAGCGATGAGGCTCATTTCTGGTTGAATGGCTACGTAAATAAGCAAAATTGCCGCATTTGGAGTGAAGAGCAACCAGAATCCGTTCAAGAACTGCCCATGCATTCCGAAAAATGCACTGTTTGGTGTGTTTGTACGCTGGTGGAATCATTAGACCGTATTTTTTCGAAGATGCTGTTGGACGCAACGTTACGGTGAATGGCGATCGCTATCGTTCAATGCTAACAAACTTTTTGTTGCCAAAAATGGAAGAACTGAACTTGGTTGACATGTGGTTTCAACAAGATGGCGGTACATGCCACACAGCTCGCGATTCTGTGGCCATTTTGAGGGAAAACTTCGGAGAACAATTCATCTCAAGGAATGGACCGGTAAGTTGGCCACCAAGATCATGCGATTTGACGCCTTTAGACTATTTTTTGTGGGGCTACGTCAAGTCTAAAGTCTACACAAATAAGCCAGCAACTATTCCAGCTTTGGAAGACAACATTTCCGAAGAAATTCGGGCTATTCCGGCCGAAATGCTTGAAAAAGTTACCCAAAATTGGACTTTCCGAATGGACCACCTAAGACGCAGCCGCGGTCAACATTTAAATGAAATTATCTTTAAAAAGTAAATGTCATGGACCAATCTAACGTTTCAAATAAATAATCGATGAGATTTTGCATAGATTGCGTTTTTTTTTTAAAAAAGTTCTCAAGCTCTTAAAAAATCACCGTTTATATGAAGGTCGAGAAATTTGTTTTTGTTTTTGCTTTATATCAATGAACTTTTATATGGAAAACGGCAAAGAAAACAAAAATTTTTCAAAATTGTGTCTAATAAGGGATGACTGAAATTTGTATATGCTTACATCACCTTTTAACCTTCCGACCACAACAGGGGTGCTATAACACCCCAGGCATTTTTATTTGTATTGGAATTTTGATTTTGCTTCATTCTTTTTTCTACCGTTTTTCGTAAAAATATTTATTTTTTTATGAATTAAGTTTTTTATGTTTTCAACAAAGTATATTAATTGTAATGCTTGAATAAAAATTTTATGTTGTACTTTAAATAATTTTTGTTTTATATATTTTCTTGGCTGGGGTGTTATGTCACCCCTGTTGTGGTGTATGTGTATTTTAAAAGTGTTGTGGTCGGAAGGTTTAGGATCTTTTACCGATTTTTGTTTTTATTTACATTCATAAGGCTGCTTCTCCTTGTGTACGATCTTTATACATACATACCAGTATATGCACAATGGTTTGCATTATGTATACAAAGCTACGATGCGATTTTTGTCTTGCAGATCTTTGTAAAGAAGAATAATAGGGGGCTGGTAGGTATTTTGCTTTTATTTGGCATTTAGTTTTTCTGCAATATTTAAAGATTAGATTGGTTTAAACTTTAAAGTTTTTTTTTGTAGATAAATATCAATTGGTAGGTGATTTTTTTTTCGGGATGTGAGTTTGATCTCAAATTCAAATTTAAGATATAAAGGGTATTGGTAGGTATAGGAAGGTATTTCATAAAATTTCATAGGGAATTCCTACTCCTATCCGGACAGTGATAATATCCGTACACTTAGCAATTTGTTTGAGATTAGTAGATAAGTAGGTACAGTTTAGTACAGGTAGTTCAACTAATAACTTTTTTAACAAAACACGAAAGCCTACAAGCATTTTTATGAGAAATCAAATGGCATTAACATTTTTGAAAACAAAATTTTTCAACAGGTGGCTCAAAATCACCAAGGTACAAAATTGGCTTTCCTAGCAATTTAATGCCTTAAATCTTGACTTAATTTAAAAAAAAAAATAATAATAAAACTAACCTGTGTTGTGTGTCCATCAACCGATATAATTATTAATAAGGTGAATTTTAAATGAAATCAATATACACGCATGGAATTATTTCGGGAATGCGCATTAATTTACAATCTTCAACAAGTCAAAAATATAATTGAAACATTTAAGATATGTATTAAACCCCGGTCATTACTCAATACACCGTATTTTTTATACTATGTAGTTTTGGAGGGGATACTAAAAGATTATTTGTTTTTAACTATAAAAATGCAAAAAAAATTTGTCCAATACAGCACAAGTCATTTCAGTGAACATATAGATAATTGATCAAACATAATTTAAAGTAAATCCAGCCATTCCGTGTCAAACGTCATTGGAGAAAGAGAACAATAACAAAGGCGGTTGACAGAGTATTTTTCGTCAAAAAACATTTCATATATCTAAATGTTAAGTACCTTCCTATTCATTATTCGTAGAGCGTACATTAATAGTCCGTCATTCCGTGCCAGCGATTGATGAAATTCTTTTTTACCACTCGAAATAACAAAGAAACCTTAAATATGTTCCTATTGACAAAGTCAGATCGCATTTAAGATGGCCGCCGTATAATCAAAGGGTGCTCTTATTTTAAATCGTCATTTCGTGAACGGTATTTTCCTTGTAAAACATTTTGTGTATATTGTTTTCATTATTGCTTATTTAATATAAGCCGCGTTTTATTATCACCATGATCTGATCCGGATCAGATAATGATAATAAAACAGCATTGGATCATCATATTTTTTATTATTTAAAGTTTGGTAGCAGTGTCAAATTGTTTCTTTCAAAAGTGACATTTCAAAATAAAGCAACAAAAAAAACAATCAAAACCCGAAAATGGAAGCTGCTGTGGTTGATGTAAGTATTTATTTTTATTTTTTTGTCTTTTTATAATAAACTTTCATATTTGTAGTTCTTATTTGAAAGCGATAAAAATAACATTTATTTTGGAACTTGTGCATACGTTTTGCGACGCAGATTTCAAGAACCACTTTCGGCTTCATAGGTCAACTGTCCACATTTATACACAAAATTTTTCTTATTTTATATTAACGTTTACATGTGAATATTAAAATTTATTCTAGATCGGTATAAATTATTGCCACGATTTGTTACCACACCAAGAAGAGGGCTGCCGAAAACTTCTGCTGAAAAAGAAATACATATACATTTCTGTGGTATATGGCGAACACAAATACTTTTCGAGAAATTGGGAATTTATTTGGCATATCACGTTCCACCGCTTGGATTATTGTAAAGAGGGTGACTTTGTGGCTTATATCCATCGGTCATGAATATGTGTAGTGGCCAAGCAGAGAAGAAATTGCCCAAAATATGGCTACAATGGAGGCAAAAACAAAGATGCCAGGAATTTTGGGATGTATTGATGGATCACATATAAGAATCAAGGCCCCAGTTTCAAACAAAGAAGATTATTTCAACAGAAAGCATAGCTACAGCATTCTACTGCAAGGTGTTGTTAATGCAAAGAAAAAATGTATAAATGTTTTCTGTGGAGAACCGGGGAACATGCACCACAGGCGACTTCTGCGTAGATCCGATCTTTACAAGGACACATGCGAGAGGACAGTAGAACTTTTTCCTTTTAACTCATTTCTGCTTGGCGACTCAGCATATCCACATCTTGACTGGCTTATTCCACCTTTTAAAGACAATGGGAATGTAACAACTGCTCAACGTAAATTTAATGAAATTCATTCTTCGGGACGAATAGTAATAGAGCATTCATTTGGTCTACTTAAAACTCGTTTCCGAGGAATTCTTCATTTTACTGAGCAAACAAACATAAACTCTGCGGTGAATTTGGTGGTCTGCGCATGCATATTACATAATATGTGTGTAGATAACAACGACGAGAACGAAATCACAAAAGATATATTCGAGACTCGTAAAAAGTGTATCTTTTAACTTAACTTTTATCGGTAGCGTTCACACTGCGGATATTGTTTTTGTTATTCGTGTAAAATCCTACTATACTATTGATAGATTTTCCAACAAAACACGGGTATTTTTAGCAGCGACGTTTAAAGTAAGGTGAACGATTTTAATGTCTTACTATTAACTTAAGAATTGTCTAAAGTTATAATCACGAATTGGCTACTTTAAAAATGAAATTAATTTTTTAAATAAAAATGAATTTTCTTACGTTCTATTCAAAAAAATTTTTTTTCAGTCGGATGAAAATGTAACAATGGCAATATGGGTTATATTTTAAATAGTTGGTAGTGATACCAACATTTACATTACAAAGTTGCATTACTCTCTGTGCGAAATAGAGGAATACAATTTGGATTTCAAATTAAGATCTTAAGATCCAAACACAAAGCTGGATCTTGATTTGTTGTTGTAATGCATGTAAATCCATGGTCTGGATTAGATCAAGGTGATAATAAAACGCGGCTATAGATTATGTGCTTTGTTTTGTTCTTGTTGATTTTATCAAACTTAGAAAAACGTTCCCGAATTGATGGTTTCTATAAGATATTTATCACCAAAAAATATTTCTAATAAAGTATAGAATTCTGTGCGCTGCCCTGTAAAAATGTATTAATATACAAATTTTAAAATAGTATAAGGTTAAAAGCCCTCATTGTATCTTCCAGTTTTTTTTTGTCATAAACCCAATTTTGAAATTTGCAACCTTGGTGATTTTGAGTCAGGTATATTTTTTAATCCTAAAATATAGTAAATATTTTTAAATAGACTAGGTATAGGATTCTTTTCAATTTAAATAATTACTTCTAATATTGACTCTACCTACTACACGAATAGAAATAAAACCCCGTTTCGATAGTCAAAAGCGCACGCACAAAGCCATCACATTTATATAGGTAAGAACAATTACAAAGTCTAATATTTCTCTAAAAATAAAGATCCAAACAAAGTTGTGTAAGTTTAAAAATACATCCTTGATAAGTTACTATCGTAGATAGATTATAATAAATACCTACATACATATAGCATATCATAAGAACTTAAGTAAAACTGTCCATGAAACACTTTTTTGGCCGGAAGTTATAACTACCTGGGTACTTTATAAACTCAATTATTTGTATTAATTTTTAAAACAAAAGATTTAAAAGTTCCTCATCCCATTTAAAAAATTCAATACCATAAAAAAACGTCCAAGCTAAAATTTTCTTAAATTATGCGATAATAGATAGGTATGTTTACTATCTTTTTATATGTGTAAAAAAATTTAACATGCATCAAAATATTTTATTTCACTATAAGTTGTCAATAATTGTGTAACCAGCTTTTGAATTGCGTTTAGTTTCAATCAACAAAATTATTTATTAAAAAAAACATTTCAAATTTTTTTAAGATTTAAACTTCTTTATGCTCGATTTGAAAACAAACTGTAAGAAAGGTTTAGGCGATCAAATTAAAAAAAAAAGAATTTATTATCTGTTATTTCATAACAATACAATACCTACATATTTACTTGCCTATAACAGTTCAAGTTATTATTCCCTAATACAATTCTCAAATCAAAAATATAAAATCTCAACCAAGAATATACAATTCCTACACGAAATCGCAATTCACCTACTTTTGGCTTATCGTCTTTGTATAGAAAGTCTACCGTTTTGCGTATGTAAAAATACAACCCAACCAAAATACAAACACAAAGAAGCAAATGCGTATTCCTTTCGCACTTAGACTTTCGTTTATTCTTTTTAGTCTTTCTCTATTGCAAATTATAACATTTATAAGTCTCCCGACTGCAATCGATTTCTCCATTAATGTCTTCGCTAGACGTTCCACACAAAGTATGTAGATACCGCCCTATTCGACTTCCACCATGAGAGCACTATGGTTTTCATATACCTACCTACCAATACCCTTTATATCTTAAATTTGAATTTGAGATCAAACCCACATCCTGAAAAAAAATCACCTACCAATTGATATTTATCAACAAAAAAAAACTTTAAAGGTCAAACAAATCAAATCTTCAAATATTGCAGAAAAACTTATGCCAAATGAAATCAAAATACCTACCAGTCAAAATATACATAACTATATCCAAACGTATAACTACCCCCATATTCTTCTTCTTTACAAAGATCTGCAAGACAAAAATCGCATCGTAACTTTGTATACATAATACAAAGCATTGTTCATATATGTATGTATAAAGATCGTACACAAGAAGAAGCAGCCTTATGAATGTAAATAAAAACAAAAATCGGTAAAAGATCCTTAACAGGTGATGTAAGCATATACAAATTTCATTCATCCCCTTATTAGACACAATTTTGAAACATTTTTGTTTTCTTTGCCGTTTTCCATATAAAAGTCCATTGATATAAAGCAAAAACAAAAATAAATTCTTCGACCTTCATATGGAAGGATATACTCAAATAGATTGAAGGAAATTGTTTGTTGGGTGGAAAATTAATTAAATTCCTTATTCCGCTGGCTGCTTATGGAAATGGAAATTATATTTATCTCTCGCTCCCCCGAAATGTCTCCACTATCGATACTACCGCCAAGGCGCCAACGACTCGGCTTCCGGTCGCCCTAAAAATGTCTGCCTATGAGAGTACTATAGTTTTCATATACAAAGATATAATATAAAGAGTAGTATTACAGTTTCTTCTAAAGGGTTAAAGTGTATCTGGCAATAATTTGTGCTATTTATCATATTACTGAAAAAAATACTATTTAGACTTTATAGTATTAAACTTTTTTGTATTGTGCTGAGAATATGGGATGACAAACTCTCAACTATTGTAAGTTAAGACTAACAGTCACGGGCAATCCAAAGAAAATAAAGCGTGCTCTGTTATAGACTCATAAGCATTTTTCTATCTGTGTATGTATCTATTTTTGTATTAATTACAATGAAGTATTTAAAACACCAAATTCTCAGTTCATAAGGCTTTCAAAACTTAATAATTTACTAAAAATATAATTACAATTTTTTAAGTAACCAATTTGTACTCAGAGTATTTTTTGTTCATACTTATATAATACATCTATGTTTTTTTTTTATATAAATAAATTGTTTCATTAATAAATTGTACTGTACCTACTTAACGTTAAAAAAAAACATTCTTAGCAATATTTTCTTTTATGGATACATAAAGTATATTTATTTTTGGTGAATCGTACTTATGTATTTAAATATATCTATTCAAACTATTAAGACTTAATAAAATAAACATATCTTAGTAAAATCACTTTTACGACTAACCATAATTAATTTAATCAATAATAAATGGTGAATAAGTTCTACTTTTCATTTGATTTAGTTTTTATTATTAACAATAAATTACTCAAAATAATCAGGCAGACGCAGGTACGTCATTTTATAGAGTTTTGAAATTTCCTTTTATTTCAACAACAAAATCTACTGAAAACATTAGATTCTGAGCAGAAATAAAAGAAAAGTACAAAAGTCATTCTAGTTTTTAAATTACTTACACAAATTAATTAAGCATATATGTACATACATATGTATGTACATATGTGTTTTAAGTAGAAACTTATAGCATTCAACAATATAATAATGATGGAGAACATCTGTGTTTTGACAAATTAGACATCAAAATCGAAAGCAGAACTAGCGGGACCAAAGCAGATAGATCAGAGGCGCCTGCACCAGGCATCGTTGAAGTAATTGCTTCCTTGGCTTGGGGCAGTTTAGATTCAGTTGGAATTGTAGGTGTGGTTTCGTTGGTAACTTTCAAAATAGTTTGCAATCTTATTTTCTGAGGTGCAATTTCGCAGTAGTAGATTCCATTAAAGGTTTCTGTAGCATTCTTAATAATTAAACTGAAGTTGTGTTTTTCCACTTCGTAGGCATTGTCCAATACATTCAAATTGTTCGTTATTGTATTTTCTCCTTTGAACCAAAGAATTACATTGGTATCTAAGAAATAAATTAGAATTAACTTGGAAAATTCAGTACTTTATAGAAATTCTTACCTGCTAAATTCTTTACGGGACATTCAAGGGATATGTTACTGCCAGGCTTAACAGTTCTTCTAACAATTTTCATATCGAAATAAGGTAACATTGTGGATTTTGGACTGAAAGCTGTAGATTTAACTGGATCTGCTGGCAAATTCCGATCTTCGTACTCGTAATCGTCGCTTTGATCGTTTTGAACGGTTTCACCGTTATTACTTGTCGAAGAACCATCTTCTGGGTGTGGGCTAGAATATCCTGAAATTAAATAATATAATTTTCATCATTTTACTCAATGATATGCAGGAGTGGTGAAATTATTAATGTTACTATCCTGTGGAAGATAGGGTACAAATTCTCCCACTATATCCCTATAGGCTTCTTGTACAGAAGCAGGGTGTGAGTAAAAGGAGATGCAAGTATGGTCGTACTGAAATATTTATTTTGGCACAATTTAGGCATACAAACTAACATTTTAGCGATTTTTACATCTAAAGAAATCGATACCAAAACGATAGACACATTATAATACAAATTATAGTGTTTAATAGTGTTTAATAGTGCTGGTTGAACGTCTACCAAGTTTATTTATGAGAGTTGGTTGAAATTTAAAATTATTCATGAGAACCAAGAACCAACCAAAAGAAGTCATACATAACAATCAATCCACATAAATCAAACCAAAAAAACAAATTTAATACGATTCGACACCTTTAAATTGAAATTATGATTATTGGCATTACTGCATAAGACATTTTAATAATACATCAGTTGGTAGGGCGAAAGATAACAATATAAATATAGGTTTTCTATATATTACGTAATTGATACTTTAGTTATACTTTCAACAAAGCTTATGGTCTCACTTCCACCAGGATTGTATTGTTAAGACATGTCCACGTTTTTGTATGCTAATTTTCGGCTGATGACTGACCGCGAAAGTAAAGTATGTGTGTAGGTAAACTGAACTAAAACTGCACACTTTTGTGCTGCATGCAAGTTCTTTAAACTAGATTTTAGAATGGTCATGATGTTTACTTTTTGGCATTTCAAGCTAATCAATTTTTTTACACGAAAGGCCTAATAAATGTTATTGTTGGCATTTCGTGCAAAGTTAGTGTTTTAAAGTGGTTATGTTTAATCTTTAGTGTTTTGTCTCACTTTGCTAGTTTATTAAACGTTACAATAATGTTGTTGGTTAAGGTAATGAGAGTGTAGACTTATTCAGAGAAGTGGTTTACAAATGTTTTAAACATTTAAAACATTTGTTATAATTGTCGTGAGAACTAAAAGTTAGGCAAACACATGTTGACATACAAAATAAAAATAAAAAACATAACTGGTCGCACGAACTTATTTCTAGTATCCAAAGAGTATGTTTAAAAATAGTAGGAATATTTTAAAAATTTAAAAACATACCCGTATTAATATAAGTTTATCTTTGAAAATAAATGCCATTAAATTTCTCAAAAAAAGATATTAATTTATTGCATTTTTCTTTGCCAATCGTTAGTGTTTTTTGTTTTAGTTAATTTTTGTATACTCGTACATACAATTTTTTAATTTTTTGTTTGTTTATGCAATGCTTGACTTGTTTTTAATACATTTAACTAAAAAAATGTTTCAAATGGTTATTTTAAAAATACAAACAAAGTTACCCGTTTTTGATCATTAATTACTATTAAGACGGTAAGAACTTCTTTAGTAACAAATTATTTAAATAATTCCATTATATCTTACGAAAATTTAAAAACAAATAACGGTTTTATAGGGAGCAACATTATGAAGCAATACAAAAATATATTTTCTACATATATGTATATAGAAGCCAAGTTGAGAAACAAAATTTAGAAAGTGTTTCATAATTTTTTGCTCATCAAAAAAGTGAAAAGCTTAATAGCTCTGTAGCTGATATACTTCGAAAATAAATAAATTAGTTGCCACAACAGCTCCTTCAGAACAAGGAAGTGGTGACTTGCTAATTTCAACAAATACTGTGAGCGCGTAATGTCAATTCTTCACTTCATGTTCGAAGGGTTCCAATAATGTATCGAAATAAAAGTCTTTTAGGTGAATTATATTTTTATTATTCGAAAGAAAGACATATAATTAATTCGAAAACGACAATGTATGTACTTTTTTTCTCGTGACAGTTTTTTAGCTTGATTTGTATTTTTATCAGAAGCCTCAATAGCCAATTGTTTGAGCGTTTTTGCAGGTATGGCTTTAAGACAATTCGTTTTATTTAAATTAAGTTCAAGAGTTAGTTATATAAATAATTCAGACGAAAAAATTGTAAGCCCACTAAAAGTTATTCTGAGAAAAATTAACTTCATTGTACAAGCTAAATTAAGTTTTGTAACATATTATTCTCTGAGGCGAGACCAAGTAACTACTGTCAATAATTAAATGTTTAAGCTAGTTTACCAATATAATCACCTTTTTATATTTATATCCTCTTTGTACATTAATATTATAATTAAAAACGAAGTTGTCCTCACTTAAATATTGGGATTTTTCTTTATCTATTTTTTGTACATATATTGAGCTTGTCCTTAGGCTTTATAGATAATTTGCTAGGAACTCATTCATCTAAAAGGAAAATCCAATAGGTGTTCGTTTGTTATTTTACTGAAAACTTATTTTATTGTATGTATACATTTCGTTCAAATCTTGTTTTTATTTTTGATAAATTTAATTCCCGGAGTTATAAGATAAGCTACAATACATTTTTAGTAAAACATTTTTAAAAAACAGGAGATAAGTTTGAATCGAGAACAAAATTAAAATTTTACAAGGAAAGTGCTTTTTACGTAAAAAGCTTTCATTCAATCCTACCTGCTTAGGCTTTAGCAAAGCGAACAAGTCGGTAGACTTCACTTTTTTGGTAACTAAAAACATAAACAGTTACGAGACAAAACTTTCAGCTTTCTAGGATTCTAATTACTGGGACACATGGCCCAATTTTTTACTGATTTTATCTTTGAAAGACCGTGCTTTGTAGAAATGATTTAATTTTACTTGTAGATATTTCACCTTCGAAGATGTGGTTTACTCATGCGTTACTTAATCACAAAATTCATTAAACATTTTAAGGAAGTGTGTTGCAGTGGCTCTCTTTAAATTTTGCATTACCACCATCAATCATACACAGTTTCAACCAATTTTGATTAATCTATGTAATAACATAAGCAATGTCAATGTTAAACTTTGGGACACAACTCGAAATTAAAATATGGATTAGACCTACATATGTATGTAAAGATGAGCAGAATGAGCAATTATTCCAATGTTTCTGGAGAAGTAAACGCTTATAATTATATAGGGAAAACATTGAAATGTTTTTGTTTTAAAAAAAATACACAACTACCTAGACCTAGATACAAATACAATAATTACTAAAAACTAATGACCTTTGTATTGGATTACTCTAAATAACCTATTTTTAGAATTGAAAGAAATTGAATGTTTTGTACTTTCATAACATTTGTTTAGGTATGTGATGTTGACGCAAATAAATTCCGCAAACATTGTATAGAATTTCGAAATTGGGTCATATGAATACTTCATAGGAACAAGGTACTAGTATATGTACAATGTACATATGGTGGAGGACGGACAAATTCAATTAATTTATTTTTTTTTGAAATATTTGCATAAGCATTGAATTTTTCAACAAAAAATTGCGGAAACCAAATAAATTTTATTTTTAAGTACATACATACCTATATATGTATGTATACATATATTTGTTTTACACTTACTTTACGTCGAGAAAATGCAGATGCTTGCAAAGATAATATAGAAGTCAAAGGTAATTTGGACATACGTACCTCATTGTTTAACACCGTAGTGATGGTTGTTACACTGTGTTTATGATGTACATATATCTACAAGCTGACGAGTTTTCGAAAATAATTAAGTAAAAAATGTTCGATTATTTTAGGAAACTCAAGGTACACATTTATTTCAAAATTTAGAATCGTATTATACATTTGAAAAAAATCTGCGCTTTTTCGCCTGGGTTTTTAAATGTTTTAATTGCGCTTTTTAGAACTCACTAACTTTACTAAGGGGTATAAGGAAAGTACAAAATGGCTAAATTCATTCTTATAACTAATCTGCAGAATTTCAGATTTATACTCACAAAAATGTTGTTTTTCAAACTTTCTGGAGAAAGTCCCAGTTGTTTTTCCTTTTTCTTCTTGCGTACTTTCCTCAATACGCAAGAAACAAAATTGTATAGTATTCAAAAATAATATTTTCTTAAAAATCTATTCAATTAAACTATACATAGATGCATAAGTATATAAAAAAACGGCATTATTTGATGTTAATATATGTAGTTTTTCAAGAATTTAAATAAAAAGTAAATATCAGTTCGGAATTTAGTGATTTTTTTTATATACTATAACTATATACTATAACTTTTCTCAAAAATTAACAGTAAAAAGCAGAGATCCAAAATAACCATTGACCTTTATTTTTAATCGGTTTCTCACTGAGATTTATTTAATTCGCCAATTTCATTTTGTTCTCTTGGTCTGTGATTTATTTTTAAAAATTAATTTTTTAGGTCTTTGTGTGAGAGTTATCATTTAAGTTCGCAAATATCTCTTATCTGTTGACTTAAAAAAAAAAAAATGGGTGGCGCGACAGTCCGTTGAGAACCAAGGCCTAGCCTAGTGACTTACAACTCTCAACCATTCCTGTGTGCGAGTAATGTTGTCAGGAATGGAGGGGACCTACAGTTTATATGCCGACTCCGAACGGCTAATTTTGAGAAAGCACTTTTTCATGACAATAGTTACTCTTGGAGAATTTGTCAATTCCTCGCAAGAGGCAGTACCCGTGAAAAGACTTTAGATGGCATAGGCAGGGATCGAACCCAAGACCTCTAGCATGACAGTCCAACGCACTAACCATCATGCCACGGGTCTGTTGACTTATTTAACTAAAAATAAATCAAAAATGGTTAAAATGATAAATCATATGATTTTCTTTATTTTGCAAATAAAAAAATTTAATTCTTAATTATTAAGCCTAACTAAAAGTAAACTCTCAAGAGTTTTTGGATTTAAATTATATCTTCTTTCACTAACTATTAAACTTAGAGAAGAAAACGCTCTTTCCACTGATACTTGCGTTGCTGGAAGAGCGATCACAAAAATGTTAGGAGATTTTAATTTGAGATTTTGAAAAAATGAAAGGATGTTAGTGTCCAACGGCAAACGAGGGTAGGCCGAATCAAAGGGTGTTGATAAATGACTAAATAAACATTTTTTAGAGATTCTAAACAAAGAACTTTCTAACGAATAAAGTAAATTAAAAATCTCCAAATGAGATTTATTATTTTCTCTCAGCAATAAGTGGTCACCGGTTAACCAAAACCTAAAAAAAGTCAAAAAAATGTTTTTCTCTCAGAAACCGAAAAAAAAATTGAGTAAACTAATTATTAAGTGATCATTTTTGTAAATCGCAACAAGTGAGAGTAATTTAAGAGACCTTCAAAAGGTTGAGATTTACTTTTGATCTCTGGACTAAAAAGTAAATTTTGTGTTCAATATTCAATTCTATATAAAGTTCTACAACCGATAGGCTAAGAGGCTGCTAGAAGATATGAATTTAGCTTAGCAAAAATGATTGTCTCTAAAAATGAATTTGGATGAACGTCTTATCAAACTTTTAGTCTTGAATGAAATAAATGTAACGATATGGATATTAACATTCACCAAAGATAACTAGGAGGATGTAAAAAGCAATGTCAGGTGAACTTCCTTGTGATGCTGAGCTATCAATTCAACAAAAAGGTAGTCGAATAATATTCCAATACAAGAATTGTCCCATAAATATTCAGCTATGAAGTAAATAAACAACATTTTCCAAATTGTTTAAACAAAGTTTAAGGCTTTTAATGACGATTTGGTTATTGCATTGGATACTCTTGGTTATATTTACGATAAATTTAAAAATAAAAGAGTGCTGCAAGAAGATATCGTTGACAACTGATACAGTGCGGAAATTGCTGCGAAATGGACAGCCCAAGAAAATATACAGTTAAAAATTTCTTGGGACATCATTCATAAGGAGCCTTTCAAAACTAAAAAAATAATCCTCGAGCTACAAGAACCCAAAAAAGTCTAGTAACTCTAAGTTTTTTTTACACTTTAGAAACTTCCGAAAGTAGTTTGCTTATAATAGCAAGCGGCCAACTACGATCAGAGGCTTATCATAAGTAATTTTGTAGTTGTTAGTAAGAAAATAATACAATTATAGCCTAACACGCACAAAATAAAAAACATAATTAACATTTAAATTTGACTATTACAGAACAAAAAATAAAATAGAGACGTATACGATAGTGGAGCCCTGGTTCTTAACAATGATTTTAATCCTACCTTATTTAGATTTAAATCGATCGATGAACAATTTAAGCTATATAAAATGCTCATTCGACCTAAAGCTTCATTCTTCCCATAGTTAGTTCTATGGAAGTCAATATGTTTAAAATAAAATGTACGCAGGTGATGAGTTCCGCCTTGGTAATTCAAATGTACGCAAAATAGCAAATAAAGTGCATGAATTTCAGTCATTATTAAAACGCCTTTGATGGAGAGACCGCAATTGAAGAAGCTGAATACGATGTTCTTAGGGAGGCAGATCATAAGGATCATCCCAAGAAAGACCATTTAGGGCAAAGCGAATGAAATTATGTTGAATTGATTCAATACGTTTTCTTTTAATTTTGTAATAGGGAATCCATATCAGCGAAGCATATTCAAGATGAGGACGAACATGACAATTAATTGTACAAAGAAAGAGTAACATAGGGATCAAGCATAGAACTTGCCTTATTGACAATAAAATTAATTCGATTTGGAAATTTTAAGTTGGAACAGAAATGAGCATCTAAATAGATACGTCATTAATAGGCAGGATGAAAAGAAATTGGCCAAGATGGCTTCCCTGGGGAACACCAGATTGAGCAACCAAAGGTTTTGAATGACAATTTCTAAATTTTACCTCATAAGATAAATTTTCAAGGTGGGAATATCATCGGGACCGGCTGACAAGTCATCAATCAAAACAGATACAAAATCAAGAACCGTACTATGTAGCACAGAGACGTGATTACAGCCAGATTGCGAAAAGGAATGAAGATGATAGGACTATACTTCAAGTTCTTTATGGTTTTTAAAAAATGATTCACTAATGAAAGGATCTTGTTAGTGTAGTTAACTGGAAAGCCATCTGATTTTTTCTTTAAGTTTACAAGTTTCCAAAATTTGTTAGGAGAAGTTGATTGGAGACAGAGTTTTGATGTAAGTTTTCCATGCCTTATTTTGTTTGTTACGCAATAAACGCAATTCCTTCGTGTATCACGGGCGGCTAAAGTTTGTATTTCTTTAAACGTAAATTTTTGTTCAAACAATAATTAAAGATCTTTTACAAATTTGAAACTATTCGTCAATATTAGAAAATGCTAATGAATCAGAAATTCCAGAACTGGTTAAATATTCAGACAACAACTGGAAATTAGAAACCAACATTATAAAAGGGGTGATGGATGCGACCCACACTGATAACTTTCCATCCCGTCTGTCTCTTTGCCTTGCTAAAAAGGTTTTTAGTTTTTCGTGTTTTGTTAAAAAAGCTGTCAGTTGAATTATTCTAAAAAATCAAAATTATTTTACATATACATACATGCATAGTTTGATTTCTAAATCTATTTTTGCCAACGAGATTTTTAGAAGTAAACCAATTTTTACCAATTTAAGAAGCATTTGCGTATTATTTTTTGTAGGTATATTTTATGAAAAAACTGACTGTTGAATTTTTATAAACAATTTAAAGAATTTTGAAAACAATATTTTCTGTGTGATACAATTGTTTGAAGCCAAAATTTTAATTTCTTAAAAGATATTTGAGTCGAAAGTAAATTTTTATCAAGTATAAGCATTGTTTTGTTTCTGTCAATTCGATTTTACTGAGTGTTGACAACAATATTTTTTATACGATAAAATTAGTTTAAAGTCAATATTTCAAACCAAAAAACCAACTTTTTTTAGCAATTATTTTTGTTTAGGTTTTTATTTTTTGTAAAAAAAAAACTGTTAATTCGGTTTTTCTCAAAATTAAGCCATCAATTTTTTCAGTTTTTTTTTTATTTATAAAAAAACTATTGATTGTATTTTTTCAAAAATATACTTGTTTGGTATCACTATACAATATATAATATAAAATTAAATTCAATTGGCTAGCATTACTGGCTCATGAGGTATTTTGCGTTAACCAAAATGTTGACCTTTTTTTTAAATTGCTATGGTAAAAAAATCCACCCACTCAATTTTTTTGGGAATCCTTTCTGTATTATTATCTGTATAAAAAATGTATTTGAAGTCCATATCTCTACTGGTGAACTTCGCGAACGTACGGGCGACGTATGAAGGGAGGTACATTCGCACGCACAGACATCTCTCTAAAAAATTTGTATTTAGACTCTATGGACCTTGAACATCGAGAAACAAGCAAACAAAGGAATTACTGTGTTCAGTAAAGTGAATACTTAAGTCCAAAGGGGGGTGAGTAAATCTAGAATTCGAGTTTTTAAGTTTTAATACAGTTGCAGTTTTCTGTAATTTAATAAGAAGGATTTTATCGAGAAAAGATATGTAGTTCCAATTGTAAAGAAGAAAGAAATGCATCAAGGCAGGACTTGTCTCCAGATGGAATCCAGTCAATGTCTGGTAAATTAAAATCACCTAAGAAAACAATATTGGTGTCAGAGCAGGACAAATTGGTGAGAAAGTCTAATGCCAAGTCGAGTTCGCTATAAATAGCCTACAAACTTTTTAGAGGGATGTAAACGTTTAAAATTAAAGCGGTCTAAGTCTGCATTATTATCTTTACACAGACCAGATCAATTGATAGTTCAAATGGAAAAGAAACTGAAGATAAATGTTTATCTTCATGACGATCGTTAAAATTCGAACTCTTGACTAAAAATTCTGTGTCGGAAAAGCTTGAATTAATCCAAGGTTCTGTTAAGAAAAATGTCAGCAGTCTTACTGCGAAGTCTACTTACGTTTTGGTAGAAGAGGGCAAGTCTGTTAAGTTTTTTGACTTGATATTCAAAGAAACACCCTGTTTTTGACTTTGTGTAAGTGATTTGACTAAAGTCTCTGCGGGCCATATATTTGTGTTGCAAATAGAATCGAAGAACATGGGATTCGTTACTAATTTAAAAGAAGAAACAAAGCTAACTTTTCTATCGAACTTTTATGCAGTCCCAGACAGAAGGTTAATTAAAGAACTTGTTGAACTTTATGAGATAAAAATCAAAGAACTGACTAAATTTCTGAATGCGACGAAATAGCTCTAGGATTGCTAATTTTGTCAATATAAATCCGTCATAATATTATCTTTTTATTTTTCAATGTATAGGTTCAACCAGTTAATGGTACTAAAACGGCGCTTTCCAGCACTAATTGAGCTGTTATGTCTATACCTTACCTACTCACAACTCTCAACCATTCCTGAGTGGGAGTAATGACGCTATAGGGATGAAGGGGACCTTCAGTTCTTAAGACGAATCGGAACGGCTAATTTTTGAAAGCAGATTCTATGACAAGTTACTCTTGAAGGATGTATTTATTCCTCGCAAGAGGCAGTACCTGTGAAAAAAGACTTTAGATTTGACAAGCAGGGATTGAACCCAAGACCTCCGGCATGATAGTCTTACGCACTAACTTCTCTTCGACGATAAACTTAAAAAAAACATTAACATACATATGTTTTTTTTTTAATTCATTTTTAATTATTAATTCTTAAATCTATCTTAAAGCTAGACAAAAATTCATAAAACTAGCCTAATTATCCATAACTTACAATTAACTTAATGGTCTCATACGGACACTCCAAGTTAAACTATAACACTTAATACTAATGCCTTTCGGCCCTAAGATCTATTTTACTTCAATTTATATTTTATTTATTTTTGTATTTATTAGAAAATTTGAAAAAAAAAAAAAAATAATATGGATACCCTTTTTTATTTTTACTTTAAAACTACTTGAAATAGTCCTTAATATTCTTACGCACTAACCATCACGCCACGATTACTACAATCGATTGAGCTTATAAAAGGAGTGCAACTTTTGGTCATGCACACATTTGATTAGTCGAATATAACGATGACAGGGCTTTATAACAACGGAAACTTACATCTCACTGTAGTAACAACAGTCAATATCATTTCGTTCGGAAACGGCTAGACAACTACTAGTTGTGACAAGTAGTTTAAACGGAGTCGGAGGTAAAAGCTCAAGAAATTATTGTGTTGTTTTTTTTTTTAGTTTTGTTACGAAATCACTGCACTGTATGTGTTGTATTAAGTTAAAAAAAAAAAACGAGAAAAAAAGCGGCAAACTTAATCAGTTCTTTTTTTTTAATTTATAAATTAAAGTTAAAAAAATCGCCCATATTATTATTTATAATATTTTTTTTCGATATCGAGATTTTAAGAGAGGGTCATTAAGCGGTGCATTTTAAGAAAACAGTACTTAAAGGAAAGGTTACTTAAATTATTTTAGAGCATATGAAAAATGCGATTTCGACCAAAAAAGTATATAAAAAAATATATTTAAACTTTTAAGAGGCCTATTATTTTGTGTTCCCTATTTCACACAGGGCTGTAGCGCCACCTTTGTGTTTTGGTAAAAATATGTTTTTTAACATTTTCTTTGTCAATTCTTTAAGTGTTTGGTCATATGATTTGACATAAAAGCTTTCTATAGATTGCATTTCACATACGAAGAACAAATTTTTCAAACACAGATATTTATATATTTCTATGTTTACTTTTTGGATATGATTTTATTTTATTATAAAAAGCATTAAACTAATTAACCTGTTATATTTTTAGGAAAACTGGTTTTTGCTCTTAAGTGTTAACAATATAAATTAGTATTTATTAATATTTATAAATTTGTAATGTATTAATAAATACTAATAATTTTGTATATTCCTCTGAATAAAATAAATGCAATTTAAAAACAAATTGTATTTACATTACTATGTATGTATGTATGTATATGGAAATGAGTATATACCTATACATATATATTTTAAGAATTTCGAAACCCCTCCCGGTTTTATTCAGTAGTATTTAACTTAGTGCTTTAGTCTGTTTTGTGTTGCTGGGTGTGTCTACCAATAGCCTTGGACTCAAAAAATATCCCTTACGAAACTTCCAAACGAACATCTGGTATGATGTCACCCACATCCGTAAGTTTTCCAATTATAGATTAAGAAAAAAATTGACAAAACAGTTCAAAAAAGAAAAGGCTGTTCTTTAATTTTGTTGATCGCAAGGTTATTGTTTTTGTTTGATGTTCATTAAGATGAGAACAATTTAATATGGAATGATGTTTCGGATAATATTTTTGTTTTGTGGTCTTTAAGCTAAATGACCTAGATAGCAATTTATCATATACCTACCAATATTGGAACGAAAGCAATGACATCATGATTATATGAAAGAAAAAACATTAAAAGTTGGACGTTTTAAGGTCAATAATTTTAAGTAAGTTTCAATAAGAGGTTGAAATATTTGCATAGTGCCTTCTGAGAGTACAAATTGAACTAAATGTGTTGTAATTTCTTTTTGGGCAATATTTTAATATAAAAAAACATACACATGCATGCTTTGTGTGCATATTTAAATGTATGATGCTCGGCACGAAATATATTTCAGTGAGACATCAAGGATTATATTAAATACACCAATACTTTTATATAATAAAGGATACGATTAATTTGAATTTGTATGCAATTAAAGCTAATCGAAAATGCGTGTCTTTCTTAGGAGGTGGAACCGCAACGCCAAAATATTGAATAACGACCAAGATATCATTGTAAGTAGAAATAGGGGAAAACCCGAGTGGAAGTTAATATTTCGAAAACGCATTGCAGCCTTGTTTCGTAAAAGCGTGATATACCCTCTTGCTATTATCCATGAATCATGTTTTTTTCCTGTTTTAAGCATTTCAAAAATGTTCTGTGGTTAGATCTTCTGTACTTCCTCCAACTATTCAATGAACAAGTTATCAATTTAAAATATATATTTTTTTTTAGTATTAATCATGGATTTCGAAATAAGTAGAATTAAAGAGAGACCTCGTTAATTTGACGAAGCATAACCTTAGACTCTTTATAGGCTTTTAATACCAAACCCAAACAAATTTAGGTTTCGGTCGAAAACCTTCATCGCGAACTCAAGTTTTCCCATACATTATTCGTAAGCCACAAGTTATCACTAGTTTTATATAAAACCTGTCGAAAACTAGTAGCTATTCAAAGATGAACTAAACAAACAAACCTTTTGAAACACTCAGCGCTCAATTGAATGTAAACAAACTAGCTGTTGGCTGCTGTCAAAAGAAATATTTCGTCCACAACTGCAGAGGTTTCAATTTAAATAAAATAGTGAAGTTAATTAAACTCATAACTTGGTCGTGGTAAGTAATTTATTTATACAGATATAAATTTACAGAACATGGGAAACAAATAAGAAAAGAAAAGTTTGGGGTAGCGAAAAGGAAGATTATCTGCTGGAATTGTGGACTGAAAAGGAACCAGAACTACAAGGCATTGGAAAAATGGACATATTTATTAAGAGTTATCCGTTATATGAGTGCAGTACACTTTGGACAAAATAAAAATAAAATCTGAGAACAACATTAAAGGTTTTATTTTCTTTGGAAGTTCATAAAGGATTTGCAAAAGAAAACGATTTATTTTGCTTCATTTCCCATCGTGTCATTTATTTTAAATGTATGTGTGATAATATATGGTCGAGTGTTTTTATGTTACTTAACAATTAGTATTTGATTTTTTTTTCAAAAAAGTGTTACTTGTTTGGTCATTTTTTTAAAAATATAAATCCAGAAAAGTATACAATTTCCCTTAAATATTCTTCTTAAGCCGATGTGTTAAACTTATCAAGATAAGCAAAATATGGAACCTTTAAATATTAGATTACACATGTTACTATACTGTATATATGTTTTGATAAACCGTGTTTTTTTTTTAAAATACACTTAATACCTTACCCAGAACTTTATAAGAACTAAAGTGCCTGTTTACTATTTTAATAAACGTTATAAATAAATATATGTATTTATGCAGGTCCTTGTGCATGTTCAATCTACGAGTAATTTAAGTGTTTTCTTTTAGAAACGGTAGGTACACATCTGGGTACTTTAAAATGTTTGCGCAAGTTTTGAGCGGTATTAACAAGCTATTTTTAAATGAATTTCAATAAGCAACAAAAATATCAACTTCTTAATTTATTATTAATTGTATTATTGTTGATCTTTATGAAAAACTGAGAGCGATTCGATGATGTATTTATACTGTATCCTCAAAATTTTGTATAATTTCTGTATTACAAAATATTGTAAGTTTGAAATAGTGTACTTTATCAAAATAAGACTATACAAATAGGTATGTACTTAAATTTGCACAAACGTTTCTGCGCAATTGTTTATTATGATGAGAAAAATACATGTAAAAATGTCATAGAGATACAAACCATTAAGAAGAAAAAAATAAGAAAGAGAAAATAAGAAGAAGATACTATTTATTCTGTTTTTGTTTTTATTAATTCAAAGACTTGTGATTTCTCATAGGTAGCAATGTTATTGTTCAAGGAAAGTTTAGTAGAACATAATGCTAATGCACATTTTTTATGATTTATTCTCCAAAAAAGGATTCTGTTAACAAGATTCTGTATTTCATAATGCTGTAAATAATCCGAAAAATAAAAATCGTTTTATTTTTTTTGTTGGCAACTGCCTAGTCATTGATAAAGCTTCGGTTCCCATTGATCACCGAAATCAAGCATCAGTGATCGTGGTTAGTAGACAGATGGAGGACCGTCTCCAAACCTACCGCGTGCTGTTGTCATGTGCTCTTTCTCTTCTGTCCTTCTGTCAAGGTGCTGTGTTCTCTACTGTGTACATTTATGTGCTGTAATGTAATAAAAATCGTTTTGATAATGTATAAAAGTGCGCACTTTTTAAATTATCAAAACAATTTTAATTTTCAACCTATTTACAGCATTTTGAAAAAAAGTATTATAATAAACAGAATTTTGAAATACAGAATTTAATCATACAGTGTTATTACCCATACAATACTAATACATATAATAAAATTGATACATTTTCGTACATAACATGCACATGTGTAATTTTGTGTCTAAAGAGCATCAAAAATGTACAAAGAGTAATCTGCATAAAACTACCTCCCATATCTATGAACTCTTGAACAATGTATGCAGAGCTTTAAAAAGGTGCACGTGAGATGTTTACAATATTCATATAACACCGAGCTCCACCATACAAACTCAAGCAAACAATCTTGATCCCTTTTTATATTCGAATTTGGTCTGCACATGACTGTATATGTATGTATACTAAATGAATTCCCCCTGCAACGACATACAATACATTGACCAAGCAATCCAGAACGATTCATTAAAAATCTTCAACTACAATCAACAAATCCATGCGTTATGGTGACTCATGAATGCGATGCAATTCCAATTCCACAGAAATACGGTCTGGGCAAGGGTAAGAAGAGCTAGGATGTAGGGATTGAAAATTTAAATGAAAATCTCTTTGGCTTTGAGATCAATGGAAAATGTCGGTCTTAATTAAAATGGGTGAAACGTACCGACAATTTCTAGTAGAAGGAGCACTACTAATGGAGTTTAATTGTATACATACATATACTGGCATTTTCGATACATGATTATTGTTCAGTGCTATTCGCCGTTATAATTATTTTGAAAAGAAATAAACCAAATAAAAAGAAAGAAGGTTCATTTCTCACCTAACTGCACCACAACCCTCATACTCATACTCGTACTTGGAAAAAATCGTAATCCAAAATTTATAATTGCTAGACATAGATGACATTAATTGTCCGATATGAAGGCGCTATTCCTTTCCGCATGGATTTGATAGTTAATGTGGGTGAAATAAATTTAAATGAACAAAAGATATACGGGTGTGAAGAAGCCAACGAAGGGTTTATTGGATAAAAACATGATTTTTCCAACGATGCTAACAGTACTTATATTATAGATCATGTTGCTTATAATATTAATGCTGAATTCATGAACATTTTACTTAGAATTGAATCTTTTACTAATTAAACATTTTTACATTTCTCAACGTCTTAATGTCCCAAGAATCTATATATAAAAGATGTATGTGTTTGCGTGTCTACTTTCGAGAAACCTTTTTTCGTCAACCATTTTCAAGAACCGGCAGATATATCGACTTCAAGTAAATTATATAAATATATGTACATATAAAGAATTTTAAAACAACGAGGATTGTTTCTTTTACTAAAGCTTTTTGAAAAAAGAAAAGCATTTGGTTGACCTTAAATATCTCATGAATATGATTTTAACTTAAATTTATTTTACAAATTGTTATGTTACAAAGAAATAGTTACAAAATCTGAACTAACAGTAGAGAAACAAATAGCTATTAACCATGTGGTCCTTATTGTTATATGGTAAACTCAAAAAAACATTTTTTTTTGTACTTAAATTAATAGAAAAAAGTTAAGTGTGAATATCGTGGTGCGTCGATAATAAAGTGTGCCACTGTATGTACATATGTATGTGTGTATATATTTGCCACACAAATATGTAATACTTTTTTTTTACTGCTTATGCACCTAAACATACCATTATCTATTTCAATTTAATGCTGCGTTTCAAATGTCTTAAAACAAGTGCATCTCATTGATTGTTGACGGTGTCGTAGCATTTTAGTAATCAAGAAAATTTAAGGAAAACGTTTTCCTTTTTTAACGCTGAGCAAAATAGATAATAGAGCTTGTACCCAGAAACAAATTTAACTTAAAAACTTTAGAAATGAAAAGCTAGGATGCGATCCGCACTGATGACTTTCCATTAGTGTCCTTCAAAATACTTATTGCAATAACCCGAATTGTCATTTGAGGAACTTCAAAAAGTATACAATCAATATACATATGTACATACATATGTTTTTATTATTTAACCGAAAATTAAAATTATTATTTTGAACATTGTGACAAAAACTTCGAAGTAAATCTTTATTTGTTTTAAATATATTGTAGTTAATCAAATGTTTGTGTGTTTTATATTTTTTATGAAACTATCAATTGCATTTTTGAACAAATTTTATCGAATTTTGATAACAATATTTCCTATTAAAAACAATAATTAAGCTGACTTTTCAGAATTTTTAAAAATTTTTCGTAACAAAACTGTCAAATGGAATTTTTAATTAAATATTAATAAAAATATTTTGTATTCTATAAAATAAGTTTGATGTCAATGTCTTTATTTCGTTCTCAAGACGAACAAGTCGAAAAACAATTTTAACCAATTTTTAGTGAACCGATTTTTTAGGTTTTTATTTAAAAAATAACATCGATTCGGTTTGCATCAGATGTCATAAGCTTTATTCTACTTTGCATACAATTTTTCAGAATATATTATTTTTCTTGTTTAAAAATATTTGAGGTCACAAATCTATTCTTTCCGGTTTTGTTTTAATTTAATACAAACCCAATTTTGGTATTTAGTAACAATTAGTAATATAAAACTTAATTGCAATCGATTTTTTTTGTATTAGGTACCTAAAAACACAACCCACCAAATTGTGATCGAAAGTTCTCTTTCATCATTTTTTGATGTCATTATCTGTAAAACCAAATGTATTTTTAGTAGATATCTTACAAGTTCTTGAAACTTGGGCCTTGTTTCACGCAAATTCGGAAAGACAAATTATTGACATGGCAAATTATCTTCTTTTTGCAAAACCCAATAAACTGCAAAATTATTTAGAATTTTGAAGAGCTTTTCAGTAATATGCAAACAGAAATTTAAATGTCGAAAATAAATGAACTGCTTTAAGAATGGAGCAGCTAATAATAGTTAAGAAGACAATTGACATAGGCTATTTTGTTTTTATGTTACAAATTTACCAGAGAACATGAATTTTGAATTTTAGGGTTAACGCGTATGAAATTGGACACTTTCTTATAAAAAGCTGTTATAAAATAATTTATAAAAAGTAATCCTTTTAAAATTAATGATAGTGACCAAAGGGTAGTAAAACTGATATTTAACTACGATATCGTAAGAGATTTTTTGTCCAAAAGTACCTATCCCGAACGTATAGAAATACTACCGAACGCACACACGCTGAGAAAGAAATCTTTCTAAAAACTATCAATTTAGATTATAAGGACCTGAAAATGTAAACATTTTCAATTTGATAGATCAGACCGATTACAACTTCCTAGCTACAGTTAATTAATAATAAAAGAAGAGAAAGCACTGCCATCACTTTTATTTTTACTCATATATTAATTTTATTCTGAGCTCCTACTTATAGCAATCTTCGAGCTAGCTCTGATAAAAAAACCTGAGCGCTTGATGTGTAAGAGCTACACAGAGCTTTTTTGACAATCACTCTACTCTAGAGCCTAAAAAATAAATTCCCTATCAACCTAGATGTGGTTAATTGGTTCCAAAACATATTTCTAATTAAAATTATTAGAAAAAAAGTCTAAAAGATTTTGGAAGGACGTTTTTAAAATATTTTAGCTAATATTTCCGAACTAAATTAATTTTAGAATAAGTACAAATGATAAAAATAAAGTAATTTTAAAGCTTGTTAAAAAATTAACCTTTTTGAGGCTTCAAGATCGAATACTGAAGTGTCGCATTCGCTTCGCCTTTAACACCAAAATCCAGGCCAGGTGTAAAGGTGTTTGAATCGAAAGCTAGAGAATAAGGTCGAATTTTTCACTCAGGTTTTCTAACAAATGTAAATGTGAGTCAATTTTAATATGAAATTGTGGTGATGGATTTACTAAACTAGGTAGGTATGTATACATATATGTAAATCAAATAAAAAAATCAAATTCTTGTTTTAACTAAAACATGCAATTATTATGTCTTGTTAAATATTCTTTTTATGCAAATTTATAGTCTACCTCCTACAAATTTGCTTTCCAACATACGTACTATAAAAATCCGAAAAAGAGTTTCGCCCTGTCACTTGTCGGTGCGGTATTGTTTCTCAGTTTACTCCGTTCACCTTAGGTATTAATATCTTTTGTTTTATAGAATAAAATTAAGAAAATAATTTTCGAAGCAAAATCAAATTTCAGGCTGTTGATTTACATATTATGCATATATGTATTTTGTTCTTCTGATGACGACCAGGTAAGTAAACAGAATGTCAGGGTTGGAGGGGACTTACAGTTTTGAACTGAATCCGAATGGCTAATTTGAAAAAGCACTTTTCACGACAAGAATTACTCGTGGAAAATTTGTCAATTCCTTGCAAGAGGCAGTACCCGTGAAAAAAACTTTAGATGGCATAGGCATAGAAGGATCAAACCCAAGACCTCTGGCATGACATTCCAACGCACTAACCATCATGCAACGGGTACTAAGACCAGGTAGGTAGGTCTAGGTATACCGATGTTAAAAAATGTTTTAATTCTGAGCTGAAAGTTTATCGACAAGTAAGCATTCTTTGTCTTATAATTACCGATTACAGATACTGAACCGAAATGCGAAGGACAGTTACACCTGCCACTCTTTATTGACCCTAGCACATTCGGGTTAACGTTTAGCCATTCTAAAATAAATATGCCTATAATTTTTTCTTATGCATACGCCACTTAATAAAGACTTTAACGGTTTTACCTCATGCACGCAGAAATACTTAACTGCTATCAACTACCTATGTACAGTGTAACAATTTTATATTCGTACCCTTTCTATTAAAAATTGGAATGTTCTCCTGATCCTGAATGGCTTGTTGTAGAACATTAATACCATATGCATGTTAAGTGTGTGTTCATGGTTGATATATTTTATCAAATTTTCTTAGTTGGTAAAAATCATTTAATAAGTAAATGCTAAAATGATAAACACTACTGCAAAACTAGATCAATTTCAAGCAGCTTTTATTTCCCTTGCATTTTCTATCAAATGCGTTTTGTCAATTCATGTTCTATTATTTTAAGTCTTCTGTTATTTAGAATTTTTAAAAGCGTTTTAGACAATTTATCTCAGACTTTAACAACAATGGGAAAAAAGCTAGTGAAACCACTAAAGAACTAAAAGAACTCATCGTAAAATACTATCAAGAAGGTAAATCATATAAACAGATTACATCTTTAGTTATTCGAGCTAAATCAGCGGTTTAAAGTATTGTTAATCGGGTTGTCAAGAAATAAAGGATTGAAAACTTGCCCGCGATACGAGAATAAGTATTTTCAACACGCAGAAACAGAGGATAATTGTGCGTGAAATAAATAAAAATCTAAAGATAAGTGCATTAAAATTGTCACAGAACCTTTTCCAATCCCTGGAAAAACAATTTTGCAGTAAAATGCTGCGGGGTTGTATACGGGAACATGGTTTTAACGGAATAGTATCGCGCAAAAAAAACATTTATTTGTCATGATAACAGACTTAAACGACTTGCATTCGCCAAAGAATAACAAGCAAGACTTGACTTCTGGAAAACGGTCATTTTCATAGATGAGTCAAATTTTTTGGCGTAAGCCGAATAATGAATACCTTCCGCAAAACATGGTGGTGGGTCGGTAATAGTGAGGGGTTGTTTTTCAGCAGCTGAAGTTGTAAAACTACACATAATTAAAGGAAACATTGATGTCTTGAAGACGAATTTAAAAGATAGTGGTGCACAAATGGGTATAGAAAACAACTTTACTTTTTACCAGGATAACGACCCAAAGCATAAGGCGAAAGCACCCGAATGTGCCATCTCTTAAATTGCAGTAAGGATTTGAAAACCCCCCCACAATTACCAGACATTAATCCGAAAGCGCATTCATGGGACGAAAATTCTCTATGAATGGACACAAATATCCTCAGAAGCAACTGAAAAATTGGTTAGCTCAATGCAAAGACGATTGTAAGCTGTAATTATTTCCAAAAGTTATGCCACAAAATATTAAAACCAAATTTTTTGACTGATTAAAACAGGGTACGAATACCTACGAAATTGACCCAGTATTACTCTAGTTTTTTCTTTTCTTTAAATTTTTCAAGAAAAATAAATTGTACCAACTATAGAAATTCCATAAAATATATCAACCATGAACTTACTTAATTTGCACTTTGTTATTACTTGTGTATCTGAAGTCATTTTGGATGAGGAAAACATTCAAACTTTTTGTTGAAGGGATACGAATATGAAATTGATACACTGTACATTTATTTGATTGTATTACTTATGAACTTAATTTTCTCGGTAACTGTTTCTTTAAATTCAATACACATTTTTGTATAGAAGAGCCTTTTAATTTAGAATGGGTACCGAATAAGTACATAATAACAATCCACAATCAAATATATGCATTCAATATCTCACAAACGAAACTGAAATTAATGTTGTATCTTTTTATATGTATGATTGAATGAAGAACGTTTTCTTGTTGTATAATATTATTTGAAAAATATTAAGACAATTTTGAGAGAAAAGCTGAGAATAATTTTAAAGTGTTTTCTAAAATATAGTTTGAATCTAAACTTTTGATTATAGAGGATGAACTCGTTTCTATAATAAATAGATATAGGTATGTACATATGCTCCTAACTTTTCGGCCAAACCTACAAACAAAGACTTATGTCGCACCCATGCAAATTACCTCATGCACCAAACTAACCTAGGTAAAGTAGGTACCTATATGAAATATCAAATTTCTCACCTGTAGCAAATATTCCAAAAGCAAATAATCCACAAAGAATGTATTTCGTGTATCCCATTTTGTTCTGTAATGTAACGCTTTACTTTTCGATTAAAAAAAATAACAGAAACTCTTAAATCACAAACAAATATTTTCTAGAATGTATATTTTTAATATTTTCCTTTCAAATAAAAAATAAGAAAACCGCTGACCCAAGAAATATGCGAATATATTTATTTTCAACCCGCCGCGCCGTCACCACAAGCAAAATGAGCTCAAATCAAATGATATACAAATGAATTTGCCTGAACTAAAACTAATACTAAATTCAAAAGGAATGCATGGATACGATATCCAGACTAGAATACCACTCAGCTTCCAGTTCCACTATTCCTGGTGGAGAAATAAAATCGGATACATTTCGTTCCAAGAAGTTCATTTGGTTTTTGGAAGAATGAATTATTGTTTTGCTCACTATTTACAGTTATTGAAGAAGAGAGCTATGTAGCTAAGAGTTACGCCAGGAAATGAATTTTATGTCTTCCACAGTCTATAGTTTGTTTGTATTGTATGTGTCTATCATTTTATATTTGCTTTTAACAAACACTACTGCAACTATGCTTATACTTAGAAAAATAAACTAGAAGAGATGTTGGAAGCAGCGTTACCACTTCTAAAAAAAAAGTGGAAGTAGATTTAAGAAAAAAAGCGAAGTAGAATGTCAAAGATCAAAAATTAACTTTTTCATATTATTCTACATATTTTTAAATTGCATTATTTGAATGAAAGAATTAAAATAACTGGAATTATATTAGCCTTCATATCATATAATTCAATATATTAATGTAACATATCTTAAATTAATCGAAATCGCTAATATTGGACTCGTGCTGGTCAGATGAAATGACTTTGGGAAGTTTTGATTGCAAAGGACGAGTTCTACAATAAAGAGTTAATGAATTCATAATACAAATTCAGTACATAAACACTCCTTTTTTTTTTTTGGATAACTTAAACATAAAAACCTTCAAATTTAAAATAAAAAATCAATTCCAAAATAATACTAGAGCACAATTGAATGCATATAGCATAACAGATAGAAAAGAAATAAAATGCTGGAGCAGGAATTGCTGGCATGAACTTGCTCATGTATCCAAAAGGTCTATTCAAAACTATTTCCTGTATTTAAAAATTGAAACAAATGTATACATTTTTTTCATTTTATTTTTGGCTTTTGTTAATTTTAGTTTTAAATAAATCAGGAATCAGACTTCTTTACCATCGTTATGCCATGTTTGATTAAGATCTCGAGTTCAAATTTTTTTAGGAATGCGAAACATGTCATATAGTTCATTTATGAATCAAGATAAAAAAGAATCTCCCTACAAATGTAAAGACTAGCGTTTTTTAATTCTCCTGTATTTTTATGACCATTTTGAGAGTACATACAAGAGTGATAAAGAGGAAAAAGAAGTATATTCAGTCTATTTTTATTAGAATTAAAGTAGGTAGAAACACAGACCTTGAAAATGAAGTTGATTTCAATATTTTGGTGGTGGTGCGAAGTAGGCAGCATAGATTTAATTTTTTTTTTGAAAAAAGAAGTGGATCGACTTCAATTAAAGTAAAGTGGTAACGCTGGTTGGAACTCATCGTTGTTCATTGCTTTTAGTTTTTCGTTTTGGTAGGTAAATGCAAACCCATATTAAGTACTTATATGTTATATATACAGATTCTCTATTCAACATACGAGTTCCCATTAGGTATACATGATCCACGATCTACCATGCATGTATTGTTATATCTGTATACTCAATTCTGTGTCCATAATTTTTAAGGTAGGTTAGTGAATGCATAAGATAAGTTTTCTTTTCATTAATTAATGTCCTGCAATTGTTTACCAGAACCAGTGAACATACGTTTAACAAAAAAAAATAGAGTAAACTATGTATTATTTTAGATAAAGTTGCATGTTTTAGGTATATATGTAGGTGTAAAAAGAAATATTATTAAAACAGGACAACAGGAGCACTGGAAAGCTTTCAGAGAAGAGCATTCAGAAAGAGTATTGTCTTGGAAGCGAATTGTTCATTCGGTCTGGGACGGAAAAAAAAGAGAGCGTCTGTATCGTATGAAGATTGATGTTACCAATTTTTGGTAGCCATCTTGTTTTGCCGAAAAATAACTTAAACAGCTGGTTTAGGAGTTCATTCTATGTGTGCGAGAAAAACTTTAAGATATGAATTTACTATTTATTGAAATCGCCACAAATTGTTGTTAGAATTCGCATCTTTTCGTCGACATTACAAATACACAAAACAATCTGGGTGGTACGTACGACGACGGTACGAGGAAATAGTAGGTATCTTCATAGGTACACAGCTCGAGTTTTTTTTACGATTTCGAAAATGTGGTGGATGCATAGATGTGATTGGAATCCGGTAGCCTGTAAAATATAAAAGGGGGAATGAAATCGTCTGGAGTTTTGATTGTTATCTACCTATTAGTTTAGCTTTTAATAAATATATAGACCGCTCTATGGTAACATTTACAATTTGTGGAGTCTTTCACAGAAATTTAATAAGAAATATGTAAAGGTATTACCTTTCAAATTAGAAATATTTCTGGGCATTCAAAAAACAGAAAAATTAATTACAGCACTAGGGGAGAGTACGATAACTGAGGCTACAAAGTTTAATGACGGATTTGTATAGAACAGTTAGGTAAAAGCAAGCATTTTTTACTATGCGAGAGAGAGCCTATCTCCCCCCGTTTAGGCGGTAGGAGCGATTAAAAAAAATATGTACCTACGATAAATAGAAACAAAAATAATTAAAAAAAATATTGGTAGGTAGTACTTACAACTATGTTTTATAAATTTTTGTAAAGCCAAAACTTTTGTCGATTCTTTTCAAATCAATTGAAAACTAGGTATGCATAGTTTTTGAAAAAAATTGTTTTAAACTCAAAATTTGAGCAAAAACATGTTTAAAGTGTAATTTTTCAAAACTTTAAGATTATTTACTATTGTTTTTTTTTAGAATTCATTGTTTGTATTTGTTTTTACTCAAAAACTGAAAACTAGGTGATTTTATGTCTTTTAGTTTTTCAGAAAATTGAAAGTTACCAACAAAAATATTTGAATTAAATTACTTTTTGCTTGCTTGAGTATTTACGTAGTCATATTTTTATATTAATAATCGAATATAGATTAAAATATACCTAGGATAAATACATTTTTCTTAAATCCAGCTTATTTAAAAGCAAAAGAAACTTTGCATGCACCCAATGTTGCACCCGCGGACCCGGCGCACCTTGTACCCTCCCCACCTTGCACCCACCCCAAATCCTAAAGTGTCCCCAAGCAGGGGATTGCAGGGGCAACATGCCCCCATGCACATCCACTATTGCATACACCCAAACTCGCACACACTTTTCTGTTGCATACAACCTAACTCGCACCTACTATTATTACTATGAAAATAAGACCACTCAAGCATAATTCAAAAAGAGGCTGGGAAGCGACCCACAATGATAACTTCCGATCCCATCTGTCTATTTGTCTTGCTTAGAAGTTTGTAGTTTTTCGTGTTAGGTTAAGAAATTTGTTAGCTGAATTATTCTTACAAATTTTAAAATTACCAAAAATATTTTTTATATAAAGAAAATCTAGTTTTGTTTTTTAATTTTTAAAAGCTTTTTTGAGTCGATTGTAAATTTTTACCAAGTTTTTTAAAATGTTGAAAACAATATTTCTTATAAAGATATTTGAGTCCAAATTCACTGTTTACCAACTTTGAGTAATGTTTTTTTTTTAGGTTTTTTTCATAAAAAAACCGTCAATAAGAATTGTTTCAAAATTGTACCAGATATCAAAAACATTATTCTTTGTTGCACAAAATCGTTTTGAAGATGAAATCATATTTTAGTCGTAAAACTTTCGAGGTAACAAATTTTTGTTTCAGGTTTTTTGATTTGTAAAAAATACCGTTGATTGGATTTTTTTCCAAAAATATACTGCAGTGGAATCATGTTACAATGTATAATATAAAATTTAATTCAAGTCGCACGTATCATTGGTTTATGAAATATGTTCACCTTTTTTTTAACTGCTATGGTTAAAAAAAATACCCACGCAATTTTCTTTAGAGCCCTTTCTGCATCTTTCTGCATTATTATCTGTATAACATAATTTATTTGAAGTCGATATCTCTTCTGGTTGTTGAGCTATATGTACAACAAAAAAACGTCGCGAACGTATACGGACGTACGGACGTATTTTTAATACTTTAAGTATTACCGTTATTTTTTATTTTTTTTTCATTTTAAGTAATAGTTTTTTTTTAAATTGCCTCTCCCGCCTAAATAGGGGGAGATAGACCCCCTCCCTGCTTGTTTTTAACTGTTCTTACAAATTTCGTTATAATATCTTGTCGGCTGAGTTAATTTACTCTTGTCCAGCACTAAAAACATGAAATGATAAACAGATGAATAATAGAGAACCTAGGTATGTTATCTACAAATTGACTCGAACCGATTTTCTTTATTGAGTAAGCGTGTGGTTCAACCCCTTTTCTTATAGGTATACATTTTTAAGATTATTTTTGCTAAAAACTGACAATCAAATCGAAAATTTTAAGTTCGTGTTTTTTTTTGGCATCGCTATATACATACATACAGCCAAATTTGATTTCCCAGAAAAACGTACCTATCCGCAATTTTGTCTCGACTTGTCTAGCTGTCAGATAATAAAACAAAACAATCGTATAAGTCCAGCAAGGCCTTCGTCTCGTTCTTAGGCCAGTTTTTTTTTTCATGATGCTACATATATAATTAATTATAATTTTGAATACATAAATGCTAATTTACCCTTTTTTCTGATTTTCCATTTGTACATCCATCTGCATTTGTTCAAAGTTTGATTTGTTATATTTTTTTGCTTTGGATAAGTTTTTGACATATTGGAGTATGTTTGTAGATTTGGTCCGTCGTCGTTCATGAAATTGAAGTTCTTATAGGTGGCCCATTTATATGCAGGGTCGAAATATTGAAATTGATATTCCTATGTGAAATATGGAAGACTTTTGAAGTTTAATTTTGACAATAGGGGTACTCATGGAGCCGCTTAAACTTTAAAAATTTGTATAAATAATCTTAACTTAACTACAAGGGCCACTTTTGGCAAAAAGTGGTAAATTTACAAAATTACAAAAAAATGTTCTTTCTATTGCCATTTGATTTAAAAAAAAACTACAAACATATTTTTTTAAACCAAAAATTAAGCTTTCTGCATCATTGTTTTTAAATATTGCGGTCAGAAAAATTTGCTTTAGAAAAAACTTAAAAATTTTTTAACTTCGTTTTCTAATTGCTTTTGCAATTTTTGTGTACAAATCTCAGATTTTTCAGGCAATAGTAGATGAAATTTAGTTTTGTAATTATTTACGAAATCTGTTCATATAAACTTAACTTTTTTAAAATAAAACAATAACAAATGGTCAGACAAATGTCAAACAGAGAAGTGTGTTTGAAAGTGCGTGTGCTAGTACCTACATATGTATGTATGTGTGAAATTTGATATAAATCGATATTCAGATTTTTGAATCTCGACTACATTCTTTTGAATCTCAAGTCTTAAAAAGGTCATGAAATCTGAAATTTTTTCTCCTTTTTGTCAGATTCACAAATTTGACTCGACTCTTGGTGACTGTTTATTTGTTTAATATTTGTTTTGTTTTGATGCTGTTTATTTTTTGATGTCAAAAACTTTTTTTTAATTTTTTTTTCAAATTTAAATGGTGCTACAAGAAAACAAAATTATTTGTGTACAACCATCACGTTGCTTGAGCACACTGATTACAATGAGCACAATTTCATATCAACTACTAAGGTTCTAGACTGTTGAATGCAATGCAAGGTTAAGTAACCCATGATTAGATTTTTGGACAAAATCCTCTCATTTTAGCTTGTATACAGCTTTAGCTTAAAATTTTAATTTTTTTTTTGAGGGGGGGCACTAGGGAGGGTAAATATTATTTGTTTCGTTTTTGTGCTCCTTTAGCTTTATTTGTTTATGGTCTTGGACGAATTTTGGACACGAGCTGGTGAAAGTATGGTTTGAATTGGAACATTTTTTTAATTTTTGATTTTTGAAAAGGGGGGCTAAATTATTTTTTTTTACAAAATTTAAGGACATCGATATTTTTGTCGGAAGATCGATAATCAGCGTAAATAATAGGTTATAAGCCAAGTTTTGGCTGCTGTACATGTGCTTAATCACGTTTTATTAATATGTAGGCTTAAAAAAAAAACAAACAAAATTGGAGGATGTGTATTGCATTTTTGTAAAAAAAATCTGAGGCAATATCTTTTAAAGTATACATTTCAAGACTCGTATTTTTTGGAACAATGGTTAGAACACTTTTTAAAATCTAAAAAAAAAAAATAAAAAAAGGGGGGGCTAGTTCAAAAACAGTTTTTGGGGTCTAAACCCCCATTTCTGGGTATTTTTCAAAAAAACTTTGGAGCATTGCGGAACAAACTGGGAACAACCTGGAACTACTTACCAAAATTAAAAAATCAAACAAGGGGGGGCTAACTTCACACACTCGACTTTGAGTCAATTCCTGTACAAGGACATTACGGGCAAATTTACATTCAGTAATAAAAAAATGTTCTCTAGGTGTAAGTACATGACAAATATTAAATACTAACATTAACAATTAATATAAACTTAAAATGTAGAAATATAAACTTAAAATGTAGAACTAGACTATTGGAAAATATTAATTTACAATTTATACTTTTTATATATCTAATCATTTGGAGAATTAATACAAGAGCAAAATTTATTATAGATTTCAATTAATTGATTTAAGGGGCTATGTACACCATAGTTTGATCTGCTAATTTTATAATTCAATGGTTTCTTGAGTCTTATACTTGAACGACTAAAACTAAAGTTTAAACTACCAAGAACTGATGGTGATTAAATTTGTCCGTTTATTATTCCAACAATAAAACAAAACTTAGTTTTCTTAAGGAAAACTAATAGTATTTTGATGTACAAAAGCATTTTTGAAGTAGTTTGCAAATATGCTCATTACTATTTGATGTCCAATCAATCATTAAGTTAGGGTACCTACATGCTTTCTTCTTACGATTAACGAATTCCACAAACTGTCAGGATTATTTATAAGGTTTAATTCAATTTTCCGAATGTAGTCATTATATAGGATGTCAGAGTAGTCAGTAAAAATTTATTTTATTATAATGAACGTCCTATAATCATCATCCGTTCCCGTTTGATTATACTTTATCCAAGCTTTGTTCCTTTTGCTTTTAAAGTTTTTAACGTGAGAATTAGTCCATGGTGGAACACTCAAGTTATTTCGAATCTTTTTAAATGGAATCGCTTTGTAGAAGCAGTCAAAAAGAATTAAACAAAAAAATGTTACACTTATCGTCAATATTTAAGTTACAAAATAATTGATCCTACATAATAAGTTAAAAGAGTTTTCAAAATTACACCCACATACTAAAGTTGAATTCTAGTTTGTTGTTATTATTGCTATGTCTAATGCAGGATAATGCTGATCTTCGTCCACAATTTTGACAGTAGAAGAAATCACAGCTGCCTCAGAGAATGTACACTGAAACTGGCATAGCCTATATTCCTAGGCTCTTCACAATCCTATTACTTTCAAATAAAAGATATATCCCAGTACCATATAAAGAAGATGAATATTATGTACAATTAATTTTTGTGAAAAACACTTCACTAAAAACCCTGAATAACCAAATCTAAGCAAAAACTTATATATATATGATTTTTAGGAAAAACATTCTAGTAAAGGTATAAATCCTCGGTACCCATATTGGTTTGCCTACAAGCTAAAGCGGAAATCGGACTCATAAACTCATTTAAGTATGCGAGTGATTCTCCTCTAATTTCATGAAATTTTCCCTAAGAACTTAGTAGTTGATTCTATGTTGAATTCGTCCACATTACAAATACAATAATGTAAACAAATGGGTTTTGGAGGGTGATACGTACGAAGGAGTTATATGAAATCGGTTCATGAGTTCCTGAGAAAAATAAAAAAACAAAATGATGGCTCTATTTGGAAAAAAAATTGTTTTATTGTGAAGACAATTAAGAGAAAATTTATAAATTTCTTTATTTTCGTTTTAGAGAAAATTTTAATTTTCGATTTTTGACCAATAAATTTGCAGGGGTCTACTTTGTTTTTATCTTAAAAAATTTATAAAAAAACCTAACGCGAATCTGCTGAAAACCTTATTTCCAAGTTTGAATTCAATCGACCCAAATCGAGGACAGACAGGCAAACGGACGGAATCAGGGGACCCACTGTACCATCGTATTGTCATGTTTGATTGAAATTTCAAACTCGATATTTTTTACGAATGCACAATTGCCATATAGTTCCTGTGTATATGTCGCAAGTAAAAAAAGGTCTCATTGAACATGTGTACAATTTATATCTCTTCTGCGATGACTCAGAAATTACTTTTCGCACCTTTCTTTACAAATACATAGTATTAGGTGAGTTCAAATAAGATTTTCACAAAATAAACGCTGGGTTGTTCTCTGCCCCAAAACTCTTCCATATTATTATTAATGGTTTTTTGTCTATAACCTCTAACCCACTGAACTTTTCATAATTGTTATTCGTCCTTAGAACGTGGAATACCTATTGCAGCGTATAATTAAATAATTGACTTCCACTTTTAACAGGTGGTACTTGCATCTAGAAGACTATACAGTTTTCAGTTCTGTGTACCAAAAACTTGACATTCAAGAAAATTGTTCATTGATTAATACGATAAACAAATGCGGGATGATTTAATTTGCTCGAAGTGGTTTCGAAAAGTATTTGAAGCTATGAAATCGATGGAAAATTAGAATCTTGAAAACAATATCAGTCGATTTACAATGTAGGCTTCAATTTTATTTCATTCGATTTCAAAACCTACGTATGTAGCTTAAAAGTTTAGAGAAATACGTCTAGATACAGTAGTACAGGTGGAAACTTTAGATAAATTCACCATATTATGGTTTTGAAATTACTAGGTATAATTTGAATGGCTTGTATGAGATATTTTTTAAATACCTATGAGTTATTATTTTTAATTTATATAAATATCTAGCACCTTTTTTAAGGTATGTAAATGATGGTTCACACGAGGCCTACACAGATGTTTTAAAAAAAAGTGTATTTATGTATATGATGTTGTCAAGTTTAACGAAAAAAAATGATGACACAGCAACAATGCATATAGGTATGTACATATAATTGTTAACTTGATTTTTTTGTCTGGTTAAAATCTATGTCACGTTGCGTTATGGGTCAGCAAAAATAAAATAAATGAATTTATTACCATTTCCTTAGTTAAAATACTAGTACCAACTGTATAAGTAAATACCTATCTATATCTACATACTATGACAAATTGCAGAATATCAAAAACATGCGAGTTTAATTTATTCGTTTCTCTATTTCATGAGTCACTAGGGATGGATGCGTATCTTTACTATATGTATATATAGTGATTCAGTCAACATCTACATTCAACACACATCACCCATAATAGTGATTATATACATAAGAGTAATTTAATAGACTCAAAATGAAAATGGAATGCCTGACATCATCATTTTTGTTTAATGAGATACACAGCAATGTCAATATCATGGTTTTGTAAGTATTCAAATCATCATTATTGACATTGAATGTTCCTCGCCAATTGAAAGTGCCATCAATAGAATTTCGTTCTCCGATTTGGAAACACTTGGTAAAAAAATACTAAGAAATAAGAGTACACTCATTGTCAATTATGATTAAAATTAAAGTCATAACGCGACAATTCGATATCAAAATAAGATATGTAGGCAGCCGAAAGTTGTTCAAGTAAATTGTATGCGTATTTTTGTATACTGTATATTTATGTGTACCTATGTATGCGTGGTTCCTGAGGAAGGCTTAGGAATATAATTGTTAGATTTGAAATATAAAGATAACTATTGAATGTGTCAACACAAATTTAAAGCGGCGGCCGCGGCGCGCGTAGCAACACCCTTAACAATAAAGGAAACATTATTTTATTAAAATGCTGCGTTTTGTTCCTGACACAAGTTATGAGGCACTTAACTCTCTACTCTAACAAACCTTAATATTGAACATCATAGGTGTGGAATATTACAATTAACCAACATTCGTAACAAGAACTATTTTTAACTTGAAAGTAGCAAAAGCCATCCAACTTGAAATATTTCTCAATCCTCGAAGTCAAGATTGACCAAAATTATGCTTAAAAGGTTAACTAAACCCATATGTGTATTGCCTACCAAGAAAAGAATTTAGGCACATCTTTAAAAGAGCGGCCTATCCCTTAACACAAATACTATTGGGAACGAATTTTTGGGCTGAAAAAATTACATCTATGTATATACATTTTAACCTTACATTTACTATTTCATGGTCTAAAGTGATAATTTTTGTTAATGTTTTTATTTTGAGGTTGTCCAGCAAAGCATGATCTAACTATTTTACTGTGACGAATCCCTACGTATGATAGCATTTCAGGATTCCAACAGTTTCAAAATATCCCCTATTTAAGACCTTACATACCATACAATAGTTAAGAGGTGTTTTGGGCGGGTCTTTTGCAGAAATGTTAAAAGTTGCCCAAACAGAAATGAAAAAAACGGAAATTAGGCCAACAAATCATAAAGTCCACGTATAAGTCATGCATTCACATGGACATCTAAACATGCATTCAATTCAAAAATTAATTTAATAAGGTTTTTTAAATTTTTTTTTATTTTTTGTATGTAATAATAAATTTTAAAAGGAAAAACACCTATAGGAACACTCTTTATATTCGTCAAAAATATAAGATATGTATATATAATACTTTCTCTCAGAAAAGATAAGAATTATTAATGATTTTTTTTTTCAAATCTTAAATTTTGTGAAAACGCTTGAGACTGTTAAAAACATTTTAGTTGTTTTTGACAGATTAACAATTTTGTTGGTTAATATTTGTTAAATACTAACAAATCTGTAAATAAAATCTTTTCTTATACAACTAAACTGTATTTGAGTTTTATGGCTTACATGACTCTTTCTGGATCCTCCATGGGCTTAAAGTTGATGAATTTGTCCGATGCGATAGGAATAGGGCGGGATTTCGGATTCATATTGCTTTTTTGTTAACGCCAGCTGTCCGCGAAGGATGGACAACCGCCTACCTTTGACAGCCCAGCATAGTTACATCTGATTGCCTCATGGGCAAAAAGATTTTCAACGTAACCTATATTTTTCTTCTTTCTTTTTGCTGGACAAAATTACAAATATATAACTACCTATTAATATTTATATGTACATACCTATATATCAAATAAAATTATTCCAGAACTATTAAGCCAACAAAAAAGGAAAGGTTTTTATTTGCTCTAAAAACTTGATTCACAATACTCAATAGAACCTCCAGAAAGAGGCATGACTCTTGCCACCAAGCGATGCTAACGCTCATCGTCATCATACTGTATGGGGCAGTACGAATATCAACGACAGAGGTGAGTCTCTTTTTGATTATATTCTTGGTACTAACCTCTTAGTAAGTAATGTTGGTAATGAACCAACCTTCATAACTAAAACTCGACAAGAAGTCTTAGATATAACTCTTGTCTCAGATAGTATACACCATATGATCTTGGACTGGAAAGTATCCAAAGAACACTCTATCTGTGATCATAGATATATCCAGTTCAATATAAATGTGGATGATAACCCGAGTCCATTGACTTTTCGAAACTATCGGAAAACTGACTGGGCTTTATACAGGAACTTATTACAGAGTTTACTAGAACCTGGACTATCTAGTCCTTCCTCTAACGCTAACGAACTTGACAACAAAGTCAATGACCTTACCTCAGCTATGAACAGATCGCTAGAAATTGCTTGTCCACTTAAGATAAGAGGAAATCACAATGGTGGGCCTCAGAGCTTGACTCGCTCAGGAAGGAATGCAGGAAACTTTTCAACCGGGCCAAAGCTGCAAGACTAGCCTCTCATTGGGACTCCTACAAAGAATCCCTAAGAATCTACAAGAAGGCACTAAGGAAATCCAAGCGATCTTCTTGGCGATCCTTCTGTGGCATGATAGAAGAAACTTCTGAAGCCTCTAGGTTACGGAAAATTCTTTAAATTAATCCAGCTATGCCAAGCTGCTTGAAAAATACAGACGGCTCCTGGACAAATTCAAGTAATGAATCGCCGAACTTACTATTGGACACTCATTGGACCTGGTAGTTCTCTTACCGAAACTTGCAACAGTTTTATACGTTCAAGTTCAAATTCAACATATCCACAAGGTCTAATCACAAAGGATAAGCTACAATAGGCTCTCAACAGCTTCAAACCATTTAAAGCTGCAGGACCAGATGGTATAATACCAGTCGAATTACAAAAGGCTTCTGATATAATTGCACCAATCCTTGAGGCAATTTTTACCAGCTGTCTTTACCTGGTCCATGTTCCTCGGCATGGAGAGAAGTTAAAGTTGTTTTTATACCTAAAGCAGGTAAATGCTTCCAAGTCAACCCTAAAGATCTACGACCTATAAGTCTATCATCATTCCTTCTTAAGACCCTGGAAAGATTGATTGATATCCATTAAAGGGCACGTATTGATACAAGACTTCTGTCTTCGTCTCAACATGCCTACTGTAAGGGTAAATCGGTGGAAACAGCGTTACACACTTTAGTACGCACCATCGAATATTCCCTCCATCACAAAGAGTTCACTTTGGTTGCTTTCCTTGACATCGAAGGTGCCTTTAACAACGTGGGCACATCTGCAATCACATCTGCACTGACATCTCTAAATGTAGAGAGTTCGCTTCGGGAGTTAATTCATTTAATGCTTACTAGCAGAATAATTAACTCAAAACTAGGCAACTCTTCTTGCAGACGATTCGTTAGTAGAGGGACACCGCAAGGTGGTGTTCTATCCCCTCTCCTCTGGAACCTAGTGGTGAATGAAATCCTAACTAGTCTGGATGCGGAGGGTTTCAGAGTGATAGCCTATGCGGACGACGTTGCTATAGCAGTTTCAAGAAAGCATCTTAATATCCTAAAAGAACTCTTACAAAATGCCTTAGACAGACTAATACTTTGGGCTGATCGGTGTGGACTGGGTGTTAACCCACACAAAACCGATCTGGTCTTATTTTCGAAGAGATACAAAATTCCATTTGTCAACCCTCCTTATATTAAAGGAATCCAATTAAAATTTTCAGACGAGGCTAAATACCTAGGTCTTGTCTTAGACAAAAAACTAAATTGGAAACGCAACGTACAGGAAAGAGTCAAAAAAGCTACTGTAGCTCTCTTTTCTTGCAAAAAAGCTATTGGTAATAAATGGGGTTTACAGCCCAGAATCACGCATTGGCTATACACATCGGTAATCAGACCGATTTTAACGTACGGTGTGGCAGTATGGTGGACTGCTGTAGAGAAAGGTATAAACAGGGATAAGTTAAATAAAGTCCAACGTTCAGCCTGCCTATGTATAAGCGGATCGCTTCGCACGACCCCGTCTGCAGCACTGGACACCTTGCTCTACCTTACACCTCTTGACATATTTAGAAAACAAATAGCTGCAAACTCTGCTATTCGCCTCAATGCTTTGTCGCAGTGGACTAACAACAACATTGGCCAATCCGTAATTCTAAGGTACTTAGAATCAATTCCAAAGCACACAGACTACACCATCCCCCAACTACAATTCGACAGAAACTTCCAGATTTCTATACCTACCAGATCTTTTTAGGAGGATAGGACATTCTTGGAGGATGAGTCAATCCATTTTTACACGGATGGCTCAAAAACCAAAGAAGGGGTTGGTGGAGGTGTGTACTCTGAACCAATCATTGTAGCGTGTTCCAGGCGGAACTTTTGGCGATTAAGGAAGTCTTGTCTTGGCTCAAAGAAAACGTGATATCAACATCTGATATCCGTATTTTCTCTGTCAGCCAGGCCGCTATCAAATCTCTGGGCTCTGTCTCTACAAACTCTATAACAGTCCATAACTGTCGATCATCTCTAATGGAGATGGCGCAACAGTTTAATATTCACCTTTGCTGGGTGCCGGGCCATAGAGACATTCCAGGTAACTGTAAGGCAGATGAACTCGCCAGGAACGGTACAGTACAGCCCATCCTACCACGTTTAGCAAGTACTGGCATACCAATCGCTACTTGTAAACTGTTGCTAATGCAAGACGCTGCGACTAGGGCAGGCACCAGGTGGAACAACATCTCCACGTGTCAAGTCACAAGAAACATCTGGCCAACACTGGATATAAAACGTTCAAGGTGCTTGCTCTTTCTAAGCAGATCGCATATAAGCTCGATAATAGGTGTCATAACCGGACACTGTCTAATAGGAAAGCACGCCACGAGACTAGGCGTATCCTCAAATGACTTTTGCAGAAGCTGTATGGACGAGGAAGAGGAAGAAACGGTTCTTCATCTTCTCTGCACATGCCCTGCTCTAGCTCGAAAACGCAAGAATTACCTAGGAGAATTCTTCTTTAACGACCTAAACGATCTATATCATATCGGTATAATCAGCCTCTCCCGTTTCGTAAGGGACTCAAGCTGATTTCATTGAGCTTAGGAGGAAGCCTCAAGATTCATGTGGTATCACAATGGGCCATTAAACTGGTCTAAGTGTGTCCGTTTCCATCTTGGACAGCCACTATAACCTAACCTAACCTTGCCACTAACCGATTGCCGATTGCACCCTGGATATCATAGCTGCTTATTTTAGAACGCCACCAATACATTTTGAAATAAGCTTATCAACATTCAATAACTCTTAAAAAGGTACGATTTTCCTGTTATTTTGTTTTCCACAATTTGTTGACTTCTAAAAACTTTGCTTCACTGCCCATAGATTGAGCGCTTGGTGGATTACATAGCATCGCACATATCAAATATTTGTTTTTTTTTTTATTTGGGCTGGAGCGGGAAACAATATAAACCAAGCCTTCTAAGTGCACATCAGTTCAAAAGAATTAAAAACTTCGCATTTTATTTCTCTAATACTTAAATAATATTTGTAGGTACACATAAAATTTAAATCTTATCGCCAATAGATGATGGATTTGCGCCATTATGAAAAAAAAATCCTATTGATTAGACTTTTGGAGAAATATTGTAATTTTCTAACTATTCTCGTAATTTCATTAGAAATTCCAATCGCACAATACCTGTGAGGTACCTATAAATTGATCCATGCTTAACATATACATATGTATACAATATACATATATATATGTATATATGTAATAATATTGTAGGTATTTTGTTTCAGTATTCTCTATTAGGGAGGAGAAATTATAATATAATATAATTATCATAACCACGTACACATGTACATGTGTATGAACAAATATAAAAATAAAGGTAATGGATGAATGAGCACAAAACAACTGAAAACGTTTTAGAATTTTAAATGAACAGCTTTGCTACACTCTTATTTAGTCTAAGTAGGCACTAAACAAAGGCTGCGCGTACAGTAGTGCGAATAAGCGACGCGATACGCGCAGTGATGAGGTAAGCGGTTCGAGATCAGAGTTGTAAAAGAATGCAATATTATGGTATTGCATTCCGAAAATTCCAACTCATTCAATTGATTCTTCGAGAACGCAATATAATTTACCATCTCATTGTTATAACTTCAGAAATCTTTTACCATTTTATTTTAAAGTCTAAAATAATGCAATCGTCAAACGCAGTCAAAAGAATTTAAATAAAAAGAATACGTTATTTTTGTATTGCTTGCAGTCATTAAAAAGTCTTTTACAATATTTGCATTCTTAAAGTCGTCTAAATGCATTCAATGTATTGAAGTCTTTTTACTGCTTTCAAGTCTTATTACTGATTGAAGACTCTTAAATGCTTATGAAAGCCTTTAGACTGCTGTGAAGCCGCGGTTGAAAGTTATAGATTTATACAGTTATTTTAAATCTCCACTTAAAATACAAAATTTTTCAAAACAGAAGTGAGGATTTAAAATAATTTTTGAAATCTATAACTTTTGATTGCTTGGTTGTTTTATGTCAACTTATTTAAATTTTAAAATGGAAATTTTTAATATATTAATATAGGTACGTTATAAATTTTCATTTAAAAAAAGAAAAATGATAAAAACTCACAAAGTTTATTTGATGAGATAAGAATTTGGAGAATTTCATCTTTGGTTCCAATGAATAAAGGACGAAATAAAATAAACTATTCTACTGAAGTCATAGCTATCAGTAAAATAAATCAGTTAAAATTAAAACAGCAGGAACCTACAATATTTTATTGCTGAGCGTTTATAGCAATCAGTAATTTTACGTCATTGGATTATAGGAAACAAGTAACCTAGAGCTTAAAGCCTCCTTTTTCCTGTTGCTTTTCATCGATAATTTCTTTATAGATGCCATCAGAACGGCGGGCGCAAAATCGGAAGCCATTATAGTTAAACGAAATGGTATTTATTTGACATTTAACAGTCAGCTGTTCAGTAAAAATTAAATTTCATCATTAGAACTTTTAAATGAATTAACGAAATCAATTTTGCTTTCAATGCAAATACCTGACAATATAATTTATCTTATTACATCAATCTTTCGCTGAAAATAAAGTTTTAAAATGTTTATACATTTTAAACAAAAACTTTACTGATTGATTTTACTGATAGTTATAAAAGGCGTCTAAATATCGCTACACTGTACGCACGTGGATAGAATTACATATAAACATTTTTCTCTCATACAATCGCTTCTCGTATAGCCTCGCTTTCTAGTACTACACTACTAAACGCGCAACCAATATTTCGATCGGTCGGGGTGGTGAAATGTAATTTCGTTATTTTTCCTATTTTGTTCTCCGTATATCTGTCATTGGCCGCTCCCTCACTTGTCGGTGGTGTATCTGTAATCAGAATCAGTACTTACCGCACCAATCACATATTTATTTCCTCTCTTTTAGGTTAACCTTTAGCACAGAACTATGGAAAACTGTTTTAATCGTCTGTATAGCATGATGTCATCACTAAATAATCATGAAAATGTAAATTTGCAGCCTCGGATGTCAATTTTTTTAAATACTAATAAGAAATAAACTTAAAACAAATCTAAAGGAAAATAATTGAGTTGAATATTAAAAAAAAAAGCTAATGGTTCTATACACCGACGATCGGTGTGCAGCTTTCTGCAGTATCGATTCTGCACAAACTGAACAAATCAGTAGATTTAAATTAAAATATAAAGGGTGTTTTTTTAAATTAACAAAATTTAATTTTAATGAAATATAATCTGCTGAAATTACATATGTACATATAACATGATATGATTTCTGATCGTATATGAACGCAATGGGTAGGACGGACAAACGAAGTTAAAACTGAAGACCTAATTTTCGATCAATATTTTGAACATTTAAACAATAACCCGGTGAATGTTTTTCTCAAAATGGACAATCGTTTACATAACGCAAAATATCCAGGCGTCTTTTAAGTGCACGTATACTTGCATCGAGGAGACTAAACGATTCTAGGGAATTTGCATTACAAACCACTTGTTGTATGATCACACTATTCGACATTGTCAAAAATGTTTCTAAGCGTTTAGGTTTTCTCAGACGAAGCAAGAAGTTTTTCACTCCTTCTGATCTGGCTACAATTTACAAAGCTTTTGTTCGTCCCAAACTCGAGTTTTGGGGCTGGTGCCCCAATAACGTACTTGACTCTTCTAGATAGAATTAAAAAGAGAGCTCTTAAAATGATGGGAGATCGTTGTCTTACCAAGACATTTGCTTCTATTGAACACCACTGCAAGGTCGCATAATTGTTTTATCGTCATTTTTATAACAACGCTAAGGAATGCCCATCAGTTTACCCTTGAGCACAATTTCGGACGTACTGTTAAATACAGGGATTATTTCTTTAGCAACACTACACGAATGTGGAATGCTTTAACAGGCTCGATATTTACAATGTGCAGACATTAAAAAGAAATGTGAAGCAATTTCTCCTTTCTAATTCTATCCTCCGTTTCTTATTGCTCGCACGATATAAAAAAAAGATATTGGAATCAAGTAGTTCACAGGCCTGTAACGTGATATATGCGGTTACTCAACGTTTCCTTGCATAATTAAATTGTGTGGCATGTTGCGATGCGCATTTTTTGGAACCTCAGTTCATATACATCGTGGTTGTTCCATTGATGAACAAAAAAGAGGATGGGAGCGACCTCCGCCCGTCTCTTGATTTTTCTAAAACTTTAACAAAATAGGTATTTACAACAATATTTTGTGTCAGATACACAAATCTTTAGTCAGTATCTCTCTTTGTTCTCATAATAATTGAGAGGAACAAATTTTTTTCTTACGTTTTATTGTTTTGTAAAAAATTTTGTTAATTTGTTTTCTAAAAAATTAACAAAAGTTATCAACAATATTTTGCATAATATGATAAAATCAGTTTGATTTCAATGCTTGTTTTTGTTCCCGACATTTTTAGTCGAAAACTAATTTTTATCAATTTTAAAGAATTTTTTTAAAGTTTTTATTTCTTATAAGAATGCTCAGATTGCAATAATTTTGAAGTCAAAACCTTCATCTATCCCCAAAATATTGGAATCGAAAATCATTTTTTACCAATTTTGCGTAGTATTTTTGTAGATTCTTATTTCTTTTAATAACTGACTTCTGACTGATCATTTTTCTTCAAAAATTTTGATGAATGTTAAAAAAAATATGTTTTATATAAAATCAATTATCAAGATTTTTTATTTACAGAAAAAACACTAATAATATTAATTTGATATAAATAAAAAACAAATTAGGTGGCGCAACAGTCCGTAGAGAACCAGACCCTAGTGACTTACAACTCTCAACCATTCATGGTGTGCGAGTAATTGCAGGGATAGACCTACAGTTTATATGCCGAATCCGAACGGCTAATTTAAGAAAGCACTTTTTCATGACAAGAATTACTCTTAGAGAATTTGTCATTTCCTCGCAAAAGGCAGTACCCGTGAATAAAACTTTAGGTGGTACAGGCATTGATCGAACCCAAGACCTCTCGCTTGACAGTCCAACGCACTAACCATTATCCCACGGGTACTACACTAATTTGATGTCACATCACATTATTATATTCTAGGTACCTTGAAACGTCGAAAAATGTAAAAAAAACAACAATTCGACAAACCGGACCGATTGCAATAACTTCCTATGGGAAGTTAAAAATGGGACATATTATAATAGCTTTCAATAGGAAGGTATAGCCAGTAATCATGGCTTTAAAGCGGTCAATATACATATACTTAAAGGTCTGGCCAGCGTTGTGAATGTTATTGGACCTCAATATACACCTGAGGATTATCGTCAATAAAAATACGAAAATTTTGTTTATAAATAAATTTATAAAAAAAATAATCATAATTTTTAAAATAAATTTTCACAATTTGGAAGCTTTATTTATACTTCAGTCTTTTCATGTTGAAATGCCAAACTTAATTAAAAATAAATCACTTGATGTTAAAATAATCTTACCAACAGTCCTATACCTAAGTCTAAAAAAATACCAGTTTTTATATATTCTGAAAGGTAATAGTACCGAATGTGTACCGAGTAACCGATTCCGCACCATCATGTGGGGAAGCGGCCTGAAAAATATTAAATTAAAACTCCATCAAATAATGAATCAGCACATTTTTTAATTAAAAAAAAGTAAGCCTTCTCAAAATATATTCCACACACTTTTTTTATTTCATAGATTTTCTCCTTAGTAATGAATTCATGCATTCCCTTTTGAATTCTTTGTATCTTAAAGATACTTTGTTTGCAAAAGCAACAATCAGTTTCCTCAAAAAAAATACAACTCAGTATAATGTTGAGAAGAGAATACTTCGTTGCAAATTATAAATATTTTCTTTTTGTTGCGAAAGAAACCAAATACCAAATGCAATTCAGCATAAGATTAACAGAGTGTATTGCCATAATACTTTGTTGCGAGAGCAGTACATATATAATATAATATGTAGGCGATGTCACCCTTACTTTGAAAGCTGGAAATCAAAATGTAATCAAACCTTTTTATTGCTTGCATTATCTTATTTTTGTTTCCTTTAGCTGTGTATGCTTGTGCCTTTTATATTCTACAGAATATTTTTGAACAAGTAGTTTCTTATTCCTAATTCATTCCTAATTTCATACCAAAATTTGTCATGAAACTAATTGTGAACTATAAAATTACGAATAATTATATCGTCTATAAGCTTTTATGTAACTAAATATTTGAGGAATGGATATAAGGAACGGACATAAGATGATATGGTTTATAACACTTGCTTCAATATTAAAACATGTATAACTATTAATTTATACTTTATATTATAACACATCAACTAAAACAAAAAGTGGTACCTAATTACAAGATCGTACTTAAATTGAAGCTAAGTGTGTAATAAATTTTACAATGCCTTTGCGTTGTAAACGTAAAGAGTATCAAATGTTTTTCAAGAGCTTCATAATTTTAAACATTAATATAGTACAGAATTTTATAGCAATTCCTTAAGAATTCCGATGTCTTTTCTCGTCCTCCAAATTTCAAGAACTAGGAAAGCTACCGACTTTAAATAAATGTTATTTTACGTAATATAATATCAAAATGTGTTAAAAGAGTTTTTAAGCAAATTCGTAAAATATAATTTTATTAAAATCAATTACTTGGCTGACCAAATATCTTAAGAACTAATAATACCATGAACTCAATATAAATTTTATTTAACACATTTGCAATGGATTTTGAGCCCAAACAATTGAGTCGATTGAGTTCAAACTTGGACATTAAGGTTTCAAGCCGATTAGCGTTAGGCATTTTTTAAAAAATGTGTAAGGACTAAAAACTGGTCAAAAATAGAAAATTTGAATTTTCTAAAAACAAAACGATAGATTTGTATTAAATTTTCGCTACAATTTTTGTTCCCTAACTTGGCTTCTTTAAATAAAAAAATATTGTTGTACTGCTCTAGAAAGGTACCCTCATAGAACTGTTTAATTTTTGATTATTCTTAAAATTTAATGACCCGATTTCAATAATTTTTTTCACAAGTCTGTCTTAATAATATTTGACAAAAAGGGCAACATTTTCGGATTTAAAAAAAAATATTATTTTTTTTTAATTGAATATTGCGAAAATTGTTGATTTGTTTTTTTTTTTTACAAAAAAAAATAAAAAATAAGTTTTGAATAATTGCAAAGGTACCAACAATATTTTGAGAACAAAAAAAAAAATGTTCATACAGTTGTGTTCATAAAAATAGCAGTACTCTACAAATAAAACAAAAAGGCCTTCAACATCAACGTTATAATATATTTAATTAAACTTCTAATAATGAACTAAAATATTTTATTCATAAAGACAGAAAATAAGTATAATCGATTTTTTACCGTTAGCTTTGCCACATTAAAAACCGTTTTTTATATATGACTGTTCATAAAAATAGCAGTGCATGACAAAGTACTGGATCTATTACGTAAGAAAAACTGTAATAAGTTATATGAAGGTATGCAAATAATGTTAGCTTACAATTAGTACTTTGCTGCAAAACCATTGTTTTTTATGACTGCTTCGCATCTACGTGGCATCGAGTCCAATAAAACCTGACACCTCTCGACTGGTATTTCGTTCCACGAATCACGCACTGCTTCCCACAATTCTTTCGAATTCTTGGGTTTTGCTTTATGAATTGCGTTCTTAACATCCCCCACAAATTTTCGATCGGGTTAAGGTCGGGGTATTGCGCGGGCCACTCCATAACGGATAACTTCTTCTGCGCAAACCATGATTTTGCATTTTTTGACGTATGCTTTGGGTCATAGTCGTGTTGGTATACCCAAAGCAACGGCATTTCGTCTTAAGCATAGGGTAACATAACCTCCTCGAGAATTTTCACATAGTCGGTTGTATCCCTTATACCCCCGATAAGATAAATAGGCCCGACCCCGTAATATTAAAAGCAAGCCCATATCATAATATTTCCTCCACTATGCTAAATGCTTCACTGTTTTTATAGTGTACCGTGGATCGATTTCTGCATTTTAGGGTCTTGTCACATATTCCCGACGACCTTGGACTCGAAAAGGTCGACTTTGCTTTCATCGCTCCACAAACCATTCCTCCATTTCTCTTTTGCCTAATCTCTATGCGGTTTAACAAACTCCATTCTCCTGGCCACATGCCGTTTCATCAAGAATGGTAACTTGCGTTTGGGCTAATAACTTCGCGTATAAAAGACGTCTTCGTATTGTGACAGCGTTAACAGACAATTGAAGTCCATTTCTTATTTTCCTAGAGCCTTTCTTCTTTTCCTAACTGAATATTTTTTGTGTCAGTTCTTTCAGTAGTCATCCTTTTTGGGCCTAGTGTTTTCGGTTTATTTTGCCATTTTAAGGCGTTACTGACCATTTTTGTTGAGCAGCCTTGGATGTCTTGAATATTTTGGTAGGTTTTTCCCTCCAAACGCAGTTTTCTAATAAGTTCTCGAATTTCTTCGCTGCAGTGTCTTGACCGTCCGATTGTTTATTTTAAAGTTAATATTTATTAATTCTCTATATGCTAGTATGTTACAAATACTTAAAACTTTAAATATTGTAAAATATTAACTTAACGAAAAATAAAAAAAATTGAATTTTTAACACTTTTAAATTATAAAATCAAAAGCACTGCTATTTTTATGAACACTCTATAAGTAAGTAAGTAAGTAAGTAATTCATTTATTAACAGTTTTTTAAATAAATACATAAACATTTCTTTTTGAATTTAAAAGCTTTGACTTTGCCGTCAGCTCAACTAGCAACTTAAATTTTTTATAACATTGGTAAACTTTCTTTTAAATTTCAGTTTTAATTATGTATTGATTTTTACATACATATATACATCTACTAGTTTAATCATAGTCACTCATAATCAATTTTCTAAATCTGCAAATTTCCTTCCATTCAATATTAGAATTGTCTCTTGTAGAGTGAGAGAGAATTTTTTAAAATATGAGAATCTCTTGTATCTGAAAATTGGACATACGCTTATAAAATGGAAGCAGTCTTCTTTGGATTTATTATTGCAGAGTGTACAGAACTGTTTGAAAGTCTTATTGTATGGTCTACCGTTGAGACATAAGACTTCGCATCTAGCTTTGAAAATTAAAGAAATATCTTTGTAGCTTAAAGATTCATTGAAATAGTTATTGTTACTTAGATTTAAGTGGCTATATAATATTCGACTTTCTGATTCAAAAGCTGTTTTTATGAATTGATTCCGAACAGAGTCTTCATTAAGCTGGATAATTATATACATTTTTTCCTTAACATCAAGAATGTTACTTGTATTAATTGCATATCTTCACCAAATAAAGTGGCAATTCGTTGCCATTTGTCATACCACCAGTTTTTGTTCTTTATTTCGTAAAGCAACATCATTTTGCTTAGTCGCTCATTTGGAAAACTTAAGACTTAAATAATATAATCCGCTTGTAGTTTCAAAGTGCTTGTAAATAACTAAGTCAGTTTCCAAGTAGATCGCTTGGTTCGGCGTGTTGATTGATAGGTTGAAGATTTTTTTGATGAAACTCCTCTGAAATTGAAAATGAACACTCTTTATCCATAGAGTTTGAAATAATGGGTGTTCACCGGGAAAAGTAGGGTATAACTTTAAGCTAAATTTCTCTAATATGATTACGACCGTTAGATGCAAGTAATATGGTATTTTTTTTTTCCAACAATTTCCGTTATTTAAATAATTGACAATCTAATAAAATGTGAACAGCACTGCTATTTTTATGAACACAACAAAAATTTCTTAACCCAAGGTTTTTTTTTGATTAATTAAATAACATTCAAATTTTCAAAGATACATATACTTTTTTTATGGGTACATTTTTAAATTTTAAAATATAAGCACTTCTTATAAACAAAGCTTTTGGATAAAAGAGCAAGTTTGTGCGATCCAAAGAACAAAAACCAAGAGAAAGCTACCAAGAATTGGTAAAAATTGATTTCCTACCCAAATATATTGGAAACAGTAATACATACGTACATATATCAATTACCAAATCATTTTAATTAATACCCAAAAAAGACCAATAGGCAATATAAGACTTTCAAAATGTGACTAAGGAGGAAATTACAAAATTTTAAGCCAATTATACTTCACACTCACAAGAAAAATTCTCAAGTCCAAAAAAGAAAGAGATGAAGGTAAGGCTTCCGATTCTTTCAAAGTAACAATCTTTGACTTGCAGGTAAAATTTACAAATATGTCATCGCAGGACACACCAAAAAACAAGGAGATAATGTTCATTCACTTATGGAAAAAAAACATTAAGTGCTCTCTTAGGTCAAGACCAATTTATACACTAGATCGATATGTAATTTTGTTTAAAACTTCCAAATCAAAAAGTGGTCTTCCTTTCAAGATCAAGGAAATGAACCACGAAGATTTTTTAGATTTATAGGAGGTGATTAAGCATGTTCGAGTATTACAAAATAATAAAATTGATGAAATTTTTAAACTGAATTTTGTTGCAATATTTAAAATTGTTTAGTAAATAATTGTGGAATCTCATCTTCTTTTTGTTAAATGCCTTTATTCTTTGAAATGGCGCTTGAAGATTTTCGGAGCTTAATGCAAAAATGATACTTTCGCAAAAAACAGGAGGATGCTGCCCACTTTAGAATGCCGGAAAATCCTAATTGAAAAAATGTCATGATGTCAAATCGCTTATATCTCGACTAAAAATTACATAGTTCATTAGTAAGGTAACATTTTTCACTACTTTTTCCCAATAAATCTAGCTGTATGGCTTGTATATTGGCCTTTGTTGGCATAATCTGATGATGCTCCATACAAAGTGATCGAAATAAAGCTGTTAACAAAACTAATTTGCAATAAGTTGATGATTAAGTACGCATGGCAAGTTTCATCGTGTTTTTGGACCCAAATGTCGCCGATGTTTATCAAATTAATTTTTGGAAACAAATATCAGTCAGCATGACTCGATAACGTTAACAATTCACCTTAATGGAAGCTAATCATCATCTAAAAATGAATAAGGACCGCTGAGGCCGCCAGTATGTAAACCACACAAAACAAATTTCAATTGAAGGCAGCTCCTCGTCATTTAAAAATAAATAAGAAAACAATATTAATCAGAATCAATTATCAGTCAGCATGTATGTATGTAAACCACACAAAACAAATTACAATGAAAGTGATGATGATTCGTTAGTGTCGTACGGATTTTTTTTCTGCATATAGCGCAAATTTGTTTGTTGACGAAGCCAATTCAAAGAAATTTCCAAAATTTAGAAGTTTTGCTCGGGCGTTAAATTATTTATGATTAATAGCAATTCAAGTTTAACTGAACAGATATATGAACATAGTTTGACATTTTCATTTTTTAAACCATAAACAACAAGCATAGAGACTTCTCTAGCAGCTAACAAACATCCTGTAGAATTACCAATCTGCAGGCGGGGAAGCAATTGCTTCTCATTGCCATCCCTGTTTATCCGCACTTAGGAAGAAGTTTAATTTGTGTGTCATTGAATGTTCAATTTCAAATTCAAAGAAAAATTAACTAATTTATTTGATTTAAAGTCGGTGTAAAATAAATAGGCACTGTATGCACCTGCTTTGCTTAACTGTTCAAATTCAATTCATTGTTAACTTAAAATGAATAAAAAAACGTGAGTAGAATTTTACAAAATCTGTTATTCAAGTTTTTCTTTTTTATTGGTAGCTACTAAATATATTTGTAAGTTTCTTAATAAATCAGCTTTGGTATGCAGTAATGAGTATGTTTTGTGATATTGCTAATTTGTAAGGTATACTGAAGTGTTGTTAGTGCAACATAAGAATGAGGCTTCAAATAACAACTTTCTGCTGAATGTCATGCATGCGTTTTATCAGGTCTCAGATTTATACATGTAAGCATGGTACATACCAATATGCACGTATGTTTGTAAAAATGTATGTACAAATATATCGGGTAATTTTTGGGTTGGATTAATAATTTCATACTCCACCTTTTCTTGTCGAAGAGATCGAAATAGATACGTGTTTCATTTTGCTAACAAGAATACGTGCATATAAAAGTTATAATAACAAGGTAAATATATATTAGGGTGGGCTGAAAAAACAATTTTTTTAATTTGATTCGGAATACCTCACAAAAGTTGTTAATTACCTATCTGAGTAAATGTCTGAAAACGATTTATATATACAAAAATATCTTCCGTTCGCGCATTCCATTCAAACTTTTGAAAAGTTGCGAAAATTTGCTCGTCTTTGAATTTTTTTAATAACTAAATTCACTATTATCAAAACGCAGTAGGTCCTAATGTTGGTATTTTTACAACTTTTGCTTAATTTTGAACAAAACTAGTAATGGTAAGAACCGCCTATTTCATTCTCCAACCGTAGCTGCGGTTTAAACAGTTCATATCGTCGTATTCTAAAGTAATCATCGAATGAAAAAAATCCCGTTCCTTGCCCCCTCTCACATTCAAGGTGGTTGACTGCGGCTAATCAAGTACTGCGACTTTATGTTAGCATGGAAATACCCTCTGAAGAGGTTAAGCAGTTAATACATTTTATTTTAAAATGCTATATGCCTCTGTGGCTCAAAATTAAAACCAGCGAAAAGTTTACAGATGGTCCGAAAATTGTTTTTGAAGCCGTCAGAACATCACGGTATCTATCTCAAAACTTGCTGCAAGTCATTGACCCTGTGAATGAGCGGAACGCATTTTTCGCTCATCCCGAAAATTTGCTTCTTGCAATGGTAGTTGATGAAAGTAGATACATCACGATCGCTTATGAATTGAAAGCCAATTCGAAATTTCAACATTCCGAGGATAAATTTCGTTGCTACAGACTACACCGACATGATTTTTTGGGACGCATGTAAACTTTCTCCTCCTGCTCTTTTAAGGAGGATCACGGGTGAAGAAATTAAACAACTGATACACTCTAGCACCTGATTTTGATGATTTTCCTTGTCACACACAAGCAGTAGAACAAAGCTCGTTTCTGAAGTTTCAAAAAAAATTTGTGGAGTAGACGCAAGAGATGGCTTGATATAAGAACCACCTCTCACGGTTTATTATCCCTGAATTTTTAACAAAATCCGACTTCAAAGTCAAATTTTATTATTTTATTTTGTTCTTATTATAGTTATTTGAGTAAGCAAATGTGATGTAAAAAACTGGAAAATCGGGCATATTTGTGAAACATTGTAATATTTAAGTGCTTTACTCGAACGTTTAACAATTAAAATTTATTAAATTAGTTGTTTTTTTTGTTTTCTTCAAGCCTTAAACTCATCATAAGGACCTATTGCTTTTTTATAATAGTACATTTTTTTTAATTAAAGAAAACAGCAAATTTGCACAACTTTTTACAAGTTTGAATGCAAAGTGCGAACGGAAAACATTTTTTTATTTGGAATTTTTTTTCAGAGTAATGAATAACTTATGTGAGGTATTGCGAATACAAAAAAACAAAAAATGTTTTTTTTTTCAGCCCACCCTAATTTATATAATATATACACATGTATATATATGCATCAATTTAAAATGGAAATCAAAAAACATAAATGTTAAACAAAACAATGTATTTTCAAAACTCTTTTTTAAAAGAATGTGAAATTCCAAAACCCCGCAAATAAAACTTTTAATAACTTTAGTTTTCCTACAGAATACGATAATAAATTGAGTACAAAACTTACACATGATCGTTAATTTTCCACATAAACCGTAGTGTCCTTTTAGAAATGTTATATCCCTCTACATACATAGTTGTTTGGTTATTATGCATGTTAGACATGGAAAATTGCAATTTATTCAACATACTCGTACATATTTATCGAAATTAATACGTACGGGTGCTCTATATAAATACATACTTCAATGTTTAGATTCTGAACCATTTTTTCACTTCTTATTAATTAATAAACTAGAAGTCTTTCCGAAAATGGTGTTTTCACTTTTTTTCTATTTAAAGTGATGTGTGAAATACTCTTATTTAACTTCAACTGGATAACACCAAATAAGATTTAATATAAAAATAGTTATATTATCCTAATAAACATCTTGCATTTACAATTTAGTAAATTGTAGATAAAACTTAATTTATGTTGCCCACTGAAAAACGTAATTATAAAATATGGTATTTTATTAAAATAATTTTTACCAAAAGTTAAAATAAATTACAATGTATCAATTAATAAGTGTCAATAAGCAACGTAAAAAATACAGTAGTTCTAAAAAATAATTCCGAAAAAGCAGATAGAAGAAGTGAATTAAGTTCTACAAGTCTTCAAAAATGACTGAATAAATTCATTTTAACGAATAAACGAACTACATTTATTGACTACACTGCTGCCACTTATGGTACTTAATGCAACGAAATAGACGTTGAGGCTATAAAAAAACAATAGTATTAGGTGAACTCGCTCATGATCCTGGGCTAGTGTTATCAATTCAATACGAAGTTCGTAGAATAATGTTTGAATGTCTGACTGTTTTGAGTAAGAACTGTGCCGTAAATATACAGCTATGAAAAAATGTAGCACAATTTCTTTCAAAGTTTATGCTTTGATCTTTTTATGACGATTTGATTATTGCATTGAATAAAATTTAAAAAACAGAGTCAGTTGAATTATTCTTATTTTTTTTTTTTAAATATCAAGAAATAGTTTAGTTTGAAAACACAGTTTTTCTTAAACAAATTTTTAACAATTTTAGTAGCATTTCTTAAATTTTTATAAGTTGGATGGATGCAATTAATTTCCGAGATATCAAGAACCGATCATCAATTTTTACCAAATTTGAGTAATGTTTTCGTAGGTTTTTATTTTTTATAAAAGAATTGTAAATTTGATTTTTCTCAAAATTTTACCAGATGTTGAAAACGTTATTTTTCGTTGAACAAAATTGTTTTGGAGATGAAATCATTTTTTATTTTTAAAATTTTCGAGAATAAAAAAAACCGTTAATTGGATTTTTTTTCCAAAAATATGTTGGTTTCGTATTACGTTCCAATATATAATATAAAATTAAATTCAAGTCCCTAGCGTCATTGGTTCGTGAGATATTTAGGGTTAACCAAAATTTGCTACGTTTTTTAAACTGAGAGCCCTTTCTGCCTTTTAGTCTGTATAACAAAATTTATTTGAAGTCGAACGTACGGAATTACGAACGTATGTACGTACTCACGTAAGCACACACATCTTTCTAAAAATCTTTTATTTCGATTCAAGGGACCTTTGAAACGTCGAGAAATGTCAAAATTTTCAATTTGACAAATCGGACCAATTACAATAACTTCCTGTTTTAAGTTAAAAATGGTGAAGAAATAAAAAGATAACGTAAATATTTGCGTGCAACATATACGAGTGTGGGCGTTGATGTGAATGAACAATTCAATTAATTCTACAATTTATAATTTATTGGGACTTATTGCTTTGCACATCACCCGGTATACAATATTTTTTTGACAATTTTGATCTCTGTGGCATATTGCTAAGAAGCTTTTTAAAGTTGATGTTAAGACAAAAATTATCAATTGAGAAAAAACTACCAACTGTACCTAACCTATAGGTAAGTTTAGTTCTTAGGTAACTTATCAGGGGCTGTGTGCAAAAGCAGTGAAATTCACCAAAATCACCAAAAACATGTGTATTTACTCGTATATATCAAAAAAGGAGCAGCATTTTGCTGAATACATAATTATTATCTCATCAATAAGTCTGCCGTGAAAAAAGCGAGGCCTGTGCATAAATTTGCGTAGGTACCGGTCAAAAGACTATGTCGTCCGCATACATTAGGAAATTGAAGTAATATCGCAAGTAAAATTAAAGTATTTTAGTAAACATCTTTGCATCACACTCATTTTTGTATAAGCTAGTAAGACGATTGGATCCCATCACACTTTTGGGCATACAGTTTTATCGATTTACTTCAAAACAAAATATGTAAGTTTTAAAATACATAGTTCCGTGTTGTAGTACCCGTGGCATGATGGTTAGTGCGTTGGACTCAGTCGTTCTTTGGCTTTCAAAGTGAAAACAAGTGTTAGATAATTTTTAATTTCATTTAAAAAGAAAGTGCATTTGTAGTGTTTGGCAATTAAGTAGACAGTTTGCCACTGTTTAAAACAACAAATCGATAGCCTAGTGGAGCTGGCGTCCGAAAACAGCTCCAAGGGTCGTGGGTTCGAATCCCGTGCGGAGTGCACTAAAAATTTGGAAGCTTTTTTTCACAATCGGGAAATCGTAGATTTTATTGATTGGGAAAATAAGCAAATGGAGAAGGAGCGGAAAGCAGGGGTATCAAAAGATACCTCTGCCAATTCATCAGGTGATGCCAATGTGGTGCCATCAGCGGTACACAAATTCACCGCAACATCATCAGGCCATCAGTCTGATAGTCCATTGACAACAACAAATGTTAAGAGGAAACTTAAGCCTAACCTGGTGGAAAGGAACAATGCTGCTAAGCGCGGAGCGATGCGACAAGGCGTGCAGCAAAAAAAACAACCAGCGATGACGTCACAAAGCGATTCGTCAGACGGTGACATCGACTACGTCTCCGAAGGTGGAGAGGGGCACTATAGGTCGCCTAAAAATAAAAATAGGTTCTCAAGCCTAGCGCCGCCAGAGCAGCCTAAAGAAAGGGAGATGGAGGTGCCTGAAGCCCCCAAAGACAACGAAGCCGATGAAGCGGAGCTGGCACAAGTGCTGCAGGCAAAAAAGCAGCAAATAGATGCCTACGAGGACCAGCTAAAAAAGCTGAAGGAGGAGATGGAGCCCCTTCTCAGTGCACTAAGAAACAAAATTGAAGCGCGCCGACAAAAAGAGGCAGCTGAGAAGGAGGACAAACAAGCACAACGGCTCCTACAACAACAACAGCAGCAACAGGCGAAGCAAAAAAAGCCTGATGAAAGGCAACAAAAACAACAACCACAGCAGCAACAACCAAAGCCCGCTACCAAAATCACTGGAGCGGAGCAAAAAATGAAGGCTTTACCAGCAGTGACAGGCTCAATGAAGGAGGGCCCATCTACCTCGAGTAAGGCCAAGCAGCAGCAACAACAAGAGCTACAAGCAAGGCAGCAGCAGCAGCAGAAACAGCAACAAAAGCCGCAGAAGCAGCAACAGCAGCAGCAACAGCAGCAGCAACACCAGAAACAACCACAGCCTAACAAAGAAAAAATACCACCAATAAGGACCCATAAGGTTGACATACAGGACATTAAACAGGTATGTAAGTCGGCCACTAAGGGCAAATTTCTCATTAAAATTCTAAACGAAAAAGAAAAGAATTATTCGGTCCAGTGCTTCTCACTGGCCGAATACAAGTTAGTTAAAGAATTGCTAAAAGAGGCCACAGCTGAGTTCTTCAGCTATACGCCTAAGAGCGAAAAATTCAAGACGGTCCTTCTGAAGGGCATAAGTTCCTGCACGGAACCGGAGGAGCTCTTAGCTGAGCTCCGCCAAAAAGCCAGTGACGATCTCGATTTTATCGGGGTCAAGCCTTTCACTACGGTGAAGTCAAGACGAGGGGGTTATAGGCTGCCAATGTTCCTCGTAACATTATCGCCCCAAAGCAGTTTGAATAGTGTCGAGAGAATCGTATCTCTCGACAATCAAGCTGTACGCTGGGAGACATTAAAAAGGCACGACGACATTCTACAATGTACGAAGTGCCAGAGGTTTGGCCATGCCAATGCCAACTGCAATATGCAGTTGCGTTGTGTGAGGTGCGGAGAAACCCACAAAGAAGGAGAGTGCAAGCTGGGGAATGAGCGGGTTGAGGATTTGACCCTGCTCAAGTGTGTCCTTTGTGGAAACCAAGGGCACCCCGCTAACTATAGGGGTTGCCCTAAGGTCCAACAAATGAAACACAAACAGGCCAGTCAAAAAGCCGAAAAAAGTCGACAGGCTCCAACACAAAAATTCGTGGATCCCAAATTCTCTTACGCCCAAATGGTGTCAGGGAATGGGAATACGAGACAAGCTCCACCAACGGTTGCCCCCAAGGCCCCTGTGCCTAAGGCACCAGAGGTGCAGCCTGACATTGTAGCCTTGTTGTTGAGCATTCAAGGTCAACTAACAGGACTGCAAAGTCAGATAAAGGAGCAAGGCAAAAGGGTAGATCATCTCTACTCTTTGTTGCCTGGCCTGGCGCAATTTAGACCATAATGGGCGCGCTGCCGGAGACGCGCCTAAAAGTCCTAGCTGTGAATGTAAATTCACTGATTAGGATTGAACGAAGAGCCAATATGTTCCAATTGTTGAAAGACTACAGTCCCGATGTGTTTATGGCTAGCGAAACTAAGCTAAACCACAAACACAAATTGACTCATAAAAATTACAATATCGTAAGAAGAGACCGGCCCGACTCCACTCAAGGGGGCGGTGTCGCTCTCTTTATACGAAAAGGCATTAATTATAAAGTCATATACAACAATGAATTGCGAAAGCTCAAGACGCTAGAAGTTTGCGTTGTATGCATCTCTCTCTCTCAAGGGAAGCGGATGTATATGATTGCGGCTTATGCGGCTGGAGCTCCGCAGGTCACTTACTTTGCATCAGAACTCGAAATTCTTTTTAGGGAACTTAAACTGAGCTTGGAAGAAAACTATTTCATCTTGGCCGGTGATTTGAACGCAAAACATGAAGATTGGGGAAATCAACATAGTAATCCCAGAGGTAATCATCTTTTCAATTTGATGAATCTTTACAGCGTTGAATATGGCGTCGACCTGCTGGCTACTGAAAGGCCATCGTATCCAAGAAGCGGCTCCTTTCTGGACCTTTTGCTGTACGACACCAGACTGACAGTTACAGACAAAGTGGGTAATCACCCGCGAAACTGCTTACAGTCAGTCGAGTACGACAGTGATCACTGCGGACTGGCTGCTATAATGCAGATTCCGAACGAACGCGTGGAGTTGGAGGAATACGTTGCAACGCACTCTTACAATTACAGTAAGATGCGTTGGCCTCGTTTCACCAACGCCTTAGCGAGAGAACTTCGTTCGAGTGACATAGCCCCACCAAACAACAGAAACCTGACAAATACAGAAATCGACCAACATTTACAACAGATGGACGAAACAATAAAACGAACAATGGAACGGACAATCCCAAAGTACAGAGAACGGGACCAAATGGACGCTTACAGAAACGCGACAATCGACGCACTGCGAAAGCACAAGAGTGGCTTACTGACAAGACTCAAAAACTTGTACAGACGACTTACAGACCCACACGACTTGGAGGTTAGGACACTGAAGTCGTCAATAAAAAATGTCAATCTGTTGATTAAGGAGAACTACAGGTTATCAATTAACAAGTACTGGGACCGCAAGATCCGGTCAGTTAATTCGAGCGACCCTAGTATGTTCCCTAAAATCAACAAGATATTCAGAAAAAAGAACGACAATGACCTTCCGAGTCTGAAACTCCAAAGAACCGAAGAAAACAGAGACGTACTCATGACAGCGCAAATAGATCCAGAAGAAGCCATCCTTGACGATGACTATTATATAATTGAAGATCCGAAGGAAAAAGTGGAGGCGGTGGGAGCTGCTTTCCAGCAAGTGTACAAGGTGAATGTTAGCATTCGCCCCAACCACGACCTGGAAAACAGAGCCCTACTTAATCACTTTTACCTCCGTAATGATATCACACATTGGCGATCTGAGAACCGCGGTTTCATGCGGTTCAATGACGATTCCTTGGCAAATGCCATAATCGCCGAGCAAACGGGACCAAGTCCCTTGTTAGTGACGAAGGTTGAGCTTCAGCTCATCTTCAATTCAATAAAAAACAAAAAGTCAGCAGGTGTCGATGGTATATCCAACGTTGTACTAAGACATTTACCGATGGAAGCAATTGACATTTACACCACACTCTTCAACAATGCACTGAATAATGCATATTATCCAGTGCATTGGAAGACCGCTGTGGTTCATCCTCTCCCGAAAAAGGAAAAGGACAACTCCAACCCGTCAAATCTTCGGTCGATAAGTCTTCTTCCGAGCATCAGCAAAGTTTTCGAAAAGATCATTAATAGGGCTCTGACTAAGTGGGCTGCGGACAACAAAATAATTCCGGATAAACAGTTCGGGTTCAAGGCGGGTCATGACACAATTCATGCTGCGTCTAAACTCGTTTCTGATATCCAATGGAATAAATCAAAACAACAATGCACAGGTGCTGTTCTGGTTGATTTGGAAAAGGCCTTTGACACCGTATGGTTAGAGGGTCTTTACCTAAAACTGAGCAGGCTTGGCATAAGCAAGCCATTGTTGTATATACTTTATGATATGCTTAACGGTAGAAAGTTTGTTGTCAAAAGTGGCAATGTTACTTCTACCACAACATTCTCAATTAAAAATGGTCTTCAACAGGGAGCGGTGAATTCGCCGATTCTCTTCAGCATTTACACCAGCGATCTGATAGGTAGTCTTACAAAGGCAATTGCGTACGCCGACGATCTAATTGCGTACAGAACGGCCCGAAAGGTTGAGGTTATTAGAATTCTCCTGCAGCGTGATTTCGACAAGATTCAGCGATATTGCGACGACTGGAAACTGAAAATAAATGTCCAGAAGTCAGAGACAATTCTGTTCCGGACTCCGTTGGCTAGGGCCACGAGGGATACGTGTAAGAATTGGCGCAAGATGGTCATCGTTGATCTTCACGGGCAGCCATTGGCGAGCAAAAGTGTAGTGAAGTACCTGGGTATCTGGTTAGATCAGTATTTATATTTCGACAGACATATAAATGCTGCTCTGACCAGGGCCAGAGGAGCCTTCGCTCTGACGAAACGGCTGTTTTTTAGCAGTCGGCTTGACCCCAGAGTGAAGGTTATTTGCTACATGGCCCTCATACGGCCAATGATCGTGTATGGTTGTCCTGTGTGGTTCAACGTTGCCCCTTCCCAGATGGAGAAGTTTCGGGTGTTCGAGCGGCAGTGTTTACGACGCTGTACCGGCTTATATCGAACAGCCGAATCTTCTTATGTGCATTATTATTCCAACGAGGTCCTGTACAACGGGGCTCGAATCAACAGAATTGACAATTTCGTGATAAAACTCGTTCGAGGTCACATTGCAAGAGCTATGTCTTCGACCAACAATTTAATTTTCGGGGCGTTCTATCCGAACGACGAGTATTTTGAGAGTGCACGCTTGAGCGGCTTCATTCCCCCAGAGGCATTCCTCTTTTTAGATAGATGCGGTCTGATACAGGATAGATTGGCAGTTCCGTTAATCTACCACGTCAGACGAAGAACCGTGGATAGGCGACTCCCGTACAGTCGGGACGTCATGGCACAAGGCGGAGCGGAGCTCCTTCGGTTCAGTAGGGCTGTGTCCGAACGGGACCGAACTGATAGGGTGAAGCAGGAGAACCAGTTTTGGTGGCTTCAATCGGCACTTGATAATGGGTAGGTCGGGATGGGGTTTAAGCCTTGGCCGGCTTACATACTTGTTTTATAGTTTTAGGGTTTAGTTTTAAGTAGAATAGGCATGGTGGCACAAAAAAAAATACAAAACAAAAAAAAAAAAAAAAACATGGAATAAAAAAAAAAAAAAAAAAAAAACATGGAATATAAAAAAAAACAAAAACAAAAAAATACAAAAAAATTAAAAAACGTACAAAAAAGACAATAAAATATAAAAACTAAAAATGTTAGATTTGCTGCTGTGGTTGTTCTAGTTTTAAGTAGTTTATAGGTAGAATAGGTAGTTTAAGTTAGTTTTAAGTTTTATTTAAGGACCTAACTTTAAGTAGTTTGTAAGTAAAAATAAATAAAAAAGGTTATTGATATTAGTTTTTTTTCAAAATTTTCTAATAAAAACAAAACAAATAAAATTTAAATTGAAGTAAAATAGTTCTTAGGGCCGAAAGGCATTAGTTTTAAGTGTTATAGTTTAACTTAGAGTGTCCGTATGGGACCATTAAGTTAGTTGTAAGTTATGGATAATTAGGCTAGTTTTATGAATTTTTGTCTAGCTTTAAGATAGGTTTAAGATTGAATTAAATAAAAATGAATTTGAAAAAAAAAAAAAAAAAAAAAAAAAAGTGCGTTGGACTGTCATGCAAGGGGCTTGGGTTCAATCCCTGCCTGTGCCACCTTAATTTAAAAAAATAATTTTCGCGGGTACTGCCTCTTGCGAGGAATTGACAATTTCTTCAAGAGTAATTCTTGTCATGAAAAAGTGCTTTCTCAAATTAGCCGTTCGGATTCGGCCTTAAATTGTAGGTCCCTTCCATTCCTGACAACAGTACTCGCACACAGGAATGGTTGAGAGTTGTAAGTCACTAGGCCCTGGTTCACAACGGACTGTTGCGCCACCCCATTTGATTTGAGTTCCGTGTTTTAAGTTTTTCAGAAATTTTACTTAGATATAAATAAAATTATTATTATTAGAACTCTGTTTGGATTTGATGGGCATCTTAAGAACATTTTAGGAGAACTTTAATCTCGAAACCGGCTTAAATCTGGAAGAAACTCAACAATATGGGCGTAAGAGCGTTTCTTTTTTTTAATGATTGGAAAAATTATAGCTCTTCTGCAGATTTTGTCTACTGATACTTATTCAAAGATCCAAATAAAACATCCAGGTTTTTTTAGTAACTTCTTCGTATGCGATCTGTTCATGACGTTTTATTAATATCATATAAGCGTGGCCTACAGTTTTTGCCTTCACAAGTGTAATGTCCATCAAGTTTTACATTTTCTGTATAAGGAAGGGCAGACAAGTAAATTAATTAAAAAAGAGAAAAGCAATTTTTGAATAAGATCTAAAAACACCTGACCGAAAATACCCGAAAACTGAAATTGATAGGTAGTATTTAGAAAGTAACCACAGCTTTTCGTGGTTTAAACCAATCAAACATTAAAAAGTTCTTTTCCCTTCCTTTTTTATCCGCTAACGCTTTGATAAAAAGAGTTCAAAAATACAAACAAATTAATTTACACGAAGTCTGGGTTCATCGATGGCGAATACCCACCGATAAGTACTAATTTTTTCACAGTGAGTTAAACTTTAAAAAAAAACTTTCAATGTTTCAATGGATTAAAACTATGGATTCCTTTAAACGTTTTGGTTTCAAAAGCATGTGGATATAAGAGCATTAAAGATGACCCACTCTGAATAAACTATATACCCCAAAGTCATATTTATTGTTCGTAAATTAAATAAAACACAAATCTATAAAATAAATTATTTATTCGAAAAATGGAAATTAAAAAAAGTACAATCACATTAACAATGCGTATTCTTATAGCTTTATACAATTAAAATTAAAATATAACATTTTTTATATCCTTAAAAACAAAAATATTCCGATCACAGAAGATTTCATCAATATCGTTGATAGTTTAAAATGTATTGATTCTTGCGATGATTTTGAACTTTCTGGAATAATTGTCTCAATGGGATCTTCTGTGACAATCAATGTTGTGTGTAAACGAATTCTTTGAGGTTGAATCTCACAATAGTATTCGCCTTGATTGGCTACAGTGACATTCATAATTTTCAATGAAAAATTATTTGTATTTAAAGAGTAATCTTTGTTTAGGACTGAACTTCCGGTTGTTAGGGCATTGGCGTCTTTGTACCATAAAACAACATTTTGATCTGTTTTAATAAAATCGTTTGTAAGAAGAGATTTAATAAAAAAAGATTTGTTTTCATTTACCTGATAAATTTTCGACAGGGCATTCTAAAATAGCATTTTTACCCGCAATGGTTTTAATGGTTATATTTGCCTTACGAAAGAATGGAACCATACCAGATGTTGGACTTGCTTCTGTGAATTTAGTGTGACTGCTGGGCACACTTTCGTCATCTGAATACTCGTAATCGTCATCGTTTTGAATACGACCATCAGAGGAGTCTGTTGTAGTTTTAGATGAGGCGTATCCTAAAAATATTAAAAGAAATATCAAACAGGTTTCAAATGACACCATTTCTTAGAAAGATAAGTAATCTAGCTCTTTTTCTAAATGTTTTATGAATTTAATCTACCACACGTCTTGTTCGCTTGCAGTATCTTCTTTTTACACAACGTATACATAATTCCCTTTAAATATCTCCCACTTTTCACTTTTAAAAGAATTATATGCTTTTTTTGATATTAAGGAAAGTTTTTTGTCTTTTTTATGTTTCAAGAGACACTAGGATGCGACCGTAACTGATAACTTCCCACATCGTCTGTCGATTTGTCTTGCTTAAAATTTTAATGTGAGATAAATAATTTGAAATATCTTTCTTTGTTCTCCTAACATTTGATTAACTAAAAATTACCAACAATATTTTTGCATATGATCAAATATGTAGTTCGCTTTTAAAATATATTTTCTTAACGAGATTTTTAGTCGAAAACCAATTTTTGTTTGGAAATTTTGGTAACATTTATTTTAAATCGTTATTTTTACTGATTCCTGAACGTACGGATGTATGGAGATAAAGGATATATCTAAAAAATCTTTTATTTAGTTTCTAGGCACCTTTAAACATCGAAAAGTGTAATTAGACCGATTACAATAATTTCCTATGGGAAGTTAAATTCTTTTTAGCGGTAATCGTGTTACCGTTATTGGATATTTTATTTGTTTGTATAAATTATTTGATTTGTTTTACTTGATTCAAACAATTTTATATTAAGGAAGAGACCTAAATATAAAAATGGAATTCATAGTTTTTGAAGTTTAATTATTAAACAATCCTAAAAGAATCTTCCACGTCAAAGACTTAACAAACTAAAATAAAACCCCATTAAAACAACGATTTTTTAAATTTTCGAGGAGTATAGAGAGGGATAGCGCATTTGAAAATTAAACCTGGCTGGATTAAGTTTTAAGAAACCGTAAAAGAAAAAAATCAATAATGTGTTGGGATTTTCGTTTGGACGTTTTCATATTCAATGACCCATTTTCTATTATGTATAAAGGAAAAAGGATTTTATTCTTCGTTCCAACTGTAGATACTTATTTAGTTACAATTAACAAAGTGGAATGAGTTGCAACAAAAAATTGTGGAAAGTGTATAAAATGTATATACCTATATACAGTCACATTGCTCAGGAAAGGATATTCTCCCTATTTATTGTTTTTGTGCACTTTTGAACGCATTCTAACACACTGAAAATGGTAATACAATAAAAGAAATTGTTCATGCAGATAACATCTGTCGTTCTAAACTAAGGTACCTAGGGCGAATTATTTGTTTAAACCTTAGTGCAGTTTCCGTTATAAAATGTTAGAATGTGCGTGGGCTTGTACGTCACCCATAGAACATCTGCTAATTTTTATATCAGATGATTATGATAATATTTTGAATGGCATCCGTGTCATGCTCACTGGCCAGCAGAAAAGAGATTTTTGGTTAAACTAGGTATTTTTCTTGCATAGATGTACTGTACATATATATCTATTTCATGAAAAGATTCTTTATAGGTTACGAATTTAACAAATTGCTTTGTGCAGCCATTCAGCAATCATTATTATTTTGCAGCCGTTGCCATTAAACGAGAATATATTTATTTTTTTCAGCTGAGATGTTGCAATGTTAAAAAAACTTAATGTTATAAATATGTATGTATGTATATATGTATAAAAGTTTGAAGAGAAACCAAAAACCATCAACTAAAATAAATTTGCAAGTTTGTTTGTAAATTTGTATTTTCAGCGCTTAAATCGATTGTAATTAATTGATGTAATATTTATGAACCAAGCCGCACAGGCTTCATAAACTTTTTGTTTTTTTTTTTTTTATTCCAAACCATCAAGAAAAAATAAAAATAAATTTGGGAATAAAAAAATGATAACGGCATTAATTTCGCCTTAAGTATCCTTACGATAAACATGATTAACATTATATGCGTGTAGATTTTAAAATTAAAAAAGAGGCTGTGTTGCGACCCACACTCATAACTTCCCATCCCGTCTACCAATTTAAGTTGTTTAAAGCTTTAACAATATATTTATACCTAACATTATTCTGTGTAAGATAAATAACTTGAAGTGTTTTTTTTTTTAATTAACTAAAAATTGATATCGAGATCCTGTTCTTGGGCTTGTGGCGTTAATCTTGCGATTAAACACAGCTGTACTAATTTTGGGGTCGTTATTTAAATTAGCTTGTTTACGCAGATAAGTCCGAGTTCAATAAAACTTTTGAAAATAACGACCCAGTCCCTAATAATTTTTTTAAACATAATGGTAAACCCTTATCTTTTTGCATTCCTAGGCAAAAAAAACTGCCCAGCCTAGCCAGCTAAGCTCAACTTCATCTTATCTTAATAACAAAAATTAAGAATCTTTGTTGTTTGAATTAAAAGCACATACTAATCTAACACGCATCCAGAAATATAGGTAGCAGATATTTGTTTTTTCATCTGCCGACTATTATGCTGTTTAGAATTTTAATAAGTATATATTTTTAACTCAAAGTTGCATATTACTTTAATTAGCCACTTTAAAAATCATTCGGGTCTAACTTGGTCGTTTAGAGTTCCTCATTTTCCTACATCATATAAGTCCAACAAAAATAATAAGTGCAAGAATTCGACTAATTTTGCTCGTTACTGTATGTCTGGTCAAAATACATTTTTCAAAATATATTCAATCAAACAATTTTATTGAAAAATTAAGTAAAGTAATGGTTTTCTGACTTTGCAAAATGCATATTTTTTGTCTGTTTAAATATATTTTAGTAAAATTCCACTCTTGTTCAAACAGGGAAAATAGAACCCGCCTATATAATTTTGTTTTGCCTTCAGCAAAAGTATTCGGTCTAGCTTTTTGGTGCACCTAATACCAATCAGTCTGTGAGCTTACACCTGTCTTCAAATCTTTCAAAGCTTGTATTTTTACAGCTGATATCAAAATTCTTCACTTCAAAATTCTGTATTTCAAAATGTTGTAAATAAGGCTAACAAATAAAAAATCTTTTTGATAATGTATAAAGTGCGCACTTTTTCACATTTTCAAACCGATTTTTATTTTTTAGCCTTATTTACAGCATTTTGAAACACAGAATTTTAATATACAGAATTTTGAAGTGAAGAATTTTGATATGCAATATTTTGATCATACAGCATTTGATACATACAGTATTTTGAAATACATTATTTTAAGAAACAGTATTTTAAATATAGTATTATGATCCATACAATATTTCGACCCCAACCCTTTAGCGAACCCTTTAAGTGGGCCGTGTGCTGTAGAACACTTCACACAACACTCTTCTTGTCTTTAATTTGAAACCACATTCATATTTGTGTATATTATCAAGTCTTGACAAAAAGCATCGTCTGAAATAAACACAATGATTGGACTCGGAAAATATCACGTAAAGAAATATCCGAAATATCCATTAAGTTCCTGCAAAAGAGTAATAAAAATGCTGATTCTGTTTTAGAGTCACGTCGCCAAGTCGTAGAGAATTACGTAAAAGATACAGAATTCCTTGATTTTTGCTTGTCGTGCGGTTTATCTTGTTTTTGTTGCAACACCACCGGTGTTGAATTTTAGAACACTCGCCAAAACTAATCGCACACCTTTCGAATTCAGTTGTGGAAAGAAACTCAAAGACGAAAGATGGACTAATGGTGATGTAGATAATCACAACTTCCTGTTTTATTAAGTAAAACTGCCAGTTCTTTTCACTTCACAAGGAATAAGATGTAGTATGTAACTCTTAAGATTATCAGTAATTTATTTACTTTTACAACTTTCAAGCAAACTTACCTTTTATTTAACTTTGTTGTATTATGTATGACCAATGACGAATCTACCTTCAATCACCTGATATTATTATATTATTATTCCGATAGAAAAATGTATGCTACCAAATGGACCGCACAATCCGAAAATATACAATAAAGATAAAAAGCAATCTCAAAGAAAAAATTCTTAATCAGTGGCTTGCATTTTCCAAGTAAAGTGACTATTATCAACTACGATATAACAGAAATTTGTAAACGTTAAAATTATATATTAGACTTGATTGACTTTAATTTTTAATAAAGCTTGATAAAATTTCAGACTTAGAGATTCATCGCTCATTAAGAGATTTTATTCTAATGCTGCCAATCAATTTTAATCTTTAAACGATCGCTTTACGCAGAACTATCAATAGTGATAATCAAAATTGACAGTGACAGTTCGCTTTATTAAGCATAAGTTTATATGTAATCTTAATATACCGTTAGGTGCGAATATCGATGCATTTTGTGTTCTATTTCTTTGATAAAACAAATAAATTATAACTAACGCAAAAACAATTTTTAAAGTTACAATCAAATTTAAAAGTTCTTATTTGCTAAATAATAATGTGTGAGTTATTTACCCTATAGCTAAATGTGTCAATACTTAAAACTGTTCAGATTTAGTGTAATAACGCCAAGCTTAGAGACTTAAAAAAAAACAATATGTTAAAAATTGGAAGGTTTTCAGAAAAAATGTATGAAAAACACCTATACCGTATATTTGTTTATTTTTTTCTAATTTTTAATGGAGTTGAAAATATGCGAATGACGATGAAGGTTCATGATAAGTAACTTCTTTGTTGGTAAGGCAGCGGACAGAAATGGAAATAGGTTGGCAATTAAATACTACATTTTGCTGCACATTAACGTGGATGGTGTACTGGTGTTGCGTGTATTAATAGTTTGGTGGTGAGTTGATAATTTTACGACTTATTTAATTAGGGTCGGATGATTTGTAAGGAGCACGACCCATGAAATCGCCTCAGTAGAAGTGCAATGCCATAAAGTAGCGTTTGCATGTTAGCATAAGTTTTTAAACATTTATCTGGTAGTTTTAAGAACCAATATCATAAAGCTGGCAACTATAACACTATTTTAATTTTTCTTGTATTATATAATTAAAAAAAAAAAATTGAGTAAACTAGGACGACAGCGCCTTTGTTGCTTCCAAAGCTACCTATTTAAGTAAGACAAAAGTTTCTGTTTTAATAAGTTAGTTAAAACTTTGTCAATCATTTCATATGTTTGATTAACTTTTTTTTTAAATTTGTAAACCATCTATAAGACGACTACTTGTATATTTAAGAAAAGGAGGAGGGGGTGAACTTTCTTTAATGGCATTACAGCATTCATTATTTGTTGATAACAGGTTTAGTTATTATTAATTTTAGAGTTTTCATTTGATAGTTCGTTCCGTTTGCTTCCCCTTTAACACATTAGCCTTGAGCCGGTTATGGCTTCGATTATTCTTGGATGGGGATAGAAAGCTTACACTACAACTACAACTGCTTACGAAGATCACATAAATATTTCTTCCAATCTAATCGGCCCTGCAAAATGTCAATTCGCATTAGTCATTATGTGACATAACTGAACATCAAATAGTCGTGTTAAATTATTATAAAAAAGGGGCGTATTAGCACTTCGATTCGTGTCTATAGTTTTTTTTTGGTGTTGTTGGTTCACCAATTTGTTACTCATTACTCATACTTCCTAAGGCTTAGCCCTTATCGACCCATAAGTTGATTAGGAAAAAAGGAGTGGTTCTTAATTGCATCATTAAATTAAACGAACACCAGCAACGTTATATGACACTTCAGTTATACTTTTTTCCGGTCGAAAGGGAGCTTTATGAGGCCCATTAAGTATGTACTTACATATGTATATACTCTTATGTATTTCTATATAAAATATATTTTTGTTTATGTATATATATGTAACGTATAACCTAACCTTAGTTTTGGTTTTTGTTAGGGAAGGAAATTGGGTGTGCACAATATTTCAGAAATAGTATCGGACGCCCAAGACTCATCAATTTAAAAATAGAACTAGATTCAGAATCAGATTTCTAGATATTATTGAATTGAATGCATAATAACCTTCATATTACGATATACAAAGTTAAAATGTACATCTACATATATCGGAAAATTAGTTCAAAAATTTGAGCAAAGCGGGTCTGTAGGAGATTGAAAACACCATTGCATGTTCGAACAACTCGTATTGCAGAAAATATTACTACTGTTAGCGATAGTGTTACTGAAGAGCCGTTCATCTAAACTCTTCGTCGTGCCCAACAATTGCACCTCTCACGCTCGTCGCTAATGAACATAAAGAATTGCATTTACGCGCTTACAAGGACCAAGTGACGATTTCAAGCGGAGTCGAATGGTGGCAAGAGATGGTAAGAGTGGTTCATCAATTTTTCTGAAGAAAATCATCTTCAATGATGAGTCACATTATTACCTTTTTTTTCAAAACCAGACCGGTTAGGCAGTTACTGTGAATGGTGTTCGCTATCGTGCGATGACAACGAATTTTGTATGGCCCGAATTGGAAAATAATGGATGTGGTTTCCACAGGACACGGTATCACTTGCCACAAAGCTTACAAAACTGTGCAACAAATTCAATGGCCATGTTATTATGCGTGGTGGCGATGTCAATTGGACGCCGATCATGTAATTTGAAACCGTTATGCTTGAAAGGATGCAATAATTCGGCACTTTAACTGCATACAACCTCAATTAATGACGCAGCCTTATCGAAAATTTGAATCATCAAACGCCTGCCGCTGAGGTTGCAGTGGCTATTTGAACATAATTGATCAATATGAATGCTATCATAAAACAAAAAAATTACAGTAATTATTGAAAATAGTTTTGAATATATATATGATATTAATTTTTAACACAAGTGAGTGGGCCTGAAAACACAAGATGAAGAATTTTCGGACTGAAACCGGTTTCAGTCTTTAGTTCATCTAAGAAACTGCGAGTTGAAATTACATACTGCACAGTTCGCTTCTCTTGCCCACAAAACCGGTTTCAGTCCGGGCTGAAAAGTCTTGTGTGTGCAGGCCCAGCATGAATAGAACGTAGAATAGTATTTGGTACAAATGTAGTCAAACCTTTGAATTTGAAAACTTTAGGTTTGTTCCTTAGCAAACATTTAAAAGCTTATGCTATTGGAAAGCAATAAAACAGATATTAAGACTTCCGGACTATGAAAAAATTAGTGAAGTGATTGATAGGGGCATACCACCCCCTGGGACATAATTTTGTTTTCATTTTCCTTTGCAATGCGTTAATGGACTGGACTAAGAATCGGAAATATAGCTCTAATTTAATTTCTCAGCACAAAACCATCAATTTTCGAGATATAAACGATTCAGGGGGAGATCAAGTGAGCCATAAAGCTTATACAGTTAATACATGATGTGGTTTACTTGTCTCCAAGTTGTAGTTCAGATTTATGACAACAAACAAATAAATATAAGTTATTTAGTTTTTTATTTTAATTTTTTTATTGTTAATGTTACAACTTAAGTTTTAATTTGTAATATTATATTTTAAAACTACGACGCGTTTCGGAGATGCTTTTCCATCATCGGGTGTTATACTTTTATAGATAACCCACCCGATGATGGAGAAGCATCTCCGAAACGCGTCGTAGATTTAGAATATACAAATTTAAACTTAAGATGTAACATTAAAAATTAAAATAAAAAACTAAAGAACTTATATTTATTTGTTTATCTTCGTAACAGCTTTACTGAGAGAAATAGCAAATTATCAGGTTCTTAAGAAGTAACTTTCAATAAAGATAGGCAAACTGAAACTCGTCTTCAATTCCTTCTTATTTTATTTTGACATACATACATAAATAATGTAAAACTTTCTTTAAAGTGTTTTTTGTTTAAATATTGATTTTTTATAAAATATAAAAACTTTTAAGATTTTAAAAAATTAAGGAAATCTCCTTTTTGCTTTGAATGCTCTACTACAAGATTTAAACACGAATTTCAAGAATATGAATGTCCCAAGCACATCAAAAGTGACACTTTCGTTAAACAAATGGCTAATTGAAAACAAAGAACGCTTCATATCTATCAATTTGATATAAAAGCTTGGAATTTCTTTTGAAAACTGAAGTGAAAACAAATTCTGCCACGTGTAGTTTGTGAGCGGCACTTTAAAGCTTCTTCCGAACTTATTTTTTTACCTTCATTTGTTTTTATATAATTTTTAGAGAAACTATGTACTTTAATGTACCTGTTTTCTAAAATTCAAGAACCAATCATTTTGCTCTCTACAGTTTGTAAGATTTGTTGACTCCTTTAAGACCAAAATATTTTCAAAAGTTTCCTGCAAAAGAGTAATTTGTTTAGAATTTTTCTTCTAGCTTCAGCTTCAATCTACGAGTAAGCATACTGATAACGACAGTAATATTAGACTCCTGAAAATTGAGCCCGAAAAAAACGTAAACAAAAGCTAAATTCTTCCTAACATATTCTTTAAACTATAGTAATTTAGCTCTTAAATATGTCATATTTAAAATCCTTTTGGAATAATGGAATACTTTCACATCTAGGGAGTCGCCAAATTAAATAGTTAGAACATATCTTGCTGGACAACAGTGTTTAAAAATAATCTAATAACTAAAGTTGTCGCTTTACCCCTTTGAGACATGTTAATGTGAGGTTATGATACACATTATGTTATTTAGAGAAACATTTTTAAGCCGTGTTCAAAAACTCATTTTTATATTAAGTGTATGAGGTTTTAACACCACCCCCCCCCCCCCCCCCCCGATTTAAAGCCTGCAACCGGCCTTTGTACCAACATCGTTTTAATGTAGTATATAAGTTGAAACAACAATTTGCTTGATTTTTACTGCTCCAACTTCCAGCTCAAATATCTCAAAATCGATTTAAAAACATTATAAACACCAGCTTCTATTTGCTACCAATCTTATGGATGTACGCACTGGGTCCGTACAAAGGGGTCATCCTCCTTTAGTTTTGGATAGGAATAGGCATCTGGTAATGATTTGTATATATAATCGTATGATAAAGAGTAAATGATCAATCGAAATTGAAGTTACTGATATTTTTTTCTGGAAAAATAAAACTGATTTTGTGATACGAAAAAAGAGACATTTAATAGATATTATTTTCATGGATTGTTTTTCAATTGACTTATACATAGGTACATACATAACTCAAACCCTATTTATATAAAAAGAACTCATACAACCAAACTAATCTACTTACGGTCAGATAGATAGGTTTCTGGTACGAAGAAATGATTTTATTATCAGATTTTGAATATCTATGTACAATGTACATATATAGTATCAGTCTTATTTAATAGAATTCGCTAAACAGATGAATAGTTATACAGTGAATAAGGATTTATGTAGGCTCTATGTAACGTTGCAAAAATTCCTATTTATAAAAAAATCTGCTATAAATTTTAGTTATACAATGCTTATATCAAAAAAAGTACCAAAAGTACTATAAAATCTGCTAGTTGTCATAACAACTAAAATATAACAAAATAATTCCAATTATTTGTATGATATTCTCTTTCGAAAATCTATATTTTTTTTAGATTCTTCGTTTCTTCGGCTCACGAGCTAAACTCGAGAGGCATTATTGTTTTTATTTTAATTTCAAAAAGAGAGGAGAGAAATCAAAATGACATTTACGAAATAATAATACCAATAATTTCCTTATGTAGGCTCTATTCAACCTCAAAACGCGTTTAGCTTATTATGGGACTATGCAACCTTGTATAAGTTTTATAAATAGCATTTTTGCGTTTAGAGGCATTATAGAGATAACATAACTTTATGTAGGCTCTATACAGCGTTTTTAAATAAGACTGTATATGTATATCTTGATTGTAAGCTAATTTAGGATAATGCAAGCCTTTTGTTATCGTATAGAAACTACTTCGGCAACGCATATGTGCAAAGCCAACCAATGCGGAACGGTCATGTTAAAATATAAAATATGAAACAATTTTGTTTTGAGAACTTAAAATAATATTTTTTTTAAATTAAATAAGATAGAAGTGAACGATTTTTTTTAAAACGTCAAAATCAGAGTCTATTAACTATAAAGCCAAAATTTGTGCTCTAGAACGGGAAAATTCATTTTATAGTTGCATGTAGCGAATGGCGGCATCCGTATACTTTTTTGTAAGTGTTTTATGTGTAAAGGCACAACTGATCCAAAACAACAAGGATGCCAAAATAGGAATCCAAGATGTGGGTATCTGACAGATCAGCTGATTTATTATGTATATGTTTGAATTTGAGGAAACTAGAAAGTTGATTTCAAATTTAATTCTTTTCTTAAAAAATCCGGTGAATTTTTTAAATTATGAGTTGAAAAATAAACTTTTTGCAATAGTTTAATTTTGTGAACCACTGAAAATTGTTTTATTGCCAATTACTCGTTTGGTGAGGTATCTAAAAATTCACATATCCAAGACACCCTATTTAATATGACCGTAGCCCCTAGTTTTCTGAAAATGTCACATGGAGCCATTATTTATTGTAGAGGAGAGGATTTTAAAAATTTCACTAAGCCTATATTATAATGTAATAATCGTATTATAATATTTTTTCTACGTCTCACAAGAACTTATTGTTCTATAACAAAATATCTTTCATCTTCAATTCAATGTCAAGGAACTGGATCATAGCAGGTAGTAAATTTTGTTTTGCTATTCTATAATAAACAAACGTTTCCGTTCACATTGTATGCACGTTTGCCTTTGCCCATAAAATTTACATCTCATAACCTTGAACTTTGAATATATACATACATATATATAGGTATTCTCTTTTCTAGAGCAAACACCTTTTGTTGTGATAGGAAGAAAAGGAAAAAAACAATCTTGAATCCATTGAAATAAACATCAGTGTAAAGATTTCTTTTGTTGGAAAATGTATGATCAAACATACCTATGTACATATTTTGTATGCTCTCGACGTTGAAATAGGATACCAAACGAGAAAAGAACAACTCAAATTACATAGGTACACAAAGGTGAGAACAATGCATGATTCATTTAATTGGAAGATGGTTATGGTTAAATGCAGGGATAAAGGAATGGTAATGTAGTATATAATCAGCTGTCGGATGATTTGTGTTCTTTTTTAGTTAAGATCATCTGCAGAAAGTCATACTCATGTTTGATGTATGTATGTATGTATGTATCTTATGGCAACATAGGTATTCAATTTTACTTTAAATGTTTGTGAGTAGCTTACATACAGTTTTTCCAGGTTCAATTTTCTAGGATTATTGTTTTGTATGGATAGCTTTTACCACAAATAAAACTGTTTTGCTATCTAATGAAATCATCATAAACATACCTCTCCATCTCTATAAATAAATATGTACATACAATTACAAATAGTAAACCTACTTATGTACATATAAATTAATGGATGTATATAGCAACAAGCAGGTGTACCATCATATTTATGTAAAGAATTATACCAACGTTTCACTTGACAATGTTCCAATCGTTGCGCTGTTTAAAAAAATCAAACACATTAAACTATTTTTATTTCCTTAAACAGTACCTATTTAGGACTAATTTGATGCTTTACTTGTTGCCTAGCAATCATCCTAAAGCATAAATAGGTAGAGAAATATTAAACTTCGTACTCTCATCCCACCGTGGATAGTTGTTGGCTTGACATAAACAAAATTTTGTAACATTTCAATTTGCAAGAACTTAAAACAAACTGCAGTATACTGAACCGTTTTTGATTGACGTAAATTATTTATAATACATAATAAAGAAAACCCTCTGAATTGTGTCAACAATGCATGTAAGGCCATTTCTGCCGTATTATTTTAATGTCTAAAGCCGCTCGTTAAAAACATGATTAGTCCTTATCAGTGTAGCTTTAGACCTCACCATTATGCACATCTTGGAAGAAAACAGGGATTTCAAATCGATACCCACTATCTCTGTGTAGATTTTAAAGCCGCGTATAGAATAGTGAAGAGCCTTACAGAGCAGTGTTTAGTTTTGGCATCCCCTTCAAACTTATCCGTTTGTGCAGAATCACGATGGAGAATGCACGCATTTTCTATCAAAGTAGGAAAATATCTTACCGATGCATTTGATATCAAAAAATATTTTAGACAAGACGATGCACTTTTAACCGTCAACACTTAATACACAATAATTATCCAACGGGTGTTAATTGAGGCCCAGATCCGTTCTGGACTGTAGCGACACCTTAAGTAAGTTATTTAATTATAGAACTCTCGACTATAAAATGCGATGCTTTAAGAAAACTAACCATTCCGCTAAGGAGGGAAGGGTTACCAGTGCCTCACAACTAGTTGTATAACGTACATTCCTTTCCAAAAGCATGAAAATGCAGATTTTGGCTTTAATTTAGACATATTTTGTTTGGTAGTAAATTGGTATTTAGACCAAATTGACTGCCCAGAACAACAAATCCAATTTTAATGATTAATTTGACTGAGCAATAGCTTATTTATTTGACATATGAATATGCAGCGGAAAAAGATTGGTAGATATGTACATATTGTTATGTTGATTGCAGGCAATTGTGCTGTAAAAAGAGTTAATTCATCACAAACAGTTTTAAATTAAAAAGTTTTCGATTTCATTGTTTATGCTACTACTCTCTCTATCATTTTTACTTGCCATTATGACTTTACTGTATCTTATACTCAATTTAAAACCATCGTAGAAATGTGTAAGAAACTTTTCTACAATCATTATGTAGCTCATTAATAAATTTTTCAATATTTTGTTTTACTTAAACTATAATTTCATTTAAAATTGAATACATACATCACACACATACGTATCGTCCCCTTGCTATGTTCATCTGAATTTTTAGTTTTATTAACTCACCTAAGCTTAATATAAATGTTAATCCAACTAAAGTTTGATACAAGAGTTGCACTTGCATTTTGTCTTTCCAATTGTTTTCAAATATATTTTTTTAACCGAATTACAATATTTTATACCTATGTAGGTATGTATGTACTTATACCAATTATTTTCTACACTACACAGTGATTATATCCACATTTAAACTTTCATGAAAATTGTTTCACAATTAAATCCATTTAAGTTTCACAATGCTTTTTTATGATTAAAAAAAAATATCGTCAGATTATTTATGTATCCGCGGCTAATAATCACATATATCGTAACTTTATGATTATGCTATAGGTATATTGAATTTTAAAAACGTTTTCTTTTCACAACCCAACCACTCAAGGCAAGGGAATTTTTTTGAATGAATTTGGGAATTGCAACCGACAAGAAGGGAGCGTGAGTCGGATACGGATTACAAACAAATACAATGGGAATGGGACTGGTAAAGTGGTGAGTATGAAATATGAATGGTAAAAGTATAGCAATATTGAATAGGTGACGCTGACGATGCGCTGTGGTGAGTGTGAAATAGATGTGGAATGTGAAAGAGTGAACGAAAGAATTTTAATGTGCATTACATACTGAATCGATCGAACAGTGAATTTCAATATTGCCAGTTTTATTGTAACTGGAAATGGAGAAAGACAACGTCCCAGAAATCTCTTACATTTCAGAGTAAGTATCAGAACTTTACTATGGAATGTATTACACACAACACATAAGTGAACATATCTTGCGGGAGGAGGTTTTGTTTTATTGCATCTATCTTTTTTTCTTAAATTAAGAAACAACCTAAGATTGTTTTTATTAGTTTTGCAATTATTTAAAATGTTTAGATTTGAATACTAAGACGAGGTACATTGAAATATTAGACACATTTGTATGGAAATCAGATCACACTATGTAGTGGGTAACTTATAGTCTGATTGATGAGTAAGAAAAAAGAGAAACTTTAAGAGAGATTCCTTGAACTCACCTCAAATAACTGTTTATTGTGTTTTTATTTTCACAAGAGCAAGAGGGGTTGGGTTGGGGTACTAAACTGTCGGTTTTGTTAATAAATAATACAAAAATAATTATCTAGAGAACCGACTTTCGCCCTAAAATATGATATAAAACAATTCCCTCATTACAATAAGCGAGTAGAAACAATCGAAGATGTACATACATATGTATATCTATGTAGTTGTTCGTAGTTTTGATCGATGTGCCAAGTGTGCTCAAAGAACACTCTTAAAGTATTTTTTTGAAAAATTGCAAAACAATCTTATAATATTCAAGATCGCTTCTTGAAACGCAATGTTAATTTAATATACAAAAAAAAAAACGAATTCATATAATGTAAATAGGTATAGGTACCTAATTTTCTTCTTCAAAAGTGAAAATAATTGAGATGTTCTTGTCCGGCAGATTAATAAAATGGTCGTGTAGTAGACACAGCTATGAAATTTGTATAAGCTTTTCAAGTGAAATTTACGCACAAAAATGAATTCTGTTTCTAAACTGTTCTATACTTGTGTAGCCCTTTTGAGTTTCTTTTTATGTCAACAAACAAAAAGTTATTGTAATGGGTCCGATTTGTCAAATTGAAAATTTTAACATTTCCCGACGTTTCAAGGTCCCTAGAGTCGAAATAAAAGAGTTTTAGAGAGATGTCTGTGCGTGCGTTTGTACGTACGTACGTAAGCGACTTTTGTTCGTTGTCCATAGCTCAAGAACTGGAAGAGATATCGATTTCAAATAAATTTTGTTATACAAATAAAAAGGCAGAAAGATGCAGAAAGGGCACTCAAGAAAATTTCGCATGTGGTTTTTTGTACCATAGCAGTTAAAAAAAGTTGAACATTTTGATTAACCCTTAATATCTTACGAAACAAAAATGCTAGAGACTTAAATTAAATTTTATATAAAATATTGTAACGTTATACCAAATAAGTATATTTTTTGAAAAAGTACAATTAAAGGTTTTTTCTAAAAAAAAAATTACGAATAAAAAATGATTTTATCCCCAAACCAATTTTGTACAACGAAAAATTAAGTTTTTGACATCTGGTAAAATTTTGAGATAAATCGAATTGACGGTTTTTTTTATAAAAAAATAAAAATCTAATAAAAAACATTACTCAAAGTTGGTAAAAATTGTTTTTCGACTCAAATATCTTTTCAAAATTTAATATTATGGCTTCCAACTAATTTTTACTTATACGAAATATTGTTTTCAAGATTTGGATAAATTTTGAGAAAAATCGAATTGACAGTTTCTTGACAAAAATAAAAACATTAACAAAAGTTGGTAAAAATTGACTTCGACTTAAATATCTTTTCAAAACTTTGAAATATTATCTTTAAACTACTTTTATCTATTAAAACATATTGTTGTCAACACTCAGTAAAATTTTGAGAAAAATGTAATTGACAGTTTTTTTACAAAAATTAAAACCTTACGAAAAAAACAATACTGAAACTTGGTAAACATTTACTTTCGACTCAAATAGTTTTACACAAATTAAAAATATTGTCTTCAAATTCTTTTTATTTCACAGAAAATATTGCTTTCGATATTCAGTAGTTTTTTTTTTTTATAAAAAATCAACAGTCCGTTTTTTCATTAAAAAACAAAATCTACAAGAAATAGTGTGCAATATTTGGTAAAAAATTATGATCGGTTTTTGACAGCTCTCAAATTAATTTCATTCATCCAATTTGTAAAAATTTGAGAAATGCTACATTGGTGTTGGAGATATCCTTCCTTTAATAATTGAACAGCTTTCTGGTTCTTGAAGGGAAAACTTTTATTCCTACAGAATATATTTACAGAATATTATATATATATATATTAATTTTATACATTTATGTATGTACAATGTACATGTGTATTTATAATAAGTATAATTAACTTACAATTAGTTTGCTTCTTAAGGAAAGATAACTTTATTTGATTTTGCTACTTTTTTTGATCGCTAAGCCACGAGGTTTTAACGATCGAAGGGAGGTCTTAACCAATCAATAGTAAGATGGAGAAAGAAAGAATTTGCAAGAATTCAGAAATTTTTTGTTAAAAGGGCGCGCTAACGATCTGTCATTTTTTGATGTCAATCGAAATTAGTGCTGCCAGGTTTGGCAACAATTGGTAAAAATTTGTTTTCGACTAAAAATCTATTTAACAAAACTAGATTTTCAAACCAAATTATTTCTTTATAAGAAAGATATTGTTGGTAATTTAAAAATGTTTAAGAATAATTCAACTAACAAATTTCTTAACCTAACACGAAAAACTACAAACTTCTAAGCAAGACAAATAGACAGACGGGATGGGAAGTTATCAGTGTGGATCGCATCCCAGCCTTTTTTTTTTGTAAATTATAGTTTTGGTATTCAGCATATTTCTAAAAAACAAGAAACATAAAAAAGATATTTATATTTTGCTAGCGAATCCATCGATCTTTGTCTCTCTCTAAATTAACGCTTTCTGATAAAATCTAGAGAAATAAAAATTTACTGATAGTACTAAAATGTTCAATATGATTTATTTTATAATGCATTTAAATAACGTTTTTTTTTTAACAACTATGCCCGATGCATATGATAAATAGGAAAGTAATAATAATAAGATATAGTGTTTTTGATGTTAAGTAACTCAGAAGCGTATAATGATTTTCGGACAATTAAAGTGTTAATTGTTGAGGGAGACGGACATTTTGTTTTTTTTACAAAGAACTTTTTTGTCAAGAGTTCGCAGTTTACAGAAATGACTTTTTTACTTTTCAACGTTTATCTTCCCCCATAAAGTTAAGAGTATAATAATAGTAAACTATCCTTGCATTAGACTTAGTTAGTTTTGTTGTATGTTATTTTAATTGTAGGTGATTTTAATTTACCATACATTAACTGGACTCCGTATGAAAATGAATCGTAACTCTGAAGAAGAATCCTCATCAGTGTGGCTTCAGGCCAGGAAAGTCCACTATCGACCAAATATTCACACAACGGCAGATCTTGGAAAAAGCCCAGGAACTTCAAATTGATACCCACCATCACTTTATCGATACGCAGATGGTATTGACATTATTGGAAGATCAAAGCGTGATGTCAGTGGAGCGTTTTTGAGAAGTCAATTGAGTAGAAAAGTTCTCGTTCCAGCATCTAAACTCACCATCTATAAGTTCTTTTGACTCATTATCCGAGTTCTCATTTATGGCGCTGAGGCCTGGACTCTGCCAAAGAAAGATGAGAGCGTCTTAGGATTGCTCGAGAGAAAAATTATTCGGATGATTTTTGGTCCCGTATGCATATATGGAGAATGGAGGAGAAGTTATACCGACGAACTGTACGGACTGTACAGCGACAATGGTCTGGTTAACAGAATTAAAGTCCAACGGCTTAGATGGCTAGGTCATGTAAAGCAAATGTACATCAACGCTCCAGCTCGAAAGGTCTTCATATCCAATCCCGAGGGATGGCGCAGTAGTGGAAGACCGCGACTCAGGTGGCGTACGTAGGTGGGTGAAGACCTCAACCAACTTGGCGTGCGAAACTGGAGGCAGCTAGCTAAGCTAGGGACCGAGCTGGCTGGACACGCATGTTGGTTGAGGACCAGGTCCGCCCAGACTGTAGCGCCACCTTAAGTAAGTATGTAAGTTATTAAATCTAGATCAGGAATCACTAATGTTAATATATATCACCCTTCTTTGGATATTTTTCTTAGCGAAAGTGATCACCTTTCTGAACACCGTAATTCCTTTGATTGCATGTATAATTTTGATTTTAGAAGAACTTATTTCCAGTTGCTATCTGAAGATTTAACCATTTGTGGAATTGTTGATGCATTAATTGTTTCTAAATTATATGGGCGCCTCTTAAAAAGAAAATCCTAACAAATTTTGAAAACTTGTCAAAAAATTAGATGGGTTACCAATTAACTTCACTTACAATAACCTTTCATTAGGTAAAAGTATTGGTAACTGTAATGCTTTTGTCACCAATTTCTGTGACTCATTTTTAATAGAAGTATATTTTCATAACTTTTTCTGTCCGTATTGAATGATGACTGCGTTGCGGGTCCCGGTGATATTTCCCCGATAGTATTACAAAAGTGCACAAATGGTTTAGTTTAAGCATTGAAACTTTTCCTAAGAAAAAGAAACAAAAACGAAGTAATTTCTAACACCAATTTTTAAGAAAGGTATTAAGATAGAAATAGCCCACTACAGGCCTATTGCAAAACTTTCTTGAGTTGACCAAGTTGTGTGTGAGAGTTAAGCATTTTTTAGTTTCGATAAACCAATAAAAATCTCATCACATTTTAAACATACATACATATATTCAAACGCTTATTAAATAAAGTAAGTAAGTAAGTAAATGTTTATTCCAAAAAATTAAGGTATAGTATGTACATTTTTTTTTCTCTTAAATATATTGATTCGTAAATTCATAAACTTAATAATATTAACACTAAACATTGCATTTTGCATCAATGGCTCTGTTGAGCCGCCTGTTGCGATCAAATATCCTTGTTGTTGTTGTTGGTATTGGTGTTGTTGTTGTTTTTGTTGTTGTTATTGGTGTTGTTGTTGTTTTTGTTGTTGTTGGTGGTTGTTGTTGGGTTTGTTGTTGTTGTTATTGGTGTTTTTTTGTTGTTGTTATTGTTGTTGGTGTTGTTGTTGTTGGTATTGTTGTTGTTGTTTTTGTTGTTGATATTGGTGTTGTTTTCGATTTTGTTGTTGTTGTTGTTGTTCTATCCATTATATTCTCTTATAATTGCGTTTCGATATTTCATAGCTAGAGAGAGGTATTTTACCAATGAAATCCAGTTCCCTTCGCCATTGAGGATGTTCACCATGTTTTTCGTGGTGAGTGCTCTTGTCCCAAAATAAAAAAGACGTAGTTCTTTCAGTACAAAAAAAACACTCAAACCACTCTGATAGATTTTTTCCATCCCATACTGCGTTTGTTGTCCCTGCATATAGGTCGTTTTCAATGTTTAGGAATTTTGTTGAAATACCCATTTTTTTTTCAACTTCACAAACAGAGCATTCCGACAAATACTGTCGAACGCTGCTTTGAAGTCTACAAAGAAACAGTATGTTTTTTTCCTTCATTCATCCTGATTCTTACAATGTTTAGTAGATTGAATATATTATCTGATGTGCTATATCCCTCTCTAAACCCTGCTTGATATTCGTTAAGAATACTGTTTCTTTTTTCCCAATCCTGTAGCCTTTTGAGAAGTATGCCTGTATAGATCTTAGCCATTGCATCCATAAAAGAAATTCCACTGTAATTTTGTGCGAGGTTTATATCTCCCCTTTTGTATATAGGAAAAATCATAGACTTCTTAAAAGATGATTCCACGCTTTCTGTGAGTTGGATCCTATTGTAGATTCTAAGCAGTCGATCTAAAAGTATCTGAGGTGCATGAATAAAAAATTCACATGGGACACGGTCGTATCCGGCGGCTTTGTTTTTCTTTGCTTTGTTCAGTACTTCTCGAAGTTGGAAGTTCGTGATTTCGCCATCAAGCTGTTCATCCCAAGAATCTTCTATCATGTCTTCCAGTCCCACACGAGCCCTAAGTGATGGGTTCAAGAGCATTTGGAAATTTTCTCTAAAATCACAACTTTTTATGTTTGGCCCTATTCTATGGTTTTTATTTCGGAGTTTGTTAGCGATATCCCACCAATCCTAAGAATTTCGTACGGTGCTAAGACTGATACATAACGTTTGATAGTAGAGCTTTCTTTTCGTCTTACAAGTCAGTTTGTAATTTCGACTTGCTTCAAGCTATGTTTTTCTCAGTATTTCTGATCGTTCCCTTCTCCATCTGTAAAGCCACTTAAAAGCATTTTTCCTTGTAGCCATGCACGCTGCATCAAACCAACTTTTCTTAAAATTCTTTTTGTTTGAGTTATGTCTTTGCTCGCACACTACTACCTTGGTGATTGATACTATTTCTTCTGCCGTCCAACTGTCCGCTCCAAAATCATCCACTTCTTTTGTCAAAATCCCTTGTTGAATTTGACTTTTGTAATTATTTTTATTTTGATTCAATAATACTAGGGAAGGAGACTCAGTTCTTCAGAAGTCTGAAAGCCAGATAATTGCAGCGTTAACCCGAGAGGCATATGGTCTGAATAGATCTTCTCCGCTACTTGTAGTTCCTTTACTTGGCTAAGAACATTATATGAGGCTCCACATAAGCCATTGACTGAGGAACCATTTGAGTTTATGAAGGTGAAATTTCCTTCAAAGTCACCCCGAGTACGTCTGTTTAAAATTACAGTGCCCGCATCGTTGCATGTCTCAATGAACCGTTTTCCTTTATTGTTTATTACCTTGTCCTTGGAATTTCGTTCAGCTTTAAGTAGTACATTGAGATTGGCAATTTGCTCTTCCATTAGTACTTGGCTTTCTCCTATGCGTACATTGAAATCTCCTATGACAATCAAGTTTTGGAAGTTTGATTCCATTGTTGATTGATTTGTTGCAATTGAGATATGTAGGCAGCACATATAGCTCACAGTTGGGTGCCAATATACGAATTACGTCCCTTTATAAGATTTTTGTACAATCAATTCTTAGCTCCTTCTTAATATCTCGGTTTATGCCAAGTCCTAATCCACCACTCGCTCTTCCAAATTGTGATCAAATCAAATCCTGGGAAAAATGTTGCATATCTCTCAAAATGATCCACAAGGAATGTTGCATACAACAAAAAAATGTTAAAATTACATAAATAATTAAAAAAAATTGGATATATTAATTTATTTGCTAGTCCTGAAACATTGTAGGGCACGATTTTTATTTCAGTTTTCTTACAATCTAAAATATTTAAATTTTGATCACAACAGTCATATAATTGCTAATCTGATATGGTCTCGCCTTTACTGGATTCCAGATAAAAATCCATTCTTGAAAAATTTTTATTATAGAATCTCAGCAGCTGGTTTTCCCTCAATTTGCAGCCCATTTGCTACCACCGTAAACATTTTCCTTCTATTTCCCAGCTTTTGCCCTTGAACTTAATTGTTTTTGTCTTATCAATTTTTCGTATTGCATTTCGTATTCGTAGCAGATAATTGTGACGTTCTCTTTCCTTCTGAGCCATATCCCTTTGAGTGCCATACTTTATTCCTGCTAGCTTAGAGGTATTTTGTAGGATTGTTGCAACTGCTGCTTGTGCTTCAAATTCGACAAGAAAATTCTTCTTATCACCTCTTCCTATTCTCAAAATTCTTACAATATCGAATCGTTCATTTATTTTAAGAATGCTTTTACATAGCATCCATATATCATTTTTATCCAGTGAATCCTTTTCGAAATTTATCAAACGTTTCGTTTTTTCTTAAACTCTCTTCTTTATATTCTTCGAGCTTTTGTATTTTGTTTTTGAGATTGATGTTTTCTTTTTTCAATTCTTCTATTTCTTTTGAGTGAGAATCTACTGTCTCCTTTGTGAACTTCATTTCTTCCTGTATGATTCTTCGAAATTGCTCCATCATGGTGTCCCATGTGGACATTTCGACTACTGTTTGATCAAGTTTCGTGGATTCTTCGTCCAAGCTTTCAGTCATTTTTTGAGGATGTGGTTTTTTACTGGGTAAACCGACCAAATCCGGTGATAGCTTTGTTCTCGATCCATCGTTTACCTGAGTGATCCAGTTTGATTATTTAAAACATTGTAAACAAACGCTTTATATAAAGTGAAATTAAAATCATTGTTTAAAACCATTGCTCCACTATCGTTAACGTCCATGTTTATTTTTCGTTTTAAAACAAATTTTTGTTAAATGCAAACTATGTTTGTATTTTGTGAGTGTTTTAGACAATGTATTATTTTGATTACTAGCAACTAAAACATGTTCTTATACTTGCTATATCTTTCTATATGCTTTAACTAACTACTTTTTCTAAATTATGAATTGTAAAACAAAGGCAATGATCCAATCCGGATCAGATTAAGCAAACGAAACACCTCGGATCATTATATTGAATGATACAAACATTCTTTATCCTGAATTCTATATGGGTCAAATTTAGAAACCAAATTTAGAAGCAATGGTTTTCGTTATGATGGATAGATTTTCTATTTTTAATTGTAAGGTAGTGTTGACTATAGTTGAAAGAAAATAGATAGAAAATATGTGCAAAGTAATGAAGAAAGAAAAAGAAATGAGAAAGCTGTAGAAAAGCTTTAAAGCGTGGATCTTCATATTTTTTTCGCAAGATAATAAAACACAGCTATTATTTGACGTTTAGAGCAGAGTTGCCTTTCGATCATTTTGTTTATTGATGAGTTTTTGTTCTATTTCCTTAAGCAAAATTAAACTTACGTGTTTTGTCAAATATACTCTTATACATTTTTATTTTACGAAATTATGTTTTGTCTTCCATTTTCATTATGTTACATACAAAACAAAATGTCACCTCGAGTAAAATTGAATAACTAATCTTTAGATGACTAAAATCAATCCAATCATATACCTAGCTATGTTGTTGTAATGTAAATGCATACAAAGATGATCTGATCTGGATCATAGGGAAACAAAACACTACTATTGTTGTCACAACAGAAATATACACCGAAATATTTGTGTTCAACTTTCAATTAGATTCACAAGTAAACCCACCATACTTGTTATGACATTTGGCCATGGAAACCTTCAGAAGATGGGTCATTTGAGCAATCTCAGATTAAGAAAGCAAAATCATTAACTTGTCAATAGTATAGTATTTACATCAGTAAGCAAGAAAATTGATTTCAGCTAAAATAAGCAAAAACTTAGTTGCTTGAACAGTTCCCCACCATATCTATTAATTTCAGCTGTGGAGGGTTCTAGTATAATTGCAACTAAGGGCTTCTTGCGAAGGTCCATAACGCATTGTAAGACACAAATAAGGTTTTTTAACATCATCGCATCAAATCACATCTAAAACGAACAATTATTTCAAGGCAAAATAACATGAAGTCGCTAGTATCGCAAGGCGAGTTATTTAAACATTTTATCGGTCTATCAAATACAACACCCAATTTTACAGATTTGGATTTTATGGGAAATTTACTTCAAATTTGTTATGGTCGAGGAAGATAAGAGAATATTTGTGTTCCTTTTATTTGGAATGAAAAACAACAACAAGCTACTAATTGTACTCACTGGGTGCTCATAAGTCGCTGGTGTCGTTTGAGCAATGTTCGGTGTCTACTTCAATTTGTAATTATTCAATGATTAAACCTAAACAAGCAACTATAACCACAAACAAATATACTTAAAATGTTGCTCACTATTGTAAGTATTTATTTGATGCCGGTATTATATTTAGAAATGTTCAAAACAGCAAATTTTTAGAGTACGTATCTACAAGATAACTGATCATTGTGAACATGTTTTGGTTCTTAGGTTTATTACGTATATTGCAATGACTTCTAGTATTATAGATTAGATTACGGTAAAATTCGTGAGAAGAGTTCGATCTGTGTATACACACAATTATACTGACATTAAAACGCAAGTAAGTTAAAATTCTGATCTTCTATTCTATTCTATTCATTAGAATACAACCCCTTATACAGCTATCAACAATATACTTGATAGATTGTAAGGTCCCTAACCCAGTAAAAATGCCTTGTCAATGTAAAAAAGTGTCATGACTCCATCAGTTCTTAAGAATCTGCGTAATCTTTCAATTCATCTTATTCTCCTGGGCCCGATAGGAGTAAAATATGTTTGTCCCTTAAATTATCGACCGATTACACTAACGTTCATTCTTCCCAAGGTCATGTAAACGTTGATTAACTATTAGCTAAAAATTATATTTAGGAATCAACTCTTCTTAATGAGTGGCAGTACTCATTTTGTACCAGTAGATCCACTAGTAAGTTCATGATTCATCTTTCCAAACAATCGAACAGATCAACAACTTCCATTGAAAAAGTATTGTGCAAACAACAACACACAAACAAACTTTATTTTGTTGACTTAGTATTTATGTTTTCTCAAGATCTGGGAGCATGAATATCATTAATGTTTGTCATTACTTTGTTTTTTTTTTTTTTTTTTTTTTGGTAATATAGTTTGTCGCATCAGACGGCACATTAAATTCCATCATATTAATACAAAATCAATATCTTAACCCTCCATCACGGCAAAAATCATGCTAGGGGTCCAGTTGTACTCCATCATTTTTTCGATGATTTTTTTTATTTCAATGGTATATTATTCAGTTTTAATTTTTCATACTTATTTATGAATGATTTTCAAATATTTATAAGATAAATAAAGTTAAAATTTCAATAGAAAATTACTCATTTAGGTCATTCGAAAATATACTCTTAAATTTATTTGACTACAAAACTAGAAGGACATGCCATGAGTTTAAAATTTCTCGCAGATCTACCTTTGATGAGGATTTCCGGTTTGTACTAACTAGTAATTTTTAAACAAATTTTTTAAACAAAGTTCAGTCCTTCGGCTGGGTTCTCAGGATCTTTAGTATTTTTTGTTGTTAATTACCACTTACCTATCTTTGGATTTTCTGAAAGGAGGAGCTGCTGGAGAGGGATATGAATGACCGTTCACAGCCTGTAGAGCAATCCAAAATAGTAAAAACTACTTAGGATTCAAGAGCCTTATGGGAAGAAGTACGAGAAACTTCCTCGCAAAAGGGTTAGATGTCACCTTTGTTCAAGAGCAGAAAACACAAACCAAATCCACCTTTTTTTGTTAGATATAACATACTTACTTTAGTTGGCGCTATAGCGCATTGTGCTCCTGGGTCTCAAGTAATAACTTTCACCAGCTTACTTAATCAGCCTCTCACGTTTCGTAAGGTACTTAAACTGGTTTCATTGAGCTTAGGATACAGCCTCAAGATTCATGTGGTATCAAAATGGGCCATTAAACTGGCCTAAGTGTGCCCGTTTCCATCTTGGAGAGCCACTTTAACCTAACCTAACCATATTCGATCTCGAGCTTGCTGCCTCCAGTTGCCAATACTGGTTGACGTGCGTCGGTCTCAACTTGATCACTAAACCGGAGACGAGACCTGCCTCTGCTTCTTGTTCCCTTAGCTTGTATTGTGCCTGTCGACACAAACTGGACCATAGATCGTACGCAGAACCTTTCTCTCGCAGATGTCAAGAGATCCTTCATCCGCATGGTAGATGGTTCGTGCTTCTGCACCAATCACCATACATATTGAGGTAAAAATGGACCCAATTTCAGGTTTTTGGATTATTTACAGAAAAAAATCGCAAAAAATACTGTAAGAATTCAGTGAAAATAAAAACACATAAAGTTAATAGAAAATTGAATTTCGTTCACTGGTTATTAATCCCATAGAAATAAAATAAAAAACTAATGAGTGTTCAAACATGCTCTGGGGTACTTTTGGACCCATTATGTAAAGGAGGTTTAAAATTTATTTGAAATTATTTTGTATGTATCAAGCTTAATATCTAGTTTACTGTAGTTCCATCACATTAACAAATTATAAAGACACTAGCTGACCCGACACACGTTGTTTTGTCAAATAAATAATTTATTGTAAGTGTTTAAAATGTGGTATATAAGTGGGAGAGATATAGAGCACTTAAACGGTGACAAAATGTTAAAATAACAAATCACCAAACAAATTTTTTTAGTTTATGAAAATTAATTCCCTAAAATTATAATCATATCGCTTATTATGGAAATACTACAAAAAACAAAACAATCCCTTACTGCTACAGTACAGTACAAACAAACTGTACGGTTTGCCCACTCGAGAGAACGCCACGTATTGTTGTCCGTGTGAAAAACATGAAGTGCTCAAATCTAAGCCGCAGACAGACATCGTTTGGCATTGATACTTATTGGAAATTGAGGTGATAATATATTTTCACCTTGGAATTTGCCATTACAATTATGGCTGGGAAATTCAATGAGTTTAAAAACTAACTTGTATAATTTACAGCTTCGTTGGCATCACAAACTGTATCAATAGATTTGTATGACACCAAGTCTCCTGGTAACAAAGGTTGTATCTTTAGATTTAATTCGTTGATATACACATTTTTTGACACTCATGATTTATATATTGTCTGTGTCTATCTATATTGTCATCTTTTGAATCAATAATCGTGCAGAAATCGACCGGTAATATTATGCATCCCGTTTTATTTGTAGTAACTTTTAATCTAAAAGTTGTTTTGAGAATGTTTCAGCGGATAGATTTTGAAGCATTTGAACAAGCATATTTAGCACACGTGATCTCATCAGCGTACGTGGAACACGGAATAAAGAGAAGAGTTTTTCTGAAATCACCTGAAAGAAGTAACAGAATGCCACCAAATAGTCTGTCGATGTTTTTTTTTTGTATTTCAATATCCAGTTCAACGCCTCAAGGGAATGTTTGTGTGCCATAGTCCATTCTTCCCTGATGATAATTTTACACTGTGTGGCCATGGATGATTGGTTTTTTATATTGCACACCGCATCTGGGTTATTTTGAATATAAAGTGACAGTTTTAACACTGAAAGAATTGTCACTGCATCCAAAAAGATGCAACAGTCAATGCGATACAATTATTAGATCGTATTTTAGCAAGAATTAGCGTAATAAGGAATGTTTTGCCTGTTTCACCTGGTGCATCCAAAAAGAATCCATCCTGTCCTGCCGAAACTGCGAGCACGATGTGATCATAAATGGTCCTTTACTCTTCATTCATTAGTGGGACATTGTGAGCCACAATCGCTGCCATCTTAACAGTATTGTATAGTAGTGCACGATTCAATTCAGTGTATATTAAACACATGAATTCTATTTGGTGAATAAGTATTACATACCGAAATGACTGAGTGGTAATTTGGCAATGATAACGCAAAGATCCCCAGTAGCAATCAATGCTTCATTGTACATAGCGTCACTAAATACTATCGTAAGATTGTTGCGCCGTGTACGATGTTGATGCAACTAAACCATAGCAATTAGGAATATAAAAAATAGATAAAAACCTATTCTTAGACCTATCGAATGTATATGCAAAATTCTAGTGAAATTGGTCAAGCCGTTTCGGAGGAGTATGGCAACTAACACTGTGACAGGAGAATATATTAGAATATATTATATTGGTACAAAAGTGCTTTATATAAATTATGTCAGGTAAACGATTCGGAGCATTAAGAATAATTCTGGAATGAATTTTTAATATCTCCATTAACAATAAAAACAAAACACAAATAAGAACGTCTTTGCTAATTAAGTATACATAGATCTATGGCGTCTACTATACGAACGAAGATTTTATGGGTTTGTGTTTGCCAGCAATAGTTATGAGGTCCATCTTTTTATAATGGTCTTTATTAAAAACAAATATCCAATATTGTGATGGCAGGAAACTAGTATAGAAATAAGTTAGCCCCTCTAAACTAAATTCCACCGCGCATTGTCCAAAATCGTATGGCCCATTTTAGCAACAATACCTGGTTTAATGTTAAAGTAAAAACATTCATATATTGGATATTATTTTAATGTCTGCCGACTTTGATGAAGCATTCTGTAACCAAAATCAAATTTGGGATGGGTATGCAAGTATTTAGGTTGTTATTTAGGAAACATCGCACGTAGAAAGTATAAACGAGTATACAACTATTGTGGTGGCATTTTTATTATTCTATAAAGTAAATTGGAATTGTTAACACAGGGTATTAAGAATAGAATGGCATGTTCATTTTGTTTCAAATTTGATTTTGCAGTATAAGGCAGAATTTATTTGGAATGGAAAAAGAACCGTTTTCGTTTAAATAATAAAATCCAAAAGCATTTTATTTTAACTGGCGTTTTCATGCAAGTTTAGTTAGTGAACGATCTTTTCAAGGCCATATGTGCAGCATATCTGGTGATTTGCACAGCGCAGCGGTCAAGTTGATGTAGGATGGTGATGCAACAAGTGTGTTTAAGCCTTTATAAGTTGGTGGACATTAAATGAATTTTGTGCTTTTTACAATTCGTACAAGTATAACAAACTGTACAAGTATAACAAACAACAAAACTGGTGTTAAACAATAGTTTGGAAAACTTGTTTTCAGTGCAGAACTCTTTTTAATTTTCATCAAACAAAAGATTTTCCAATAATTGGGGGTGAATGGGCAAAATGACAATCGTGTCAATAACCAAACGGTGAAGTTTTAAGGATGCATTATCACCTGATGAACATCACGTGGTTAGTGCCGTCCCATATACGGCCTCGTCACTTAAGATGATTTTCGGCCAAAATTGGGATCCTCTTCCAAACGATTCGAAGCACAGTCAGCGAACAAACGGCGTTGTCTATGGGCATGTCCTATGAGCTACTGGGTCAGCTGGATATTATAAAGGTGTAGGAATAGACGGCATCGGGTTCTGATGTACACTTTCACCTATAGCGGCGATGTTCTAGGCCGCTCTTGCGTTCCTTGAACGTGCGGGTATTGGCTGATTTGACAGATGTCACCAAAACAAAATGGAAGCCAAAATCTATCCGTGCCAATTGAAAAACACTTTATAACACATTTGTTTTTTTTAGTACGGGCCCTGATATTTTATGTTATGGTAAATTAAGTGCACATTATTCATGAAAACAAAACCGACTTATGCTATAAGTTATTTTTGGAGTCCAATTCGCATTCAAAACATCATGAACGGTCTACAATTTATTCGTTGGCTTAAAAAAGATCAATAGAAATAAATACAGGCTTGACTAAAGTATGCTCGCAAAGTAATTATACAATAATTTAGGTGCAATATTAAAATTCCAGGCAATTTTACTCGTGACCCCGATAACATAGCCTTTTCTGACGTGAAAATGGATGGTTCTGATGCTTCTAGAAAAGTTATGTGGTATTAGATATGTATGACATTTATGTACTTTATTGCGCTCCTGTTATGGATTCTACTTAACTCCTGTGAAATGTTTTTTTTTTTTTCAATTATATTTCCTTTATTTATTACCATTTATTTGGAGTATTTTAAGATCTTTTTCGCTTTGCGATCTTAAACGTGTAGATTTAAATGTTTTTTTTTTTGTTACGAGTCCCATATTGCCTTCAATTATTTCTTGGTCTTGTTTTTTACTGTGTTGTGTTTTTTTCGAATTATTCTTTTTTTAAGTCTGAAAAAATTGTTTAAAAAAATCCACTCTAACAAAAACGGCGTGACCATTGCGAATAGGTTTTTATATTACAATAGCTATAGATTGCAATAAACAATATAGTTATATACATTCATTTCTCTGTTTTGGAAAAATTTTTGAGCCAATTGAAAGATTGACTAACTTCCTTAACTAACAATATAATTTGCAAATTCTTACGAAGTATTTTCCTACAAAATTGTGGCACACTAATTGCTCTTTTTTATCGTTGGGCACCTTGCATATTATGCAAAAATACTCCATTTATATGTTTTTGTTTTTCTAAATATAATAAATACTACCGTAGATTACTTTTTATAAATGCAGAACATAGAAGAAAATAAACATAAACAGTAGTTTTCATATATAGGGCAGAGGTTATCTCAGGAAAATATTAAAAAAAAAAACAATAATATTTAAGGTATGTTCATTAAAAACATTTCCGCTTCTACAAACCTTCATCAACTTTTTATAAAAAAAAAATTAGCATTAATTGTGGCAAATTATTGGGTGTTCGGTATAAAATATATATTGGAATAAATTGGAATAAAAAAAGTTAATTAAATCTATTTATTGCACTCATTTAGTTGGTGTTGTGTGTAACCAAATTAAAATTTGGTCTTCCAATTAAAATTTGGTCTTCCAATTACCGAACTGCTTAAATGATGAAAATACTAATCTAATTGAGGAATCTGAACTAGCTAAAGTTGGCATGGAACTTTACAAGTAGTATGCTTCTCATAGCATTGTCTGTACAAACAAATACGGAGGCACCCGATTATTGTTGGTTCGGATTGTTTCGTTTTTGAAAGAAGGCCAAAATGGAGCATTTAGATGTGCGTGAGGACTAAAATGAAGCATTTTGATGGGCCGGATCACTAAATGTAAGAATGTGTTTCGTTTTTGCCATTTAGTGTGCAGTTAGCTTGTAGGCAAACCGAAATGTCAGTCTGAGATTCCGATCTTGGTAATGGAGTATTTTTGATATTATGTCGACGTGACAAGCCTCATTTCCATCAATGGCGGACCCAGGGGGGGGGGGGGGGGTTGTAGGGGTCATGATCCCCCCTGGAAGGTAATTTGTTTGCTGTTTCGTAGGAATTCCCTTCAATTCAAAACTAATCGCATTGCGTTAATGGATATGACCCCCATTATATCTTAAATTATTTATTTTTTGTATATCAAAACAACATTTGTTTACTTCCTTAAACTTTGTTACTAAAAGTACTACTTTTAAGTGAGGACTGGACCACTTTCTATTTAAAGCTTTTAAGTAAACATTTTATTTAAATTTAAATGTTTGTTTTTGTTTAATTAAATATTATGTGAGGTAAGCATTTTATTTAAAGTAAAATGTTTGAGACTGGCTTGCAGTTTTTGTACAATAAGAGGTATAATAATACAGTAAAGACAAGACCTTCAGCGCCATACCATTCACTTTTGATTTATTTTTTATCATTTACAAGAACCACAGACGATTCTTTTAGATCTATGTAATTTAGTAAGTTTTGCACTCCGTACTGAGCAGGGCGAAATAGATACATACCTTCAATGTTTTAAGAATCTCCTTCATCCCTTAAAATTATGAAATATATGCTTTTAAACAGTAAAGCATTAGCTTTGTATTTTAAAATTTAAATATATGTTGTACAGAGTAAATATTTATTACTAACATTATTCTATATTAACCAGTGCTTACAATAACAAAAGTATTTACGTTGAAAATATTATATTACACCTTAAGTATGTAATAATTTTCAATTAACAGTGTTCTTTTGGTTTTTTAAGTAAATATAAATCTAAAATTAACAAAATTTAATAAATACTGACTTTTTTAAATTATAAAAACAAAAAACTTAATTTAATTTACATGGATACAATTAAGTATTCTTTTTACACTTACATTTTGTATCTCTTTTAATGGTGTGTTTTATTTTTATTTTTAATTTTGTTTGAAGGTACACGATTGTATTTGTTGATGTATCTATGTATATGGTTTAAAAATATATCTTTTTATTTTTATTGAATTTAAAATGTATAAATATTAATCTGTTCTGAAGATAAGTACACAATTTATTTTCAAATCTATTCATGCAATTTGTCAATTTAAAAAAATAAAAACATTAAATATGTAAGTTAAGATTCTTTATAAACTCCAATTCCTAACAATGCCTACCTACATTATATAAAAAATATTTTCTTGTTAACTATATATTGTATAATGAGGCACATTTCTTATAATTATCTTTATACACATTATAAATAATAAGTTCTTATTTTTTCTGAACGCTTAAAATGTATGTTTCGAAAACAGATTGGCAGCAATTAAACCTATTTCAAAAAATCAACATTCAACAACTCTGTAGCAAAATATTATTTTTTCTGAATTTAATTATGTATGTAATTTAAATTACATCACGGTTCTAGTGCCTATCACCGAAATCAATCATCAGTGAGCGGGGTTATCAGTATTGTAAATATGGATGCACATTACACCATGAATTTCATGCTACATACATGTATGGATGTACAATGTTCCAATTAACTTGAAAAGTGCTTATGCTACGTGCTGCATATTTATAATTTCAAAAAAAAAAGTTTTGCCACGTTAAATAAGAAATGTTGTTTTTAATTCATTAGCACATAAACAAATAAAACATTCAACTCTCAACCATTTCTGTGTTCCCATTTTTTTTCATCGAATCGAACTGCTAATTTAAAGAAAAAAAAAACACTTTTGATGACAAGAATTACTCTCAAAGGATTTTTAAATGCCTCAATTTGATAATGTTTAACTCACAGAATGGATACCTAAGATTTTGGTAATGAAATAATCCATATGACATCTTTGTATATACACTCTATAGTATTATTATGCAGCTGTTTTTTTACGTTTGCCGTTGCCTTAAGTCAGTGTTGGAAGTTTTGTATAAAAAGTTAAGTACAAAAACTGCATACGCTAATGTCACCGTGTCGCAGTGTCGTAGAAAAAAAAAACAGTGATAGTACTATAGGTTGCATATGCTTAGATAAATTACTTCTGTTAACTTTAAGTAAAATTCGTGAGTATAAATGGCATTTTTTAAAAATGTTCTTCTTGTAAGCCTGTATTTTTTAGGAAGACATATAGACTAATGTTGGTAAGTTAACTTCCAATGGAACATGTGAATCGGACAATTACATACAATAATTTATCTTTTGGGACCATATTGCATGGAATAATCAAGTCTCAATTTAGAAAAATAATAAAGAGCTATTGAAAACAAATTGCTTTTTTTCGGTCACACTTTATTATTAACTAAAGAATGACTGTTGACCATCTATCATTTTCACTTAACTGCGAGTATTAGGTTTGTTCCCTGTTATAGTTGATTTATTGATGTTTTTTGTTCAAGTAAGATAATTTTATTGAGTATCACTTGCTTGGTATAGTTTGTTGGTGGCAGGTTGTCGTGAGACACTGGTCAGGTTCAGACAACTTAAGGGACTTGACTAACTTTGCAGTCAACTACATTCTTTGAACGTACATTTTTACCAAGGCAACTAGTAAGATTTTCAAATGTCATAAATTTCAAACCTCTACCTTCAAATTATCGTACACAAATTACCAAAATCATTGTCTGCAAAACACTCTTCAAACAAAGTACAAGTTCATCACGATGTGTATTTTGTATTGAACAGAAATATTACTTATTTCTTTTCCAAATTAACAAGGAACCTTTTTACAGAAAACATAAAATAGAGTTGTGCAAAAATAAATAAATCATAAAGTAAGAAAGTTGAGCTTTCAGTTAAATAAAAAAACCTGATTGCCTGTCATTTAGACAGAATTCGACTTGACTTGATAGTTAGGGAGATTTTTCTTGACTAACTTTCGGCTCAACTTTCCAATAAAGTTACCTTAATTGGAAGCCAATCTTTTGGCAGCTGGTCAATCAGATACTAGAAATTCAAAAATAATAAACTAGGTGGTGCAACAGTCCATGAAGAACCATCAGGGCCTAGTGAATTACAACTCTCAACCATTCCTATGTGCGAGTAGTTTTGTCAGGGATGGAAGGGACCTACAGTTTATATGCCGAATCTGAACGGCTAATTTGAAAAAGCACTTTTCATGACAAGAATTACTCTTGGAGGGTTTGTCAATTCCTCGCAAGAGGCAGTACCCGTGAAAAAAAGTTAGCTATCACAGGCAGGGATTGAACCCATCACGCTAAGGGTACTAACATACTAGAAACTTGCCCTACTTTAAAGCCCCTTCTGTCGCCTAAATATACCCGCTTTCTCACTTTTTTTTCTTCAATTTTTGAGCAAGATTCAGTTTCACTACACATTGAAATTTTAGTGAACAGGGAATAAATTATCAAAGAAGAAGAAAAAGTGAACAAAGACCAACACATGCTTCACCTATGCATCAACTACCTGAAACTTTAAATTTTCTTAGAAGTGGTGGTTATCAACTGTTTCTAAAATAAGGGTTTCAGTTACTAAGAGAACGTAGTCGCATTCAAGAAAGGTAATGTTATGAAAGATATACAAAATTTGAACGATCACTTTTCACGAAAAAAAGAAAAGTTAAAAGTCAAAATTGACAATCAAAACAACGACATAACACTATAGCGCCTTAAGCGATTCCATCCCTTTATCAATTGTAATTTGTATGCAGTTTTGTGTTTTTATGTTCCTTAAATGAAGGATGCTTAAGAAATGAATAATGTTTTTGTGAAATTACCTAAGTAATATAGACTTTTCGTTCTTAATTCTTTAAGTACAGTATACGTTATATGCGTAACTTATATCAAAAGTCATGCGAGACGTTAGCAACTGTGGGAAACAAACTATGACAAAGTGATCAAAATCGTAGCGAACATAAATCGAAATGATCCAAACACAATGCATTTAAAAACGAAATTTACTCATCTAAATGTTGTTTTTTTAATATAAGCGATAAATAAGTTTGAGTTAATAGAAAATATTTTATTTAAAATAACGAAACGAAATTTAGATATAATATACTCCATCCATAAATTGTGCCATATTTTGGAAGTCCAGTTTTATTGATGTAAAGCACCTAAACAAAATTATGCACAAATTAATATTCTTGGCTAAAATATACATATGCTTTGGAACATAAAGGGTCTGCCAAAAAACTTTTTTTTTAAATTCTATACAAATATCGAATCTTGCTTCGGCTCTGTGGCACGCAGCGCCGTCATGTTGAAACCAAATGTTGCCTCCTCCTCTTCAATTTTTGTGTACAAACATTTGTTCAACAGGCTCGATAACGATCACCATTGACTTTAACGGCCACTCCTTGCTCATTTTAGAAGAAAACGCGCTCAATTATGCCTCTGGACCAAAACTCGGACCAAAAAGTGACTCGTTGTGGGTGTATCGGCTTTCCAATATATGTGTGTCGGTTTTCTGTCCCACAAATGAGACAATTTTGCTTGTTACATACCCGCCAAGATCAAAATTAGCTTCATCTAGATCAAGATGATTTTTTTTCCAAAATCGGCATCTTTTCTAAGCGTTGTTCAAGCATTTACAAAACCATATTCGTTCAGCGGAAGGTTAAAACTAATTTTCTGTCAAATCAGACATGGCCTAAGTGTTAGCATTCACGAAATAACATAATTTTATTCGCTTTGCCCTAAAGGGTCTTCCTTGAGAAGATCCTTCTGATCTGCCTCCCTATGAACATCGTATTCAGCTTCTTCAATTGCAATCTCTCCATTAAAGGCGTGTTAATAAAGATTTAATATTTCTTCATCGACTCATTCACGGTGAAATTGATGCACCTTATTTGCTATCTTGTGTAAATTTGAATTACCTAGGCGGAACTCATCACCTACGTTCTTTTGATTTTATACATATTGACTTCCATAGAACTCAATATATGAAAAATGAAGCTTTAAGTCGAATGAGCATTTAATATAATTTAAACTGTTCATCGATAGATTTAAATTTAAATAAGGTGGTATCAAAATCACTGTTTAGAACCAGTGCTCCACTATCGAAAACGTCTTTATTTTATCTTTTGTTGTTCTGTATTAATTCATGTTAATGTTTGTTATGTTTTGTATTTTTTGCGTGTGTTAGGCTTTAATTTTATTATTATCTTACTAACAACTAACACATGCACTTATGATGGGCATCTGATCGTGGTTTGAAGCTTGCTATGAGCTAACTACTTTCTGAAATTCTGAAGTGTATACAAAATAAGCACTAGTTGAAAAAAAACCGTAGATGACGGACCATTGATATTCCTTTATTTTAATAGTATTAATTTAAAGTCGTTAGACTATAGATAATTTTATTGACATTTTTGTTAAGTTTAAATTCCCAACGTTGACACTCAAATTCTATCTTTACCCGTTTAAGACCCTTTTGTTTTATGGTGAAACCGGATTTGATTTTTTATTCAGATTTTTGAATAATAAACCATTAAAAAAGAGGCAATGAACATCAATTAAATTTACCTGCATAATTTTGTCCTTACTAACCGAAACTTTTCTTTTTCACACTGTATGTTTGAATTTTTAATAATTGTAGTTACTAAAGAAACTATTCTGGTTTAAACTTTCCAATTTAAATGTATTTTCTATGAAAAGAGTGACTTTTCGAAATATAGAATTTTAATAAAATATGAGTTGAGTGTATAAATACGAAAAGTATTAAGTTTAAAAAAGTACTGTCGAAAATGCTCGTTTTCAAAATTGATATGAACTTGTCGCTATAACGAAAATTAGTATTTCAAAAACTAAGACTTAAGAAATATCTACTTTGAAAGAAAATACAGAAATGTGAAATAAATTAGTAAAACTTGCCATAAGTATTTTCTCCTCTTAATAAAAAGAAGTTCGATAAAAATGTTATGTTTTGAATCGCTTTAAGTTTTGTTCGTCTCAATACAGAAAGAATTAAAGTTGTTGGTTGCAGTTGTTATAGCACTTACATTTTTTAGCAGATATTCGTTTGGAAAATTGTTTACTATAGTAGCATATCTTTTGTATAAGGTTCATTGATTTCTATAATTTATTTTTCAACGTTAATGTTTTTTAATGTTTGTCTTCATGACATACTGATATAAAAATTAATCAAAACATCACTTTAACATGCTTTTTAGATTCTTTTGGACCATTTAAGTCAAATGACTTACTGCACAGTATGTACGTATTTGTAAAAATAACTGTATATATATATAATGCTTTTAAAACATTTTATGATAAAATAAGAATTTATACTCGTTATGATAATGTGCATAAACTTCTAGTTTAATTCATATCAATCACTCCCTACATTCTGTAAATATCATTATACATATACAATACATATGAATATATATATATAACATGCTTTGGTCTATACATTTTTTAAATTTAAATAATTATAATTTATATAACCTATTTTAACACATAAAATAAAATACTACACTATAGTTTTAATTAAACATAAATATTTTCAAAAAAATAAAATACGAAAGTTGTTAAATTATAATTTTTTGTCCAGGATATTATATTATAATAACTTTTGTGACATTTTAAAAATTAATCCGTTTCGTTTTTTTTTTTTAATTTTTCAATCATTCAGTTTGATCTAACGCATTTAAATAAAATAAAGGCAGAAAGTGGTTACTTTTACAGGATTAGATTATGGCATTCTAATAATAAGGTTTTTATAAATTTATAACAAATGGCACAAATGGCTTATATAACGATATAATGCTTAGGAAAACTACTAGTGTGCGAACAATCGTTAGATGAGTTGCACTGGATCCTTCAGTGGGTTTGGTAATGATTCCAGATCCTATACCAGCTGCCATGACCATATCCTGAGGGATACTATTTTTCAGGTTATCTACAAAAAAAAAATAATTATTGCTACGCCAATTATACTTGATATGCTGTACAAATACTAATTAAAATTTAAACGTCATGTCTTGTATGTATATACAACATATTTGTTGTATGCAAGCAGTCTTAAGTCGACTCAGAGGATTGTAAGTTAAATATATTAAAGATACTTGATGGTAACTGTTTTTCGGATATTTAGAAAAGAAGTCAAGCACTGCACAAAAAACTATTGCAATGTTTATTATTTAAAATATACTAACCTTTATTAATGAAATCGTCGATTTTAAAACTATGTTCAGCAGAAAACTTAGACCAACCCACAGTGTTTTTTGTTTTAACACGCGCGTGCCAGAATCCAGGAACAAGTTCTATTTCGTGCTTCAGTTTCCAAATGCCTGTATGCTCTGGATGTTTACTTGTACTGATAATAGATTCCGAGCTCCATGTATATGTCTGTAATATAAAATCAATCTCATTTAAGGATCAATACTTTAGCGTTAAGATTAAAGAAATGTTCTTACTAAATACCAACATTTTCAATAACACTATGTGTATGAACTTCAAGCAGAATAGAAATAAAAGATATGGCGCACAATATTTAAAGAACTTATTGTTTAGTGTTTATCAATTTACTAGTAAGCAATTTGCTGAATATTTAGCAATTTGCTAAGGGAGTCCAAAATTTTAAAACTTTACTAACTAGTAAATTGCTAATTGCCTTTTATTAAAAAAACAATATCCAAATAAGTCTAAAAAGAGACAGTTCTTGCAAATAAACAGATCAACTATGCTTAAACGAACCTATTAATTGGGTTTCCCAAATTATTACTGGACTGCTCTTATAAGAATAATTGTACAGAAGTCATATCGATTTGCGCCAATGTTTTATCGAAATTAAAAACATAATCGAATAAAATTGACGATTGAAACCTTTAAATATACTTATCTCCATAGGGTTTTAGTGGAAGTTATTGATCTACTAGTTTGTAAGATGTCTTCCATGTCTACAAAATGTGTTTTTTTATTTTCTTCAAATCTATCAATTGTGATCGATCAATGGGAAAAAGCTTTTTAAATATATTCTTGTAGAATATTAAATGAGCTTTATTGGGAACTTGTAAAATGTACGGTAGTATCCGTGGCATAATGGTTGGGCTGCCATGCCAGAGGTCTTGGGTTCGATCATTGCCTGTGCAATCTAAAGTTTTTTTTTCACGGATACTGATTCTTGCAAGGAATTAACAAATTCTCCAAGAGTAATTCTTGTCATGAAATTTCCCTTTCGGGTTCGGCTTAAGACTGTAGGTCCTTTTCATCTTTGACGTTTGACAACAGTACTCGCACACAAGAATGGTTGAGAATTGTACGTCACTAGGCCCTAGTCCTCAACGGAATGTTGCACCCCCCAATTTCGCTCCTTCCTGGACCAGTTCTTGTCGTCAATTAAATTAATAACAAGCTGTCCTAAATTTGAACAGGTGGTATAAATTATAGCTGCAATCTTTTTAATTTATGTACATATTTTTATCCGAATAAAATATAGTAATAATATGTAGAGTGTTACGAGTCATGGCGTAAGACTTATTTCATCAATAATAGGCATTATTCTTTTTAAGCTCAGAGTAGAGTAGGTCGGAAATTCGGTTTTATTAATACTGGTTCAATTAATACATTGGACCCTAAGATGAGACTCTTTTTATATATTATTGTGAGAAACCTACTAATCGGAAACTATTCAAACACTCTACACTTATATCATTTAAGCAAACAGTCCCAAACCATTGACAAGGTCATGGAAAATTGGAGTGACAGCGTGCGATACTGTTTAGTCAGTAGAGAGAGCTACTCTACTTGGGCTACGTAGTATTTCAATGAGAATGTTTACTCTAACTTGTAAAGACTTAATACAAAACCAAAATTAATTTGGTTAACTGTATTTGAAAAAAAACCTATTGTTTTTATTTCGTTCTGTTTAAAAACAAATCTTAAAAGGTATAAGTAATTTATTTAAATATATCTATTCTCCAATCTTTACAAATGTGTCAAACTTTTTCGATCCAAGTAGAAATTTTTTTTAAAATTGTTTTAAACAATATGAAAAGAATTAAAATTAGGAGAATATAAAAAATGAATGTCTTTAATAAACTATTATGATACTGTTGTAAAAATATTTGTTTAAAAAAAAAACATTAATAGTGTTAAAAAAATAATTTTTAAGAAAAAACTTTACGAACAAAGCAAATCATTTTAATGAAATGCAAAAAAAATAAAATAAAATAGAAACGGCTAATAAATAATAGGGCAATTGTAAAAATGTTTTATTTCGATTGACTATGTTATGATTTGAAGAAGTTACACATTTTTAAACAAGGCCAAAGCAACACCAAAGCCAAATGGCTTTCACTATTTAGGTTTTCGACAGTTCAAAGAGACCAATTATTTTTAATTGGCAAGTTCGGCATTCGTACAAAATTTCAAACTCGGGATTTTAATAAAACATGACATGTTCATACTTGGTAGAGAAGTCGAAAACAGTGGGTCATGTAATTCAAATTGAGTTCAAACTTGAAATTTTAAGGTTTTAAGCAGATAACCGTTAAACTTTTTTTCATAAGAAAATAACAGTTAGTTAAAAATCGCAAATTCGAATTTTCCTAAGAACGGAGCGATAGAATTGGAGGAAATTTTTAACTTATAACACATTAATATAAAAAGAAAACCGCTCTAACGATTTTCAATAAAAAATTAAATAACGGCGACCCAGTCGTGCATTTTATTTCATTCAGAATCCCAATTTTGATTAATATTGGCGTAAAGATAGATATATGACCTCGAAGCAAAAAATAAATAAACTTAAAACTAACACAATCGCCGATACCAGCTTATATAGTTTAAGAATTTTTATAGCTATGCATGTGAATACTAATTTACGTGACAATTGTGTCATCAAGAAAATTTGTTACCGTTTTACACTTACTCCTAATATTTAAACTTAACCAAAAGAGCTTCTTACTCATTTTTTTTAATGCAACCATCTGCGAGTTAGTATTCCAAAGGAAAGGAACTTTATCTATTTTTTGTTTTAAATAGTTCTTTAGCATGAAGTAAAAATACCGAAAGTAATAAATTGTTATCCTCTAATAGAGAATCAATATTGAATGCTGCAATAGCTTTTTACTTATTGTTGGAGTTATATCTGTAGTCTTGAGCTAGTTAAGATAACGAAAAGTTTGACTTTCACGATATCTTCAATTATTCCAAAAAAAGATGTTGTCGAAAATGTTTTTAAAATTATAAAAAAGAGAACACAACAATAGTACTTACGCCATCTATTTTATAATCCATAACAGCTTCTGACAAAGGTTGAACACTCTTAACCAGCCAGTAGAGTGTTATCTTTCGTCCTTCGATTTTCATATTTTCGAATTGAGGATTTTCGGGTTCGTATATCAAGTGAATCTTATTTTCGTTGGCTCCGATTGCATTCTTAAAAAAAAATAATAATTGCGCATGTATCGACTTTCCTATTTTTTTGTGTACAAAGCTAGCTGGCCGAATTTTAAGGTAAAGTTCACAGTTATTTATTAATAATGTATTCAAAATTTGCTGTTGAAAAAATGCATTGCTTTTTAATTTCCATTTGTTTCTAACAAATATAGCCATCTAAGTTTAATTCATGGAAAGTAAAATTAAATACTGTACAAATCTAGTAAGCAATAACAATCATCAATAATTAATTTTGTATGTGTTTGGTCTCTAAATTTTACCAGCTTATTTATCCACATTATTTTGTAAGGAATTAATAGACATTTTAAACTCAAGTTACCTTTACTTCACATTCATATTCACCCAAATCGGTTGATGTAACATCTTTAACCGTCAGAATTGTTCGATTCTTCTCTTTATGTATGGTACTTTTAACAGAATACTTGTCCGAGAAAATCTCTAAGTATTGTCCATTTCTCTTCCACTGAGCCACAGCGATTGGCACAGCCTTAAAATCACAATAGAGTTCTGCCTTAGCACCCTGTTCCGTATTCACATGATGACGATGTGTAGACACTTTAGGGGCATAATGTACATCAATAGTCACTGAACCATGTAAAGGGTCCTTGGATCCATCATCTCCAAGACATTGGTAGATGCCAGCGCGATCAGCATCGAAATAGTCAATAATCAACTTGCTATCTTCTAATTTTATGTCCTGATTTTCAGCTCTTTTACCCTAAATTAATAATTACTTTAGTAAAAATTAAAAAACGATGAATTTGACAATATACATTCAAGGACCATCTGATGGTGGAATTTTTATTTACAAACGTTTTGCACTCTAATGTATGACTTTCTCCCTGATGGACTGTTATCGTCTTTTCAGTGACATCACGGCCGTCACAATAAATTATCAGTTTACCTCCAACATTCAAATAAATGTGAAGTCTAACTTGTTCAGGTAACACAGTACAATAATAATCATCTGCATCTGAATCTTGGACGTTCAAAATTTTGATAGAATTATTTCTAAAAATTTCAATATGTTTGTCTAGTGATGTTTGCCCGTTGACAATGAGGTTTTGCTTTTTATACCACATGACCGCATTTTTTACTAAAATTAGAATAAATCTGGTTATTAACGAAGGTTTTTACATGATGTAATTATTAACTTACATTGAAAATTGCGCACATCACAGTTTAAGATGACACTGTCCCCATAATTCGCCTTGACATTAAGTTCCGATTTTTCAAAATAAGGTGGGTCACTAATGATTGTATTACTTTCGAAAGGTAAAACTTCAGACTTATCTTCGTCATCTTCATCGTAGTTGTAATCATCGTCTTCCGCATATTCATAGTTTTTATCCTTGTCCTTAAGAGAGGAGGGATTACAAACCGCTTGAAGAAAAAAATATTTTTATTAGAAACAAATCATTGAATGTTTTATTGTAAGGTTTTGAACAAGTAGTCAATGTAGTTTCATTTTTGTATACATGTACAATACAAACAATTCGATTGTTAATGTAAGTATAACAAGAAAAATAAAGCTGCAATCTTGTGGTTTTAACTTCAGCAAAAGTTAAAAGGTAGTGCGACTATTAGTCATGCTAAACATGGAATCATACTTAAAATTTGTTCTTAATGTACAAAGGTACATTTATTATGATTTTTAATTTGTTTTATTTTGAACATTTGACCCAGCTTTTATTAAGCCGAACATTTATTTGAAAAAAATCTGTCCCGTTCTTTTTATAAGTTGAACAATAAGTATTTACATGTGTACATTATACATCGTACAAGTTAATGTGAAAAAGACTAAGTTTATTTCTTCGTAAATGTACCTATCTAACCCTACGAAAAATCATGAATGCTGTAAACTTAATCTAACTTCATATATATGTAGATTGGCTGTATAACCCCTGAACGCTAGAAAGTATGAGTCACTGTGAATATATTTATGTTTGCAGCCACACCACTATGGGATAACTTACGAATTTAATGCACAGGAAACGAAATGTTCTAATATAGGTACATTATTAATGAAGTCATATTATAAATGTTTAACTTTAAAGGTTTTGGTATGTTAAAAAGAGGCGTTTTAAGTAAATTGCGTTAAGAGTTTGCCTAAATAAGTTAGATTTTTCTTTGGGTATGTTATCTGACTCAAAAGCATTATTAACTTACAATGAATATTAAAATGCTTTTTAATGAAGATCTAAGCACCGGGGAATAAAGCTTTATCAATGCTAATAATTAACCTTTCAATGATTCAATATTCAATTATACGAATGCATAAATGCGAAAGTGTACATCCAGGTAAAATAATTTCTAATATCGGAAATGAGTAAACTAATTTTAAAATTTAAATTTAATAAAAAGTCCTTTAATAACTTCAAGTATCAAATGTTATTAATTGACACGCTTGTCATCTAATACCATCCCACTGTACGGCGGCGCGTCATATTGGCGCCACACAACACCACCCAATTCACACAACAAAAACTTTATGGACTCCATTCTGACAAGGTACAGTTTGTTTGTATATACATGGTATTGGTAGGTGATATTACAATCTTTATATTTTATAAAAAAGCTGTATTGATAAAGGAAAAGGAGCTAGGAGATTTAAGAACATTAAGAATTTTGCATATTATATACTATGTATGTAGGTACCTATGCATATCATTTTTTTTAAAGTTTATTATAATGTTTATGGAATCTAAAACTTTATGAGATTATGAACGTTGTTATCATGTAGAATATAACATACATACATACATATATGTATCTCTAAGAAAAGTATGTGCAAACAACTTACATAATACATATATTTTTATTTTGACGCAAGCTCTCAGTTATGATGGGGAGGAAAAGGAGATAGATGTTACATGTGAATGGGTGTACTGTTTGAATAGAAAAGATAGTAAATTGGGTTAAGTGGATTCTAACATCAGTGTTTTTTGTTGTAATACTAACTTTGTGATAACATTAAACAAAAATAGTGTCAAATGCTTTCGTTATATATCATGATAAATTCGAGGCAAACTTTGGAATTTTAAGAATAGAGTGGAAGTATTTACTGTACATTATATTAATACACGGACCGTAGTACACGCATCTAAATTTAATTTTTGTGTGTGCTAGATTTAAATGTTTTACAAGAATCAGAAGTATTCCAATTCAGTTTATTTCAATCTACATACTAGCAGAATAATTGCAACAATAATAACAAATTCATGCAAATGGTGTGGATACAACGTGCTTGAGCGCCCAATGTTAGTTGAAAGTCTTGTTCGTCTTAACATATACAAACCAACTCTATTCAATTGCGTACCACAACACTTTCGAGTGATCAATTTATTGCATACATTAATCTTTAATGAAAAAGTGGGTGGATATCACGCCCACTAACTCGATTGTTTCCTCTCTTTACACCCCATGATCTACCCTTGTGTGAAATTCTAATGCTCAACGATATCAGGAAGTGATTCATAATTTAGTCAGCCTGTTCAGATTTTGCCTGTTTTTGAAGTGCTGTATACATATATACAAAATAATACTATAAACCTAAAATTATGTGAGGTTTATGTCCTGAACTACTAATTATGAAAGACATTTTGTACTCAATTGAGTTTGCTTTGGGTAAAAGGGAGTAGTGCTCAAGAATTATGTGCGGTTCTATAGTTTGTTTTGAAAATTTTAATAAAACTTCATAAATATGTATGTGTAATGAACAATAATTATTTTTGTCAATATGTTAAATACTTCTTCAAATAGGCGAAATATGCAAGCTTTTTTTTTCTAATATTAACTATGGCTAACTGCTGTACCTATTTATGAAGGAGCCATAAGAAAATGGTCAGCCAAGCTCTGTCTCTTTATTTTCTTTATTTTTTGACGCTAAGCCAATCAACTTAATTAGACCTATAACACTTGGTCTGATGTCACGATGTCGAAACTAAAATCTATAACAAACAGCACATGTTTATTTCTATAATTTAAGACCCGCGCTTTTACACGAAATTGTAAGAAATTGAAAAATTTGAGTCGTAAAAAATGTGTTAAGGCTCGGAGGGAATATTGAATTTGATTTGCCTATAACAAGAACTAGACTCAACTTAAATCATTTATTTATAGTTTTAAATTGAACAACAGGTAGGTAAATTGATAAAAATATATATTCAATTGGAAGCATTGATCGATTTAAAATGACAAACGCCGATCACCGTCAATCAAAGCATGGATCACAAGAAACAGCTTAAACAGAATCCCTTTATATGCCAATCGTTCAGTGAACTTTTCGGGTTTAAAGAGTACTTGGACTTGGTTTAACAGTTTATCATTATTTCTAACGGCAATGGCACTTGTAGTTACTTCTTGGTGGACATTAAACTACACATACCAAGACATGTATAAACAACCAGTTATTAATTAAGAACAGGTAAAGCGTTGTACGGTGTTTAACCAAATCTGGAGAGTACAGTGGCCAGCTCCTGCTGGAAAATAATCGAAATCGGTCCAAAAGTATCCTGGAACTGAGGTAGTACTGTTTTTAATATAGTCTTGTAGTATGCCGCCGTCATATTACAGTTCACAAAATATAAGTCAATTGTGCCATAAAATGATATTGCACTCCATACCATTACTCCTCCCTTTCGGCTATGATGTCGATATAAAATAACTGTTCTTTTCGTGAATCAAAGATGTAATAGTTATATCCGTCCGGCCCATCAAGTTGAATTTTTTCTCGTCTGAAAATATCACTTTTCGCCAATCGTTTGAATGGCTGCTGCCATCGGCATTCCATGCCATGGGAAGTCTTGCAAAATTGAGCTGCGCGCTGTAACTTACGCACATTGTTTAGTGGTGGTTTTTTATTTAGTTTTAGGCGCTTCAAGTGTCCAGCACCTTTAATGACCGTACTTATGGTCATTTGGCTTACCTCTTATCAAATTTCGTGCCTTATCTTATTCAGAGAGTAGGTAGAATTGGAAGCTAATCTTGTAATATTCCGCTTGTCTCGGCTCGAAAGTACTTTAGAAGTACGTCCTTTGTATTTTTTTCCATAAAATAACGGTACTTTAAAATAATTGTTAATCACTTTTGGGCTTCGATTAAGTTTATTGGCTATAGATCTCACTCTGGCAAATTTTTGCCAGAGTGAGATCGTAAAGAGATTGATTAAAAACTCTGTTGATCTCAAGAAAACTCTCTTATCTTTAGATCTAATATGTTTGTCGTTATGTTCTCATCAAAAAAGCATCAACGACAGTTAGCTGCAAAAAACAAAAGGTGAGGCTATCCAAATGTTACGGTCTGTATGTTGTTCTTTGTAATTCAATGCTAGTTTATCATTTGTTTTATTTTGTTTTATTTATTCGTTAATACTTAATAATTGTAAGATACAAGATCTTATAAATTAGGTACAAGCTAATATTAAAGATTGGTAGAAAAAAGACTAGTTACAATTGAATAATAATATATTATAAAGTATTTAAATGCTATTTAAAAATATATTTTTTAGAGCCTTTTTAGTTATTGTTGCGTTTTGGATATCGTTAATGACGCATAAAAGAAAGTTCCATAGTCGGACTGAGTTTATAAAAAAAATGACATTTGGATGTTAAACATGTACAACGAGGATGAATCAATTGACGAGGTCTTTTAGAGGTAGGGAAAATAATTTTGTCAAAACAGTGTTCTAGCTTGTGTGTATAAGCAGTACATAAGAGAATAGCATCAAATTACGAAGCTTAAGATAGACATATCTAGCAGCAGGGTATCGACATTGAATTGTCATAAGCCAAAAACATAGCGAAGAATATTATTTATTTAGTTTACCATTTCTATCATAACTAAAGTTTCAATATAATTCACAACCATATACTAATATTGGTATTAACAAAGTCTTGACAAGCAACAAAGGTGTGTTTTCAGTGTAACCATAAAGTACGTAGGGCACTATAAACTTTGCTATAATTCCATTGATATGGTCGTTCCATATTTAAAACCGGAGAGAATAAGAGACCAAGAAAATTTTTAATAATTAAATTAAGATCAGTTTGAAATGCTGTCAAGGTCCTCATTGATATTTGTTTTGATTTATTGTTAATCAATAACGCTAACTTGTTAATTATTATAGCATACATTACAATAGGATTTTCCAGCAGCTTTTTAGGTACAAACTAGATTACCAAATATTCTTTTGAGCTTTGCCGTAATGCATGAATGTCGGTATCAAATAAAAGCAAAGACTATACAAAATATACATGTATGCGAAATATTTCTGCACACGAAAAATTCGGCATTTTTAATACTTGTTCATGTTTAAAAAATTGTACATTTTTAAGGAATGTTAATAGTAGGTAGAAGGTACTTACTACAATCCAATCACATTCCTTCTTTACTGCAAGTTTTAAGCACAAGCATCAGAGTTATTACGTTCAGTTTATTTTTTTCGTTAAATTTTAAAAGAAACAAGTGCAAGAAATTGCTATTTATGCGTTGTTTATAATCTTTTGTGCGGTTTCGACTTTAGTTATGAAGTGACACGTAAGCAGTAGTTGTAGAGGTGGGTTGTACGTAATACATTATATAGGTGTACGTTGAAAAAGTGATTCTAATAGAAAATACATACACTCTTTCTGGCCCGTTTCTTTAACATGTACTAAGTATTTATTCCTTTATTTAGGCGAAGGCAAGTAAAAGAATAATATTTTAAAATCATATATACAAAGGTTATCCAATACAATAATATTTTTTTCTTATTAAAAGAAGCCAAGTTAAGAAATAAAATTTAAGAAAAAAATTTAAAAAATCTATCGGTTTGTTTTTGAGAAAATTCGAATTATCGTTTTTTGACCAAAAAAATTGTATGGGGGCCACTGTTAGTTTTGACGTGAATCTGCTGAAAACCTTAACTTCCAAGTTTGAACTTAATCGACATAAGGGTTTAGGCTGTAGGAGCGTAGACAGACAGACAAAACAGACCGGAAGGAATCGCGGGACCCACTTTTTTCGACTTGTCTACCATCGTAATATCATGTTTGATTAAAATATCGAGTTCGAAATTTTGCACGAATGCAAAACTTGCCATATAATTCTTATATGTCGCAAGTAAAAAACAAAGACAAAGATTAACATAATCGTATCATTAAAAAATGCTTTTAAAATTCTTAAATCTAAAGAAAAAAAGTTTCAAAAATTGTACTGAAAGTTGGAAGAGTAAAATTACTTTTTTATATTCAAAATAAACATCAAGAATACTCAGAATAATTTGCTGTGACACGCTTGAAGAACACACACTATTTCAAATTATTATAAACGTGGATATTACTCTTATTATATTTCAAATTTTTGAAGTCTACTGGTTAAAAATAGAAATGCTTAGCACATGGAGTGAGGAATATCGTAGGAAAGCATGTTTACATTTCATGCACGTTGAACCTGCATCTAAAATATTCACGCAAGTGGATATGAATGCTTCTTAAACGCACGGCCGTGATTGTTTCGATTTGATCAGCCTACAAGACGAATAAAAAAACCAATAAAGCTTTTTTTCAAGTTTCATTCGCCCTTCTGAAATCTAGAATCTTAATTCTTAAATATAGTAGAATGAATTTACAAAAAATGGGATTGGTAGCCATAAACCATAAGTAGAAAGACCAATATTATAATGGAAATCAGTCTATGGGGAGGAAACAAATGTAGAAGTTGTTTAAAATAGGGCCATTCAGAGACAATAGGGTCAGTGTCTTCATGATTGGTTTAAAGTACATAGTAACTAATTCCTTATCTATGAAAAATAAATACAACTATAAAGATTCGATTTAGAATTATTGTTAAGAGTTTTCGTTCTATTATTTTGTTTGTAAGAATTTGTGTGTAAGCAATGCGTATTATAAGCACATGTTATTATTTCGGCACAAGAAATTGTTTTTATAGTTGTGATGGTAAATAAACTGGGTAAATATACGGTAAAGATAGGGCACTCCGATCCCAATAAATTGAAGCGACTTACAGCCCACATTATTCAATAAAATGTTTTGAAAAAGGAAATAAACACACAAATATAAAGTAGGTATCTTCAAAAATTAAGAGTTTAGTAACTCTATATTTTTGCACAATTCAACAAGAACAAACCAAGTATGTATATAAAAGATGTAAATTCGTACACAAATATTCAAGAAAGGTAACAAGGCGAACATAGCAAACTACATGCCTAGTGCATTCCCTCACTTTTTAAACAAGTTGTTTTTGAGAATGAATAATTTTTAGTAAGAATCTCAAACGCGAACAGCAACACCTATGGGAAAAAGATCAACGGCTACTAATCTTCTCAAATTCTCTTGGGTGTTCACCTGTTTGCTAATCTTAGATCAAACCTTATCTTGAAAAGTTAAAATTTTTTTTGAGGACCTTTTATTTTTTGATCTGGCACCGTTTTCTGTTTTTCCTGTCTATCAACGATGTAACATTATGTTTGTACTTAAGTGAGGTTCTTATTTTTGCTGATGACAGATTAAAAAAAAAACATGAAGATTTTTAAGATGAGAAAGTCCACACTCAACAAGTTGTTGAAAACACAAGTACAAAGCCAGCCGAAGCAGGCACTTAAACGACGACGACGTGGTTATAAGGAACAATCATTTTTAAACTATTAAAAATAATAATATTTTGTTTCTCAGGGGATATTTTATATAAACTTCAATGCGAACAATTTTTCAATTCTTTAGTTAATCTCAGGTTAAAGAAGATGAGTAAAAGAAAATAATTATAGACTTGACTTTAAACTTAAGATTAATATAAACTTTAAAATTGGTCACTTGTGAAGTTTTAAACAAATCAAAAAAAGGGTGATGAAAACTGCTTTAATATATTCACTTAAAATTTCAAAATCTATTTCGAGAAAAAAGCATTTTGGAAGTTTGGACATTCGATAACTGAGATCGGTCGTCTTCTAAAAATTTGCCATTCATAGAGTATTAAAAAAATAAATTAAGTGGGGCAACAGTCCATTGAGAACTAGGGCCTAGTGACTAACAACTCTCAACAATCCCTTTGTGCGAGTAATGTTGTCAGGAATGGAGGGGATATACAGTTTTAAGACGAATATTTGTCAATTCTTCGCAAGAGGCAAGGTGAACCCAAAACCTCAAGCATGGCGGTCCAAAGCCATAATCATCACACAACGGGTACTACTAATAGAGTATAAAAGAATATAAAAATGATAAAGTGACTGCGACGGACTGCTTGTCAAAGGTCTGGGTTCAATCCGTTCCTGTGCCATCTTAAATGGTATAAAATTTATTAAAACGGAACTACATAGGCTAACAATTCTTTTATTTAATAATATCTTTAGAACTACAACACCAAATACAATTAACATGGGCAGGTTCCATAAAAGTCAGCTTTTTTAAAATCCGTGATATAGATAAATAAAATAGAACATAGGGTCTTCATTTTTTTCTTTAAATATTATTGACGAATTGAAGGACACCCTGTACTACATTAAATTTGATTTTGTTTCT